>NC_134280.1:1973333-2296944 GCF_949628215.1 Phalacrocorax aristotelis | reverse complement strand
AAGGAAAAGGGAGCTGGGCACTTCTGTGCTCCCGAGGAAACCCAAAACACATCAGAGCTTGACTGAACTTCACCAGGTCTCTGCTGAAATGGATCCCTAGGCAAATCCAAGGAAACACTCAAATGGGAAAAAAAAAATGCACATTTTCTGCTTTCAAAATTTATAATAATGATTCATTTGAATTGTCAGAAACAATTTCATTCCTATATTGCACCTGAATCAAAACTATCCAAATTCAAGAATCTCTAAACTTCAGAGACAGGAGAGAGGAGTCTGGACTTTGAACTAAATTTTTAGTATGACTGTCTTTAATTTAATCCCTTAAGTATTCCTGAAGTGCTTTAACAACTTAACTGGATGCAAATCATGTGTCAATAGTTTTATCACTTCTTATGAAACATTACATAGCTGAACACGTGGACCTGGGAACGTGTAAAAACTGACTACTTGCAAGGAAAAACTTGCAAGGAACCCGATTAACAGCCAATATATCTGGTGAAGGAGGACTAAGAATACAGAGAAACATATTAAGCGACAGGGGAGCAATTCCAATGTACAAAGTATTTTGGAAGGTCAAGAATTATATGATGTGTGGCATAGAATCATGGTGATGATAGCAGAGCTGACCTCTTAAGTCATCGAGTTGACTCACATAATAAAATTGCTTTAGTCCTTCACAGAGGTGCATTTAAAAGCCAATACCAGCAACCATCTCTTTTCATATACTATATCACATAATTCAATAAACAATTGTCAGGAGCCCTTGAGAGACACCTACTTGTTCCTTAACTCTTTCCAGAAGTTAATATTTATATCCAGATGAAATATCATATCTCATTCACTACTGCCAAGTATTTTATACTCTGCACAGAGCTGTAGAGCTCTTCCTTTCTCCTTTAGGCAAGCTATATGATTTCAATTATTTAGCATTTTGCCTTACTAGGCAATAATTCCCCTTTTAATCTTATTTCTCTTTTAAATAAAGTCCTTCAGTTTCTTAGCGTCTTTTGAAGATGTCCACAAGTGAATATAGCGTGTTGATGGCGTATCACGAGAGCAAAGTCAGCTTAACCTCCTGCTCTCTGATCCAGATCCTGTGTGTGCGCGTTCCAGAAATAACTCAGGGTCATTTTTCTCCGAAGTACTGCTTTTCAGTTGATTGGATGTATAATGTGACATCTACGTAAGCGATGACAAACTATGTAGCGAAGGGCCAATTTTAAAAAATTAAATATGTCATTCATTATTGTTGTTTCCAGCTCAAATCTCTGTTGGTGCCAAAATTAGCGCCACGGCCGGTGACTCACTATCCCCCTTCTTGGTTCTTTTCAGCAAGTCTGGGTTCACGGCCTCTTTTTCAGACTCAACAGTTGCACTTTACATTGCCCTTCCTGTAAACAGCATTCCCTCATAGTCACTGCTACAATATTGGATATTATTATGCCTCATTCCAATCACCTGATTTAAATCAAGTCTACTAGGTCAACAGAAGCTCATATTCCTCTGCCCTGACGGTATTCTGACAAAATTGGCAAGCATTTGCAAGCAGGATGCAATTTTCTGTGCAATTCTGCAAGTTCCTGCAAACAACCTCTCCCTTTGCGATACACTCTGCAACCCCTAGCTCACTAGAGCATCACCTTCGGATTCTACTGTAGTGCTGTTGAACATACCTTATTTAGAAAGACACTAAACAAGGCCAAAATCACATGCAGGTCACAAGTACCACTTTTTCTGCTACTGAAATGCAACTGTCTTTGATGTGAAACGTGGCAGACCATCAACAGCAGACAGTTCACGGCTGGAAACAAAGCATGGAATAACCAAAAAATTACAAAAGGGGTTTGAGAAGCAGAAGGGCTATTGCTGAAACGAAAAGTTGGACAGAACATAAGATTTACGTTTTGACATCCGAAGAGGAAAGGGGAGTGCTCTTAGGTCACCTACGGCTGCCAGCGAGCCTTTCGATTCTTCCATCTGCTGCTTTGCTCCTTCAGCTCCAAATTTCAGGGAACAACTCTGACAAAACTATCACTACTAGCTTAATTTTTGTTTAAAACTGAAAAAAAACCCCACTACATTCTCTGTGGTGTCTACTCAAGTCCACAACTGGCTTTTATTGGTGAAAATTCAGTGTTCACTTGTTTAAGTGAACACTTAAGTGAACACATACCACACATACCAAAAAATGGATCTTTACACACCTGCCTGTATCTAAGTAGTTGTTTGTATGTTTATATATAATACCTAAACACGTGCACACATATCTTCTCATATGTCCGTACATTGCTCTTGACTGTGGAAATAAACTACTAGGCCCATTGTCACATTTCATATCGTTCACTTCTCAGGACCGTTAAAATGTCAACGGTACATTTTCACGTCGAAACATCAGCAAGTATTGCAAGCTGAACTAGAACACGCATGAGGGAAATGGAAAACTAATGGTTAATATTCCTTTAATTTTTTTTTAATTGCTTCATTGTGAAAATTTGTGTCTGTGACTCGGCTTTCGAGCCACTGTTTGCTGGTATTCTGAGAATACCAGCTTGACTTTCTGGGGGATGGCTGCTTTGAGGGCATTAGGAAGATTCTGCTGCAGGTGACAGCCTGGCAGCTCTGACACAGGTTAGCACACCAGACCAGACTGTTTTATACATAAATACATAAGTACATATATATGCATATGCTCAGCAGTTTTGAACTAAAAAGACAGAATGGTGCAAGATGACTAAGGTAGAAGATGATGTTGATTTGCATTTAAATGGCCCAAAATTTTAAAGCAGCAAACACTTTCTTGTACTTAACTTTTTAAAAGATTTTCCTGTTTGTCAAACAGTACCCACTTGGGGCAGGGCGAAAGGAAGGAAATAATGTGTGACCTTCTCTAGATTTATTTAGAAGATACATAATACAAGAACTATGAAATAGCAGCCTACGTATAGTCACTCCCCTAACCCACACAGCATTCACATACAAAAACTTGCTGTTTTTTTCTAGAGCTGCATTTAGTTCCTTCTGGGAGGCAGTCTTCCACCTAGGAAAAATACGTAGGCGAACCCTGGAGCCTGATCAGTGCAGAGGATCGGTATGTAAGGACCCCAGGGCAGCACACTGTAACCCCCTCACCCCCAAAACACAGAACTGTTAAAGAAATCCTAGTTTTTGACAACCTCCCCTCCGGTTAGTGACATTTGTGTGTTGGCTTGATCATTCATTCCCTGTATTCCCTTTATAGCACATCACTCTAGATTCTCAGGTAGAGTTTGGAAGAATTTTAATAAGCCCAGGCCAGATCTCACACCATGAAGCCCAGGCAGTACATGTCATTGAACTGCAAGCTTGCGATTCCTTCTTGAAGAAGACAACTTCAAGACTCAACAGACTTTCCATCCATCCTTGCATCTGCTTGACTGCAAACTACACAGGAAATCTGTTGTGCCAGAGATTACACTGGCTTCTCCATGTCTTGCCCTTTGTGTGGAAAAACTTACTGACATCATGGGTGCTATATTTAACCTCCTGAGGTAATCCACAGACCACCCAGACTTAACAAGCATTGTATCAATGAAAAAGGACATATTTTAATACATATTTGTTTCATTGTGTGTATTTTTTAAATACCATGATGAAGTTACTTTTCATTTTTTCACCATGCCTTTCTGCCTGCCAGATTTTGCATAGGAAAACTGGGGGGGGGGGAAGAAATCTTGTACTTGAGCATTTCCAGGACTCTCACCTAAATCACGTGTCCAAAGTTTTCCTTTAGAGTGCAGTCTCCATCAAAAATCTAATGCACTGGAGACTATGAGACAACGTGTGTGTTGCTTACGATATACAATCCACAAGACTCTAATATTTAACCTGAAAAATGCTGTAATGATCAAAAAGCCTTAAATATGAAAGCTATTTAGCCTGGGAGGAAAGCATTAACTGAAGAGCGCAACATAAGCTTCAGAACCCTAAAAATAAAGTAATTCTTGTTAGATAAGCTGTTACCAGACTCTGCCCAGAGGCCCGCAAGCTATATTTGTATTTGCACTCCAGGGATCCAAATGATAGAGGAAACAGGTGAGGAAAATGCGAGTCATAGAAACTTCACTAATAATGAAAAATGGAGTGAAAAGGGGGAGTTAGGTAAGGATTTTCCCTCACCATGCTGTTCTTACAAGGGCTTACTGTTATCCAGCATTTATTGCATCTCCCTGTGTCAGTGGGGAATGAACCATGACCTATTGCCAGCTGCAGGAATCCCATCGAGACACAAGTGCACGCGCTCCCAGTGCCAGCACAACTTAAAGATGCCAATGCCTGCATGAACATTGTAGCAGACTATTATCCTGTAGTTTTTCCCCAAAGAACATTTATCATATTGAGACCCTGGACAGGCTTGACTGTACGTGGTCTCTAGACCCCAAGTGGACTTGATGATGAAGTCAGGTGCAAAGGTACTGGTTGATACCCGGACTGCAATAGCTAAGGGGGCAGTCTCCCAATTTAGGGAACCTCAATGGATTTGACTTGCTACAATATTAGAAGCATCTGAGGAAAGCATTTTCAGGCACTCAGTACTGCATCTATATGTCACTTAAGTTGCCAGCGTAGCGTTGGTTGAGCAAAGAAATATCTGCGCTTGGAAAACATGCCGTACATCTCTGCAATTTCTGTAACTGTCTTGCAGCCTAGTAATTCAGACATGGTTTTAAGTGTACAAGCAAAGGAAAAGGCATGGTCTCCTAGGACGAAGCATATTTATTTCTCAGTATTTGCCTTATTTCCTACTAATTATCATGCGGTAAATGTGGCATATCATTTTAGAAGTTTGCAAAAGTCACATCATAAGAACTTCAGCTATAGCTTGTGTAAGCTTTTGTCTCCTTGGCTAAGTTGAATTTGTGCATCCATAATGGTCCCACTAAGCTTCCCCTTCATAAGCTGCAGGTGCAAAATGGACAGGTGAGGATACAAAATGTAACGATGTGTTCCTTTTGTAAAAATTCAGGAGCAGTCCATACTGCAGACACATGTGCAGACATCGCTCTCTTAATTGTTTTGAAACTACTAAGAAGATTTATTAGCATATGAAACTGTGAGGCATGTGAGGCGTGACTGGAAGCCTGATTGTTCAAAAGCTGATAAAGGCCTCCAAAATGAGTAGGATTTTGATGTGTTATCAACAGAGGTGGCTACGAGAAGAGGCGCTGTTCTAGAAGTACTTTATCTGGTGCAGGGTCAGCAGGAGGCAGCCAGGCCGACCTGTTGGAACAGCTTACCTACAGGATGGTTTGACTGCGAGGATCAGCTGCCCAGGGCTCCGACAGGAAATTTAACTGTTTAAACTACGGATAATCCTTGGAAATGAGGAGTAACACTCACAGTCTGTACACGGTAGACCTCCAACCCCAAGACAGTGAGCCATTAGCACTGAGTTACTGCACGCAGGCTCTAAAGCCATCTCCAGCTGCAGCGATGGGCCGCGCCTGAACCACCACGTCCGTGCCCCAATGTCCCAAAGCTCTGAGGCATCTGAGAACCTGAATAGGATGATGGCATAGACTCACTCTTTCGTGATGATTCCTCAACACAGGAGGAGACAAGTTGATAGCTGATGATGGAGGGTTTCCCAGTTCATAAACAGCTGACCAATTAACTCACTCTAAAACTAGAAAAAATACAAGCAGGAAAAAAGCACCTTTCCTCGATCCTGTTCTCTGGGATCAGAAATGCTAGAATCAATGCCTATGTATTTGTAAAAGTAACAAGGCCATTTCTTTATACCACAGATACGTTTTCTTTTTCTTGTTAGGTTATCCAGCCACCTGAGACAAATATTTGGAAACATTACTTATTTTAAATGTCAGTACTATACAAATGTGGCTTTTTAGGAAAGGGTACAGGTTCTAACAAGATGAACTTCACTTTTTACTTTGGTGCTCCTTATCATCTTTCTTAAAGTATTAATAGAAAATATTAGATCATAATAAAGAATATACTTAGAGGTAATGCAATCAAAACGCCACGAGTAAATCAATCATCTAGAGCGTCTTGTTTTCGTGTTTATTTTTTGATACTGACAGGTTACTACAGGATGAGTAGCAGCACAAGCTACTAGCTGTATGGTATATTGCCATGAGTCAAAAAGACTTTGTTGGAAGAGGGGGACAGAAAGGAATATTGGTATGAAACCAAATTCAGTTCACTCTTCCTGATGCTTCTGGACAGAGAAGGAACTGTCATCTCGCTGAAGTCTGCCTACGTGGCAAGCTGCTGCTTGCTACCCCCATCCGCCTCCCCTCCCTGCTTAGTCAAGTTGCAACGAGTGCTTTTTCCTGACAGGTCCAAGCTGCAAAATAAAATCCAAATAAACCTTGACCCAGTGTTTGATGGTCTTTGGATATAGGACTGAAGATTTTAGTACAGAACAGCATTAGGAAAAAAAAAAAAAAAAAAAAATCACCAAAGGGTTTCACTTCCCTCCTCATCCTACATCCAGGTAACACACTCAAAATCCACGTAACGCATTCAAAGTCACCTCCCCGTGCTTCAAGAAGAATATTATTTGAAGTCGCAGGGAAACACAAACACAGCCATGTGGTTTGCTTGCTGCAGGTGCATCTCCTCACAACCATACACCAACTACTGTTCTCACACAGAATATCTGCTTTCTTTGGCCGTTCATGCAATCTCACATGGTCACCTCTGTTAGTGTCCAACCGGGATACTTCAAACATTGAATCAAGAGAGGATTCAAAGGGGAAGGAAAAAAACCCAAACAAACCCAAACTGAAGAACATGAACAAGACGCCAAATTTTTTTCATTATGACATATCAGGAAGCAAAGAGCAATCAGTTGAACAAACACATCTCGACCTAACTCTCCAACTAGTTGTAGAAACTTAAAAATTAGTATAAGATTAAAAATAAAACCCACTGAAGAAATAAATTCACAGCATAAAAGATACTGTATATTGCCACAAGATATTTACACATAATTAACCCTCAGCAGCAGCCTTGTTTTGTTTTTTGTTTGTTTTTTTTTTCCCCCCAGCTGAATCTGGTCATTGGCAGGAAGGGTAGCTCTCCTCACATGACAGCATCTGTCACAGCCTCCACTGTTCTTTACTTAGGTCCCGAGAGTCTTAAAAGAAAACATTTATCAACAAGATGATGTCAAACAGCCTAATTTACTTCTCCTACTACTGTTCCCAAGACAGCAACAGGGTTTTTCACATAGGCACTGAGCAGAAAGAAGATACACCGAAGGAAGGTTTCTTCAAGAATGCAAAACCGGCTCTGATTGTATAGTTAGTATAAACTAGGAAAGGACGGGGAGGTTCTTTTCAAATCTTTTCTTCTTCCTTCTGTTTATAAGATAAATAAGCTTTTATATTTTTAGAACAGAGGTACAAATATCAGCTGTAAATGCCAGTGAAAAGCCATGACTGGCAGCCAGAATTTCAGTTCTTATCCTGTCTCCAACATTTGTCCCTTTGGGCAAGCCTCCGCCTTACTACTATGCAGTGAAGATAACCCAGCTCTTTTGTCTTCTGACAAACTTCATTATTATTATTACCATTATTGCAAATCATTAGCTTACAGCAACCATGGTGAGAGCTGCAGGTGATATAAGCAGATCAATCTATAATTTAGAGCCACAGACACCCAGTGAACAGTGGCAGAGGGAAGGCGGGTGCAGTGGCAGACAGGTCTGCTCTGCAGGGACAGAGATCCTCTGGAGCCATGCAGGAACATGAGCAGCAAGTAACGCCCGTTCCCTCTAAAGCACTTGGTATGAAAATGGTGGGATGAGGGCTAGGCTACCTCACGCCTTTTCGGTGCCTACTGCTTCTTGGCAGCGATGGCCCTTTTTCCTTTCCCTCCTTAAGGTCGGTTATCATTGCACTTACGCTGAAGGAAGAAATGGTTGAAGAAGTGGTTGACTCGGCCACGTTGGACACCGTCAAGAGTCCTCTGGACAGGGTGCTGGGCCATCTTGTCTAGACTCTGCTCTTCCTAGAAAGGTTGGACTAGATGATCCCTGAGGTCCCTTCCCACCTGGGATTCTGTGATTCTGTGAAATATCATTCTTCCTGGTGGTCCGCCTCAAGTGCACACACAAGAATTGTCCCACCTCAGTAGCCAAAACACTGCTGACCATTATGACGTGGTCCAGTTTTCTCACAACACGCCAATTAAGTTTGAAAAGTCGAGGCAAAATTAATCTGTTAGTTTCAATATACACACGTTCTTCCCCCAGCTTCTCACTGAGCTCAGCAGAGCCTTACAGTGAATTTAGAGGCACAGTTGTTGTGGTTTCTTACAGAACCGAGCTGAAACAATTTATTGAGAAATGATAAGCCAGCCTGGGTTCATTTATATCCCACTCCACATTCGGATCATTGAATAAGTCTTCACATTAAGTCCATTATTTCTAAGAAAGCTTCGCAGCAGGAAAGTTTCACGCGGCTTTGAACAGCATTGCCAACTTTCCACATCACCCCAACAGCAACCAATAAGTGGATGGATAAACACAGCTATAACATAAAGGTGGTCCCTATTCCCTGTCGTAAATCACTTGGGATGGAGGGACAGGGTTGAACACACTCTTTGCCATCTGCAAAACCCGTGATCAGTCCCTTAATTCTGAAATCACCTCTGCTGCCTTCTTCAGTTCAACAACAATTGCACCAATATTACTGAAATACGTTCATGCCCTATGTGAGAACAGAAGGAACAGATCAAACATTTACTACTTAGGCCCTCATATCTTTTTTCACCAAGGACATGCTTTCTTCCAAAAAGGGAACAAACAAAAAAACAAACAAAAAAATATAGAAAGGTGGGATTGAGATAACAGTCCTTTTAACATTTTTTTTCTTAGGCAAAAGAAGAAAAGTGCTACTACCAGCCTGCCTTACAGCACCTCACCATTCCAAGGGTTTTTCAAATTTGTGCAGGGTTAATTTGTAAAGCTTCTAGCAAAATGGCACATCATGCCCTGCCACTTGATGCCTCTCCCTCTGAGCCTCTCTGACTCCCCTGTGTCACAAACCAGTTCCCACAGTAGGTGGAAAAGCAAACATGCAACCCAGAAGAGACGTGGGCTTCCAAAAGAATCATCCAGGGACAAGATCACAAAAGCTGCTATAAAAGAAGGTCAAGATTTACATCAAAGCTCAATGAGTGTACTCAAGAAATGCCATAACAACTAAATCTCTCCATCAACGTACAGTTCATGTGCCTGCAGTCGTCTTGACCTGAAGGATGCCTGCTAAGTAATGGGCTACAGTGCACACGTCTAAATTTCAATGTTACAGACTTTAGCAAACTGTAACCTGTGTCAGAGCCATTTTTTGGAATTTCTCTCTTTTACTCTGCTCATTTAAATGGAACATATTTATAGGAAAGGTTACTAACACCTCCAATGGTAAAATGCGGGGGAAAGATTGCAACATGCTCGGCATTCCTAACTTACATTGCTGAAATGGTATCTCATATCCTGAAATACAAGCTGCAGTAGTCCATAAAATATTAAGACTACTCGCTAGTTGCAGCCAGTAACACTTTGCAGGAGCAGTTCCCAGCGGCAGAATGCTCTGTGAAAGGTCATTAACACAACACAAAGGTCATTAACACAACAGCCACCACGAGAAATTCTTCGCTGGACTATTATTAACAGTGCTAACCAGCCCTAAGGAATCTGCCGTTGCTCCTATTGCTCTGCTCTGCAGCGGCGCTGGACAGTACGATAACCGCTTCATTACTGGAGTCAATAAAGTGACATTTAATTGCAATAAGGAACGATACCATCACAAATAATATCCTCTAATTCAGTTGGCATTATGCCATCGTGTCCTAAGAGCAGCATCCTCAGTGGTATAACTTGCAGATGCTCATAACTCGTAACTCAAACTTCTGCAAACAGAAGTCCTCCCATTGACGCTCCCTCGGTGGCATAAATGGGGATCCTACCTGAATAACTCACCCCAAGGATAGAACAAAAAGAAACAACCACGAAAGTACAAATTATAAAACTGAAATTCAGCCCCTGGGAAATTATTTGTTTTCTTCACCTTTACACTACACACCATTTTCAGCATGGGGTATCACACCATCAGGATAGAAACTACAAGCCCAAAACTCATCTTATGTCGAGGCAGGCCAAGGTCCTTCTGCTCACCCCCATGCCGAAAGGGCTGCAGCTGCCCTCTGAGCCCCCCGGGCCCTCCCCACTCACACGCAGGCCTGTGGAGTACGCTCTTGCTCAGTCCCGTGTATGGATCTTGTCACGCTGTCTCATTCATCCGTCAGAAATGGCTCAGGCTTCTGGGTGTGTTTTTACTCTGCAATAGGGAGCAAGGGGAAGGAAAACTTTATTTGTTAAATAGTTTTCATTTCAATGAACCTGGCAGACTTTCAGCTCATTTCCTTCAAAACGATTCCATGGGAGGCTGAACTACTGATGACTTCATGGCTCTTTTTATAAAGCAACATAATGACGGTGGATGGACACAAACAGCTGCAGAATTACCCTGGCTATGGCAGAGCTTCCCCAAGCACGGCGGCCTTCAGCAGTTCAACCGCCCCGGCGGCTGCCGCCTCGCAGCCAGCAGCGACGAGATGCAAAGCAGGTGCTCGTCGCCACAGGGCACGTTAGCATCGGGACTGCGTGGGACACGCTGGGTTTCAGGGAAGGAGACAATCTACCTTGAATTTGGGAATGTCCTGTGACAGGCCTTGCCGTACTTGAGCACGCTTTTGATAGGGTTACTGAAGGATGGGATGGTTTAATGCAGTCGTTCACTTCACAACCTGAAAATTAAGCATAATGATCTAACACAGCCACAGGGTTGCATCAAGTTCAAACGCTTTCATTACAGTATATCCTCTTTGGATTTAGCTGGTTCAGGCTCCTCCTTCATCAGATTGCAAAGGACACGAATAAAGGCCTAAACGTCAAGTCACTGGAAATCAAACAACTCTGGGACGATAATTGTTGCTCAATCAGCGGGGCGCAGGCAGCTCTGCAGCCCACTCCGGCCTCTCCTGAGGCTCCCAACCAGTCTGGGGCGGGACTGGGACCACGGCAGGTCGAGCGCGTTGGGAGCACACCGCCAAGAACATCCTGCTGAAAGATTCCAAAGCGATCTGACTCTTGCAGAAGTGTTTTTGATCCACAGATTTCTGTTCAATAAACACGGAACAAATATTTTTGTTTGTTTAGTTTGCTGAATTTTTTTTTTTTTGGCTTTGACACAGAAAAGCAAGTACATAATTTTCAGGTTTGAATGGAGTCATTCCTACAATGAAACTGTCTGTTGCGAGCTAGCAAAACCTGTCTGTTTAAAAACAACCCATCTCCTCACTGTTTAACAATACCATAAAACATGCAGATTTCAAGTTTACTAAAGAAAGACTTTTTAAAAAAAGCAGAAACAAGATAGACTAAAGGAAGACTAAATATAGACTTTCACAAGCTAAGTGCTTTCAGGATCTCCATCAGACTGGCAGCAGCGGCGCACATCCTCCAGTGAGGCCTCTGGTGTTGGCCCTAGTTTTAAAAGGTGTTTATCTAATTGCCAGTGAAATCCACTGGAGTTAAGCAGCTCCTTACTGTTAGGGACCTGGGCCCCAAACGCCTAAATCCCACATTGCCAACTTATTTCAGCACTGTAATCTTTACCCTTCGGCGACGATGATGGTTTAAGGTGTTTCTCTCCTGGGCTGCTTATTGCAGACACCAAAGGTGATTCCCATTCTCTCCGTGCACCAGCACAACAGCCTGTGGGTTCGCAGGCGTAGACCTGACAGCTGAAACGATTCAGGTGACGGATGCTGCAGTGAGCTGAGCGAGACAGAAGAGGTTCCCGGGTGATACTGAGGGCAGGGGCACAAGTGGGGAGCAGCCGGGTGCAGAGGAAGTGTCACAGGTACAGCAGGTGGCGAGCGAAATCCCCGTGAAATCACTGTCTTTGATGAAAGCTCATGCTAAGATATAAAAAACCAACCTGAGGAAGGGGTTACTGGTCTTTGAAACACATCATTAAATTACTCCGTGACATTGTCAGCATTTATTTGGGCTAGGAGGTGACCGAGTTTCTAGCAGCACATTCAACTGATGATTTAGAGGAAAGATGATAGTCTACAAAAACACGATTGGCACAGGAGAGACCAGACAGGGATAACTCTGGTTTTATAATAGAGCCATCTGAAATCTGTTAGGCTCCAGCTCCAGCGCAAAACCCAGGAGCTTTTAAAATCAGTTACAAAAACTCCAGCATGAGCAGGATTTCCACCCCAAATGTTAACAGATAAGCTCAAAATGCAGCAGAACTGAAGAGCAAGCCCATGCAACTCAAAGCTTAAGTTTTAATACATTAAGATAGGAGCTTGGGGAAGCTACTTGTGCTTTAACTTTCATTCATGTAAAATCAGAATAAACTGGGTTTATACATGAATAGCTGAAGGATTAAAAAACTAGTTTCATTTAAGGTCAAACTGAGTACATTTGAAATTCAGTATATGTTATAATCTTTACTCCAGATGATAAAAATACTGGCTGATACAGCTGCTTCTTTAAGACAACAGCAATCAAAGCATCATTTTTCTAAGGGAAGACCAGTAGCAGTGGCTTTAGGTTCTTAAAGGTATTCCAGTCATAGAAACACGCTTTTTCTGTGAAACTACAGGCCCAAATGCTGGCAGAGGGTCAAAGCAACTCTTGTTTTAGGTACAGATGCAGGAAGAGCTACAGGAACAGGCGTGACCCTGCAGCACCAGCATTGGGTTTGGTTCCTTCAGAACACCCTCTAGGAGCAATCAATTGCACAGCAAATAAAGCACTTGCTCAAGAGAAGCGGCCACTTCCTTTCCCGAACTGCTGCAGCGCTTCCCTCATTACAGAAGTCAATAAATTAAGGCACACAGTGAGCATGAAACTGTTCCTTACCTACCACTTGATGGAGGGAACAAATGTGGTGTGGAGCTGCCAGGAGCCTCTTCGCTCACCGCCGCGGGACTGCTGAGCCCTTCTGCCCCGCTGCTTGCAAAAGAGGGCCTGCAGTGTTCTCCTTCAGAAGCCATTGGTGAGCTAAAAAGGTCACACACCAAATTAAAACATCTATTATTAACGTTTTCCCATGTTTAATAATCGATGCTTCTCTCTTGCTTTCTACTTGATCGCAGTTTGCCACAGACTTTAGCAGCAAGACTTTGCTAAAACCTAAATCCTGTGAGCAATGCAGCAGTGCAAGAACCTAACCGCTGCAACATGTTAAGGTACTAACCCTTCTGGCAAAGGCCACACTCAATTTGAACGATACAGGGTCAGAGCTATTAAAAATCACATTAAATCAGCATCAGACCTCCTCCTTCCACAGGGCTGGGACAGGACGAAGCCCAGCCGGCTCCTGCTCAAGGGCAGCGCCGAGGAGCTGAGGCACAGCGACACACAAGCGCTGCTGGGAGAAGCCTCATGCATGGTGCAAGGGGTGGCTTGTCAGGGGGCGACCAGGGAGGGCTCTGGGGCAAGTCCGGACTTGGTTTAAATACAGAATCAAACAGAAAGGCTTTATGGTGGATTCAATCAAAACACTGTATTTGGATCTCCATTTCTGAGACAATTCTCAGACTCTGCCCCTGGTTTGGTCACAAGAACTAAATCTAGTGACAGTTTATTAGTGTGTGTTGCATGGTGAGAACTGACTGAACCGTTTAAGACTCAGATGTCCGCCACCTGCAGCTACATCACCTCCTTAAACACCACGCCCAGCCCAAACCGGGGGGACCAGGGCTTTCCTAGGGGCACGGAGAGGCGCAGCCCTCCCAAACCGAGCACGAGCGAGTTTTCCTCCCAGCGTCGCCCGGCCTCTGCCAGGGACCAGCTGCTCTGGACTTACCAACAGCGACACCGGGCTCGGCACGCTTTGATGTGCCAATTTCAACAAACCACTGTCGTCCCAGCCACTTCCTGCTTTTCCATCTGAAGGACCCAGTTACTAAGGAAACAACAGCATTTGCCCAGGCAAGGCTTAGGAACAGTTAAGTGAAAAAGAAAAGTGAGTTTATACGTGCCACAGTTTGGGAAATAAGGCAGTTTATGTGACACATCCTACCCACACAGATGGTATGACTCAAAACTGCATCTCCTGTAATCTGATCTTATTTTTCCCCCCATTTTCTTCTGTGTAAGAGCGGATCTGTTCAGACAGGCTCGCACACGAGGACATGGAGCAACAACCTGGCAGCTCAGGAACACGCGCACCCCCTGGCAGCACTGGGGAAGCGGTCTGCTCCCGCTGGAGCAGGGCATGGGCAGGGGACGCAGCGCTGCTCCCCAAGTCTCCGGGTCAGCTCCCCGCTGCAACGCAGCTCCACACAGAGCGGGACAAGCAGCAGCCACGAGTCACCCTACCCCATCTCCATGGCTTGTTGGGAGTCCTTCCTCCCTCACCCCCAAAATAGTCACTGCAAACCTCACCTAAACAACAGGGCTTGTCCCAAGACTTTTTCCTGCGTTCTACCAAATTCACATTAATGGTTTATTAGGCCTATGAACCCTGAGAAAGAGAGACCTGAAGCAAATGCAGCCTTTCTTTTGCCCAGCAAAACACCTACCTCACATTTTTAACATAAAAAAGGATTTTGAAATTTCAAACCTGCATAGGAGTTCCTTCCCCTCGTAATAAGCTGTGCAGCTTCATGCTTTGGGTTCCTCACTACTGGTGGGTGAATTAATGCAAGTATTCAGATCTTGTTTCTGTTGAAGTCAGTGATAATCTGTATCATGCCAATGACTTCAGCCCATGCGCTTCACCCAGTAACCTCCTTACACCAAAGACAGCCTCTGCTGGGTCCCCAGTTTGACGCTGCTGGTTTCAGTTGTCAACGCTACCTGTTGGAGGCGGAGAAAGAGGACGTTGCCATCAAAAAGGCCACAGGCTTTCTATCCACCCGGCAGTGAAGGGTCTCAGTCTCCAAGCTTTCCTGCTCTCATCAGTGTAACTGGATGCTGTATCATCATTAGACATTAAAACATTAGGCTAATGCATTCCTGGCTCCACGTACAAAGTTTTCCCTTGTTTGCCCAAAACAAGATGCCGAGTGCAACGCTCCGCTGGAGTGGGGCCGCTCAGCCTGCGCCTCAGTTTAGCAGCAAACCACTCTCTGGCCATAGGCACCATCTAACTTAATCAAAATGATACTATATATGAAAGCAGGCTCGGGTGCTAAACCAGCGCTAGGGCCACAAAGCAACACCGGCCCTCACAACATCTCCAGCTCTTCCATTCCCACCTCCGCCCTGCCCTCTTCCTGCTCCTCACCACCAATTTCCCTCACCAGTGCCACAAAAAAAGCTGTCTGAGCAGCCTGAAGCGCGCTGATTTAGCTGGAAGTTATTCAGAAGGTTACAAAAAAAAAAAAAAGTATCTTTATCACAGCTAGGTCCCCAAGCCCCGCATTCGTGGTGCTGCAAGGGACAGAGAGGGGAAGGGGCTTTCTTTTGGTGGCAGTGCAGGCTTCAAGGGTTTGTTCACCTTGGATATGGCAAAATTCCCTTTAAAAAAAAAAAAAAGCCTTTTAGTTTGAAGTATTTGCTAATAAAAAGGAGGATCCTGCCCCCATCTGGCCTCCCTGGAAGGAAGCAGCCCAAGGTGGAGCCGAAGCAAGAAATCCTCTGGAGTGGCTTCCAAAGGGGAGCACGGGGCAGGATGCGAACACTGGCTCCCGAGCTGCTCTCCGTGCTCAGAAACGGGTAATAGTTCAGGTTTTGGATCCAGGTTTGACTGGCAGAAAAGCGGAGATAATTATAACCTTTCTGGAGCAGCTCCAGTCATGCTATCATTTGTTTGTGGGGTGCAGATGGGTCCAACTGCGCCGTACAAACATACATATAGGCCTCGCCATCTGCTGCCGATGTGGAAAGGGAACCATCGTCCCCCTCAGCAGATCTGTGCCCACTGCCAAAAGACAGAAAAACAATAGTTTTATTCGCTTTGCCTATATAAACCTCTACCACATCACGGATTCTGTCTTACACTTCCAGGCTGAAACCACTTTAGAAAAAAATTACTGAGCCTGCAAAGCTGAGCTGTCTCTCCCCAAGGGCCGTGAGGAGGAAGAGGGAGGAGAAACCCCTTGGTCAAAATCCAGAAGGACCTCTTGCTTTCAGAAAAACAAAAATAAAGTTTAGCATTAAATCTCAAATTAGGTGAAGCCCAGATACTCTCCAACCACTTTCCCCTCTCCCTGCCCCAGCCACCCTCTGTCCTGGACCTCTCACTGCTGGGCTCATCATGAAATAGTGGCTGTTGCTGCTGGCTGGCAGCAAAAATCCCATGTAAGAATGGGATTTTCCCACCTTTTCTCAGGTAAGGGCTACCTAACTTACCAATAGGCACAGTTTTTGCATTATCCCGGGATTCTTCTTAAACACACCAGGAAAGGTAAGAATTAATGGTCTAAACACACAGTGGAAAAACTGCTTTGCCTGGGTTCAGGCTGCTCTTGTCCGTAGGGTGCTGAACAGGGGCTTTTTCCTCTCTGCAGGAGTTGACCTTTAGGGAATAGTCCACACAACTGATAAAAATAGGGTTTGGCTACAGCAGTTTATCAGCACGCCGGTCATTAAAGGATCCTTCACGCAAGACATCAGAGGGCGAGCGATGCTGAGATTCACCGTCCGCAAATGGACGTGGGCTGCTGCTGCCAGAACCAGAAAACAACACTAAACAGATCTCATATCAAGAATGTTGCATCAGACCACTTAAAGGCCACTTTATCTCCACATATTACATACCTCAAAAAAGGAATACAAAAGGGGTAACTTCAGAAATCACAGTTATTCTAAAACTGTGCACTTCAGAGCTTCTGTCTGCAGTGGATGAAAAGCTTTGGAGCTAATGGCCAACGCATTTTGTGTAAAACCAGTTGTTTTAAGGAGCCACTTTGTCTCTTGCACAAATAGCATGGGTTCATAGTCTGTGCTGAGGTCCAGAGGTGGTCAGTAGAGCGTAGACGTGTAGGGGAGGAAGGTAGGTAGATTTCTGAGGTCCTGTAAAAGAGGGTCTTACTGGGCTTAATAAATCATTATTCTCAACACAGACCACACAGCAGGCTAACAGTTACCATCAAGAAACCTCACCCAGTGCAGCAAAGACCCTCCATGACTGAGCAACATGTGGAGAAATCATGCTAAAGGCTTCTGGGGACATTTCACACACGGCTCGTCATGAACAAGTACAGCCACGATACAAGGATCGGTGACTATGTATTACTTTATTAACTCACATAAGCTTTGATTTCTCTCTTGTGCACCTGGCTGATGCGTACACAAGCTGCTCTGTACAGAGAGGTGTACTCTTAAAAAATGTGCTTTGGAAAGCAGCTTCCCCTTACTATGTTAACATGTTCTTAATCACAGAATCATAGCATCATTAAGGTTGGAAAAGACCTCTAGGATCATCAATCCAACCACCCAACCCAATGCCCCCAGGCCTCCTAAACCATGGCCCCAAGTGCCACGTCTGCACATTTTTGGAACCCCCCCAGGGATGGTGACTCCCCCACCTCTCTGGGCAGCCTGTGCCAGGGCCTGACAGCTCCTGCAGTGAAGAAAATTGTTCCTAATATCCAACCTAAACCTCCCCTGATGCAGCTTGAGGCCGTTCCCTCTCACCTGTCCCTGGTGACTTGGGAGCAGAGACCGACCCCCCCCTCACTCCAGCCCCTCTCAGGCAGCTGCAGAGAGCGAGAAGGGCTCCCCTCAGCCCCCTCTTCTCCAGGCTAAACCCCCCCAGCTCCCTCAGCCGCCCCCCAGCACACTTGTGCTCCAGACCCTGCCCCAGCCCCGCTGCCCTTCTCTGGACACGCTCCAGCCCCTCCAGGGCCTTCTTGTCCCAAGGGGCCCAAACCTGAGCCCAGCACTCGAGGTGGGGCCTCCCCAGTGCCGAGCACAGGGCCCCATCCCTGCCCGGCTCCTGCTGGCCACACCAGGGCTGACACAAGCCCGGGGGCTGGTGGCCTCCTTGGCCACCCGGGCACTGCTGGCTCATGCCCAGCCGGCTGTCAGCCAGCACCCCCAGGGCCTTCTCCGCCGGGCACTTCCCAGCCCCTCTGCCCCAGGCCTGGAGCGCTGCCTGGGGTTGGTGTGACCCAAGGGCAGGACCTGGCCCTTGGCCTTGTTAAACCTCACACAACTGGCCTCGGCCCATCGATCCAGCCTGTCCCGGTCCCTCTGCAGAGCCTTCCTGCCCAAGTTAAGAGACTTATAAGTTAAGACACTTATAATTCTCCTCACTTCGTTTCTTGAGACATGTTTTACAGAAGTATGCATGAAAAAATAAAATACTGAAAGTTCTTATGAAGATTTGTCTACCATGTAAAGTTCAAGACTTTCCTTTGTTTATCTGCTAGCCTGTTCGCTGCCGCGTAAACTGTACGGCACCTTTGGCATCTCTGAGCAAAACAGATTTGACACCTGGCCCATGAACTACCAAGCATGCTGCTTATAGGAACACACTACCAACGGCAACCTGAACTCAAATATGCTGTCAAATATACTTAAAGCCTTTTAAAAAAAAAAACCACACCACTTCTCAACCAACAAAGCAACAGGATTATTTGGTGCTCAGTACACTGTATACAACCAAGTATTTTCTTAAAGCTCAAGAAAACCCATATCGCAACAGTAAGGGAAGACTTAGTGGCTTGCACAGCCTCATGTGGTGCAAGCTCAACGCCCCCGAGGCCACTATCGCACCAGGATGAGCCCAAACGTATGCCCAAGTCACCGCTACCCACGGGCTTAAAAGCAACGCTCACATACTACTGCAAACTGTAGCAGCTCCACTGGCAAAACATACTCTGCTAAACAAATTCAAAATCATTAAAATATATAGATCACCTTGAAAAAAAGGTTGCCGAGCTTACACTGAAAATGGTTCAGTGGGTCTGAAATGAAGGAGTTATTTGGCCGGCTTCATACAAACTGGTTTATTAGTTGTTTACACAGCTCTAATATGCATCCACTAATTCACGTTTCAAAGTGGTACACACAGGTAGTAACAGGGTGTCTGTTAGGATTCAACAGTACGAGGACCTCAGAAGCAAGTCTTCAACAGTACCGACATTTACACTAAATCTTTATTTATGTACAAAAAATTTAGACAATTTTCATCGCTACTATTCCATGATCTGCATCTCTTTGCAAGACCTCAGTAGTTTGCCTGCATAAATATACACACATATATATTCGGAGGAAAAAAACAACCAACCAACCAACAGCCTTCCAAATCTGAAGAATCAGGGGCAAAAAGCCATATGGAACAAAAAAGTTAATACCAAGAGTTAGCTCTGGAGATTGTGACTATTCCGTAGTTTGCATCTAATTCAACCTCATACTAAAGAACAATATTCAGAGAGAATAAGTCAACGTAGACTGTGCAACAAAAGAGTAATGACACAACCTGCAATTTTAAAAGCGGCAAGAGCATCGAGAAGCTACTATATTATGCTTTTATCTTAAAAACAAGCAATTAAGGAGAAGACAGCGGTCTTTAACTTTCATACAGTCAAGAAAAAAAGCCAAAAACTAACAGCATCTTCCGTTAAAATCTCTATTTGCAGTTCCATCTACCAGACGTAAATGACTGAGCCGAGGCTCATTTCAGCAGGTCTGCTCTGCACAAGGTACTCAGCTGCTGGACGCAGAAGTAAAACGGTCAAAGTTCCGCCGTGGCAAACAATTCTCTTGTGCGCAGTTAAAAAAGATAAAAGGTATTCAACGCTAAAACCGCACCGGAATAGAAACCTTTGGAAATACTTAGTTCGTGTGAATTTTGATGGACCAATGCAGTGATCTACAGACTAAGATTGAGCAGCACCACGGGGACGCGAGGCAGGCAACGGGCCCGTGGAACGAACAGTTCAGAGGAACCCTGCACTAGAACAGACAAAAATAAGTATCTGATAATGGTGAGGTTTTTTTAATCACCTTAAATTTATTTGGATTCGAAAGAAAAACAAGAGCAGTTTTGAGAAAAGTCATAGCAAAGTCAAGGAATAATAGAGTTAGAGGGAAAAGAAACAGGCAGGACACAGCCAAGGAGTGGGCACGGCTTTGAAGGTAGCTCACCTTTCCTTCGCCCTCCAGCAAAAGTCCCACGGAGGAGGAGCAGAGCGGCGTGCGGCACGGGCGGGCTGGCCAGCGTCCGGGAGGAGCTGGAGACAAAAGCCCACCCCAAGGCGAAACGTGCGTCGCAAAGGAAGAAGTCCTCAGCTGGACACACAGCTGAAACCGGAGGCAGGATCCGGAGCGCGGAGAGGCGTTTTGCCATCTACTGCGCCATCGCAATCGAGGGGTTGCCGCATTCACTCATTCCTCAAAACGCAGCTAACGACAGCATCTGCCTGCGCGTTACCTAACAGGAAAGTCATTCTGCGCGATTACCACATGGATACAAATATTGCGCAGTTAGAAATAAAGCAAGAAATCCAAAATTAACACCCAGGGAACAGGCCCGTTGGGGCTGCAGAGCCAACCAGCAACCTACCTTCAGTACAGTGACACCATAATTCTGTTTTTTAACCCAGCTTTGGTTTCGTCTCTGTCGCTTTCTGAGAAGCTCCCCATAATCCCCCAGCGCCCCCAAGGCTGCAGACCCCAGCACGGGGCGTGGGAATACGCGGGATGGCACGCACCGCTGGAACTCGGCGTTTTCTATAGGAAAAGAGCTGTTAATTTTAGTTTTCATTCTATTTGAAACCAGCCAACACATACTTATTAAAAACTTATGCCAAACAACCTCTGGATACAAACCTCGTCATCACAGGCTCAGCAGAGCAGCACGTTTCACCCCAACAACGCCCAGACAACCCACAGACCAGGTCAGAAATCCTTCCTTTGCTTGAAAACTGTCACCGCAACACCCACCCACCCACCAGATTTAATGCAAACAGTGGAATTTTGGCAAGTGTTTTCATCCTAAAATAGCACATACCGGTAGTTTTTTCACGAATTCGCAATTCTGAAGTTATCTATAAATGCGTGTTTGCTTGCACGCAGCTCCCCCCCAGCGATTCTGGGCCAAGCTCGTGTTTCGCCTCTTCAACAAGAATTAAAAGAACTCAACGAATTCTCTTCAACTAAACACAAATCAGACTTTAAAAGCCAGGGAAGACAGAAAGAGGTAAGGCGGAAACAATTCAAGTTCTGATAAATTTTCAGGAAGAAGTTACTCAATAGAATCATAATTGAACTTTATTATAATAAATAGCTTTATAAAAAGTTTTTGCTAAGCTACTGAAATAAACGTGCTTAAATTGCGGACACAGAAGTGCTCAAGCCAGGAAATGCAGCCCTTGCAAGCCTCGGTATTAATTTGAAGCAATAATTTTGTATGTTCTGGAATGAAATTTTATTGCAGTATCAGTGTTAGCCACATACTTTACACATTCCTTTCCGTAAGAAGACAAACTTTTTAGAAAGAGAAGTACAAAATACAAGCAATCAAAAGTAATACGACCCTGGTCGTATGATTAATGCGTGTACATATGGACTTTGCACTTGTAAAAACAGACGGATAACGTACTGTAACTACATCATCAGTACACTCATCTGAGAAGTCTATACTCGGAGGATTATAGGTTTAGTGTTGGAGGTTAGTATTATAGTCCAGTATTTGGTAGAGCCTAAGGACAAAGAGCTGGGTTCCCTCTGCCGCCTGCTTGCCGCCCTGCTGGAGGCGGAAGGGCGGGCTTGGGTCTCGAGCAGCGCATACAGGCTGAGGACAGGGCTGTGTCTGCCCGGTTAGAGGTTTTGAAAAAGAATGTAGTAAGAAGTCGAGGACACGGTGAAAACATTCATGAAAACATGACACTGACACACTTCAGACTGGATCGGTTACCATTCCCCTATCACACACTACCAAATCGTCAATGTATTAGCCATAAAAGCACTCAGGCTTCCCAGTTTGAGGGGGTTTGGTTTGGGTTGGGTTTTTCAGTCTTTGAATCTCTCCGCAAGAGAATACCGTCTGTTCTTGCCCACCTCTTCTACCCTCCGCAGTGTTTGACGCAGGAGGCATTTACACAAGAATAACACTGAGCTGATCACCTACAAAGAATGATTTATGCCCTCCTAGGTAAAGCAGCATTTTCTAACTTAATTCAGTATCAGCTAAGTTTTCTAAATTTACAAAGAGGAAAAGCTTAAAAACCACCTTGCCCAGCTTGTGTCCCTACTCATGAGAAGCCTGGCTTAAAAGGCTAAGGGCGGTCCATGAGTGCGGTCCCGTCGTGACAAAGGGCACTGTCGATGTGAAGGACATTTTCAAAAAAAAGTTTCTGTACAATATAAAAACTAACCAGTAAAATCCTAGTAAGGCAAGAATAAAACTTCCGCTTATGGTTCTAAAGCACATTGTAAAAAAGTTACAGTGGCAACCACTTATAATTTCTCGGGTTTGTACATTTAATATACTCACTGCAGCCATTATAGTCAAGTCACGCCTGTGTTTATAATACATCTCACAACTATACGCAAAGACATTCTTCCTTCTTAGCGCCATTCGTCACGACACCAAATCACCCTTGTCCCGTACTGCTCCACCATGCACCATTTAAAGGCTTCAATTACATTCATTTGAATTAGCTGAAAAACTGTTTCTCGGACATAATTAGTCCGACAGTAGAAAAGTTAATGTTTTACTAGCCAGTTAACAAGGAACTACTTACATGAGCGTGCTCACAAGGCCAAGTATTTTTGGATTAAGTTATTTAAATAGTTCCTTGAAAAGAATTCCAGCTAACCAGTCTGATACAAGCACAAATTTAGTATTTCCTCTCGCAAAGCAAGCTAGCTATGGGATGTCTGGCAAACGGAAAAGTGCTTGGAATGTAGAGGATAGAAAGAACTGTAACAAATAGATTTATCATAAATCCTGTTAAAACTGGTGTGTAGGGAGGGGAGAATCCCCACTCATGAACACACGTTTTTATGGAAATGGATTTATTTTAAGGAAAATGGAAATTGTAGCACAGGAAGAAAAGAAACGATCACTGAATTAGTTTTAGGCACTTGAGCTGCATAGACTGTAGAAGGTGCCCGTTAGATCCGTTTAACATTCACACATGCACATGCGCACCCAGGAGCGTACTACAGAATGCAGAGGAAACCAGCTAAGGAGCCTCCAGGGAAAAAAAAATTAAAAAAAAAAAAAATTAAAATGACGCTATGTAGATCCCTGCTCACATTTTCCAAGTTCTATATCCCACCTTTCCTCACAATTAAAAACCTGCATAATTTTCAGATCACAGAGGCAGCATATTGTAGAGTTCATTCACCAAGTTTATTATTCACTAAACCAAAATAAATGTTTTAATTATTGAACTATGAGTTACCGCTATACTTTTTGGCTAGTAAAATGGCATTCTGCAGCATAAACTTTAATAACTGTTTTTAAAGACCCCTCCCTTTTTCTGCATAATACCCTAAGAATAAATTTCACCAAGAACAAAGGCAAAGTCATCTTAAGCTTCAGCCGAAAGCCAAGGCAACACAACACGCAGAGGGTGAGAACACAGAAGCAATACAAATCCAGGTCATGACTCATGTTAAGACAATCACTTCCAAACAACCACCGAGTGACGCTCACAGCAGCGCTGATGCAAAGTTAACTTGCTTTTCTATGGACAGAACTGTGAGAAAAATGGGAATTGTCCCACGGAGAAAAGGAGGAAAAAGCTGTAAACAAAAAGCACATACAAAAAGGGTTTGTGTGTTCAAAAGCTTGTCCGCTCTTCTCCAGCTCTGCCAGGTGACTACATTTAAAGACATTTCTAACATTACACAAAAGGCAAGGTGTGTAGGAAAGGACCGTCACAGCCACACCGCCACCATGAGGGTATATACATGTGTGTCCTCACATTCACCTCGTTAGTATCTGAGCAAACATGCTCGTTCCCATGAGGAGCCTACAAAAACTTTCCTACAAAAATTTCCACCGCAACATCTGGATGAGGCTGTTCTGCTTTTGTGATGCTTTGCTGCACTTGAAGCACAAGCACACCAACCACACAAAGCAAGGATTTGGAATTGGCACCTCTGTTTACAGCGGGGTGACAAGGGGCTCCCCAGCTACTACAGACAAAAATCCATCACCCTTAGAATCTTAAGATTCTGAAAAGAAGGATTCTGAAGAATCCGTCACCCTTAGAATTCTGCAAATCCAGAACTCAAAATGAAGGTGTGTCTTCCTTTGATTCCTAAGCCTCAGTCAAGACTGCTACAGGCACGCGATGCGTCAGTAAGCATTGGCCACCATGGAATTCTTGCTAATGAAGAGCAAA
The DNA here is from genome assembly GCF_949628215.1 of Phalacrocorax aristotelis. NCBI lineage: Eukaryota > Metazoa > Chordata > Aves > Suliformes > Phalacrocoracidae > Phalacrocorax > Phalacrocorax aristotelis. Next base: position 2,272,596 of record NC_134280.1, on the reverse strand, counting down.
TCTGCCCTCTAAAACACTACGGGATCACAAAAGGGATAGAAAAGATGACGCATCACCATACGTGACACGACACGCACCTCTCCTGTAGTCGGGCTAAGGCCGGATCGCTCACCGCCCAACACGCAGACAAGGATTTACTCTTCAGGGCACAAAAGACACTGCTGCACCGGGCAGCCTTCATGTGCACAGTTACTTCCAACTCCCTACCGGGGTTTGTTGCCACTTGTGGAACAATGAAGTGAACCACGCAGGACCTTAGAGGCCACAGAAAGTGGAAGCGGCCAGGATAACGAGAGGGAAAAGGAGTAAACATACTTTTACTTATGTGTAAACAGGTCTGGTTGCAACATAAGCCTTACCTGGAAAAAACACCGCACCTTCACTGGATGGACGTACTAAGTCCTACACGTTTCAGCAAAGGCGTAAGCTGCAAATTCAGTGAGCAGCAGGTATTCCAATACTCTCTGTGATTTTTCTTTCATTAACAGGAACAAATCGTGTTCTTAGAGGCAAACAAAAACCCAACACACACACAGCCTGTGCAGAGTCAGGCAAAAGCCTGCAGTCTTTAACAATACTAAAGTAAAATATTTTAAAGGGATGAAAGGGAAGACATAAGACTCAAAAACCAAACGCTCAGGTTTATAAGCAAGTCTGCTTTTTCTTTTTGAAGACTAGAAAACGTACAATTCCATTTCATATGCAAGTGTGCACAAAGCTCGTTTTTTGAAGATGCTATCGGATAAACTGAGAGTCTTTGCATTAAATTGTTATTTCTTCACACATTTATACATTTCGCAAACACCAGTTAAATACTGATATCTATGTGCATGCGCTATAAATATATGCATGTACACCTTAAAATGTTTAACAAAGACAGCAGATTCCCTAGGCAGTGAGCGTCATAAAGAGATACCAAAAATATATTAAAAAGTTAAACTCTTTACCTGCCTTTGTTAAATACAGACTTTTGGAATTGCCTCCCTTCTTTTCCCCACAAATTCACGACGTGATCCTCAGTGAAGCAGGCAAACGGGAAGGCAGGTGCGCTGACTAGATTATCCCACAACCAAAGATAAGCACCTTCAAAAGCTGAAACTAAGCTTTTTCTGGAAAATGTCTTTTCCGTCCTTATCAGATGTCTGAGCTAAGAAATGGAAGGGCATTTTAAACAAAGCGTTATTTCATGCTGCTCTAGTCCCCAGACATCCATCTCCAACACAAAAGCCTACGGTTAAGGCTACGTACACAACACTGACACTTCAAACCCTCCAGCTGCCATCCCACTGAAAAGCCTGTATTCTTTAAAATGCTAATTCTGAACAACTTCTGTATGGGACACCCATCCCGTCAGGTGCCACAGTAAGAACAGATCATCACATAGTGTTCTGACGCTTCTTTATAACTCACCTGGGGACTGTGCAAGGGAGTTATATTTTCAAGGAGTACTGCCCTGGAACTTCTGTGGGAACTCGATCAAGGCGTCACTGACAGCTTTTCAAGTAGTGTAATCTGTTTTGTTCCCCTTCCCCAGCCCCGTTCCATCCACTGCATGTAGATACATACACATTTTATGCTATCCAAGAGAAGTTGCCTTCTTCTGAAAAAAACACTTAATGCAGAGCACGACTTGTTTTGTTAAGATTCCAGTGGGACTTTTAAACATACTTTTGTGCCTCTTCTTTGGTTCAGAAAAAACAAATGACGACATTTTTCCCTTTATGACAGCTAAAGGTACTTCTACCAGACTTCAATCATAAATGAACAGCACTGCAGAAAAAGAAAAGCATGACATGCACTTTTTGGAATCACCTAATCCCATGATGACTACAATAAAAAAGAAAATCCATTTCATTTTAAACTCTCTGGCAAATTTTTACTGTTTGCCAACACTGTAATTTGAAGCTCGATCCATGTTCCCCAATCCATTAAGGCATCCTCCCTAACTGCAAAATCACATGAGAAACAAGCAATGGTCTTAAAAGAGAGTTTGCTTTATGACGTTGTGGTAAGCCAGCTGTCCGATGGACGTTACAGCCATACAGATAACGAAGGGAAAGGAGTTGTGAGACGTGGGCGGTGTCAAATATTAGTACTACTGTCAACATACTGATTCCACTTTACACACTGGTCTGAACAGATTGCAATGAACCTAAAACTGAGGTATAAATATACACAAATATGTACAGTACACATACAGGAAAATATTTTTGCATTTGTAACATCGGTATCCTTAAAAATACTGGAAAGTTGATATCTATGCCATTGATTTGTTTGCTAATTTACTGGAATAATGAAGCCGACATCTTCAACTAGAGAGGACTATAATGGAAAAATAAAACTCAAAATGAAAAGCTCATTCCTCTCACTTCATCTTCACCACGCTCAACGTTGGACTGTTCTGAGTGGCTGTATCTTGAAAAGAAGGTTGATCACAGCTTTTAAATGCATCCTCAGAGGAAAACAAGCAGGAAACCAAACTGGAGACATCAACTGCATCTTTCTTTTTGCTGAATGGTCTGAATTTATATACACCTGTGTGTGTGTGCATCTATGTAGAAAATAAAGTTGAAATCAGTTCCGTATAAATACATCTAACCCATTAATTCTGCCACTGTGAAGGTAATCATGGGCACGCTCTTTTTAAGCAATGTCTGTGCAAAGAGGTCATTAAAAATCATCTGATCTTAAGTCTTGACATCATCCATTCGAGTCCTTGGCACAGTCTGCAAACAAAAGAGATAATTTTTAAGGAATCCACGCACTTCTCAGGATGAATTAAAAGATAATTCCGTGGCACCGATTTAAATTCTTCCTAAGAACTCCGTAATTCTGACTGAAGGAATCATTTCCAGAAACAATTCACGCCGAGTGCAGCATTTCCTAGACCTTACTATGCAATCTATGGGTGAGAGACTTCAGCTCCCAGCTCTTTAAGTTGTACACTGAAGTTATCTCTAATCATCATTGTTCTTAATAAACCAGAACAGATTTTAGGTTGTTCCCACCCCCGCCCTCATCAGGCCCAAATCGTATTGTTCTACCACTGTGAGGTGAGGCTGCGGATTTGATGCGGAAGTTGGTTTTCAGATCACACTGATCCTAAGTCAGTGTGTTCTCAGCCCCAAAATCTTTAAGTGTAAGATTATTAATGACAGGGGAGGATTGTGCGTTAAAACCAACCACAATAAAAATACCAAAATATTTGGAGATTCCCCTCCTACAGACAAGAGTAACTCTTACCCCTCGCCAGTTAGAGCACAGCATGCCTGAATGTGCCACTGGTGATCCTTAATTGAAGTCAGTTTCAGAAACTGAGATATTTCAGCTACTGTCATACACTCTTTAACATCTTGCTTGTTCGCAAAGATCAGCAAACCTGCTTTTTTTAAGTCCTAGGGAGAAAGAAGAAAAGAAGATGATTACAAACCAGCCCTCGGAGGCAAAAAATGTGATAACAAAGTAGAAACTTAAGCCCTAGTAAAAAAAAAAGAAAACAAAACCCTAAACTATAAAACCCTGCAGGCTGATCAACACGCAACTTCAGAAGTTCCTTTGATCCAGCAGACCAAACGCCCAATTTTTGCCTAGGCTGATCTGTAAAACCACGCACAATATCTTGCTGTGCGCCATGAGGCTCAGAGGCACCCCTGTATCTCTGCACATGTGCAGCTGCAGTAACGCCGCACACCTCTGACAGCCAAGGCCCCCCCATTTAACCCTGACCTTGCCGATCATTCCCGCCTGTGTATCGACCACTGCGTTCTCATGAGCCTGGCTTTCTGTATATACACACACCACGCTTTTATGTATCACCGTACTGTTAAGATTGATTTTAGTACCAAATCAGTAGACTGTGCAGCAGTTCTTAGGCGGGGCAACAGCGGGTTACTCCACCAGAACTTTTTAAGCACTGGCCAAACCTTGCCAAGCTGAGAGCAGCAAGCGCCGGCAGTGTACGTGCTGGCAGCCAGCCTGGCACCATGGCTCACCAGAGCCAGCAGCATGCTCTGCCTGCGCAGCAGCTCTGCAAGGGAATTCCCAACCGTGAAGAAGCATTAAGGCTGCCACTGACAGCGTAAAGCAAGCTGCAGTGATATTTTACTTAGAGGATACACAGAATTTGTAGAAAATGATCACTATGCAAAGGATAGGCGTCTACTTGATCAAGCACATTACATAAACTTCTTTATAAGGCCCATGCAATATTTAAAAGCAGTACTAACAGCAACTCTAGGGGCAAGCTTACTTTATCTCAAGCTGCTTGGAATTACACTAGTACCAGCACGTATTATTAAAAGGTCTCCCCAGGAAGCCAAGACAACTCAATCACTTAAATGCCTATCAGGCGCGCTAATTTTTACAAGCGGTAAAATCAATCCCAAATGATTTACTGGTCCAGAAATTAGCTGGAAGTGACCTGGGCAATTCAATTTTGCCTTAGGAGAAATGAAACTGAACTGGTTAGCAGAAAGAAAAGACTTCCAAGGCCTGCGAGGAAAAGCTATTTTAAATAAGCATTTTACTTTAATTTCAGCTTATATGTATTGTTGTTCTCTCCAAACATCATAGCACCTGGAGAGTTTGCAGAATATAGTGAAAACATCCTGTTGTAAAACAATGGGCACATTTACTGTTAGATGGGTGCTTTCAGAGCACAGAAATAGTTTCCCAACACGAAGCAAGGGCATTCACGCTTCTTGGAGTCCCAGACTTCCCTCATTTCAAATCCAGCTCGTTAACAACTTCTGCATCTTCCTTTACAGATTACAAAACAGAAGATGCAATTTCATTTAGCGACTGCAACAGACTGCAGAGTACATCTCTGCAATTATGGCAGCAGCAGACCCAACAGCAACATTTAACACACCAACACAACCAAGAAAGCTAGACCTACTTTATTAGAATTTCTTTTATTAAATACAATTTTAATTTAAATACCAAAAATGAGAAATTCAAGACACTAGGCAAAGCACCTGTTTTTTCTCAAATGCTTAGATTACCATGTTCACTCAAAGGGAATACATAGGCAGTCTTTGCCCTTCCTGCAGTCATCTACTAAACAGTGACTATAGTTTAAATATAGGTGTAATATTTTGGGATGTAATGCCATCAATTTTATGCACAACTCTGTATTCTGACATATAAATTTGGAAGCTCAGCGTCCAGTGTCATTTCATACAAACTGAGCCAGTCTGCATTAAAGCTGGCTCAGGAGTCCCAGCAGTCGTCAAGCTCCTATAAATACATCTTTAGTAAAAATCAGGGCTCTGGTCCTGCTGCACTGGATTAAAGTCTTCACGACATTCAGGTCATGCAATAGGTGCTCCTTGGCTTATACGGCAGTCCAGCATTTCAGAATCAGACCCACATAGCTCAGTTTTAGACCTGACACAGGGCTCAGTTTTAAAGAGAGCCTTTACAAGTTAGCAAACTTTACTCTCCTTCTGTTTGTGCCTGGAATTACAGAATGAGGGCTACTGTAGCCGTAGGCAGCCCATTTCTTCAGTTTTATAGCTGGTTGCTATAAGACATATTATTATGGTTGTATCTGTTTCACTGCGAAAACAGAAAACATTAAGCAACCGTGAAGCTACCGAAAATAGTAATTAAGTTGCTGGAGGAAACAATGGTTTTTCAAAACGATCTCATTCAGATATTAACACAGATTGAAGCATAAAACCCACAAAAGTCATTCATAGGTCCTAACTTCTGTTTCACTGAAGCACTCAGAAGTTGAAAAGCTACTTTCATGGGAGCTCCCTTTGGTAATCTGGTATTAATTTACAGCTTCATTAGGAGCTTCAGAAGAGACAGAGCCTCGAGCAGGAACTAGACAGCTCTGGTACGGTACTGCCCGCTGCTGGGAGAGCACGACTGCGTTAATGTTTGCCCTGGACTTCACCAGAGGGGCCTCTCTCCATTCTGCTCTGCCTTCAGCTAGCAGGTGTGAGTGAGAGCTTTCACACACAGCACGTGGATCTCCCTCCCTTAACAGGTATCATCCAGATCTTAACCACAATAAATATTAAAGCAAAGAAAAGATAGGGTCTACTCACCTCATGTGCTAACATTTTATAGAGTTCTTCCTTAGTCACAGAAATTCTCTCTCTGTCTGTGCTGTCCACAACAACTATCACAAACTTTAAAAAGTGAGAAGTTATTAGTTAGTGAACAAGCTCTATCTTTCTGGCCACACACTTGTCAGCAGAACAAACTACTGTTCCCACCACATTATTCAGTCAGTCAGGAGTGCAACTACCCACAGCGCTGGTACGGTTTACAAATTACACCATGGTTTGTGCACAAAAGTAGCTCTGGCACCTTTTGACTTTCCATTTTCTAATTTCAAGTGAAAATTTTATATTGAAAGCAAGTATTTCTCTGTTACCCCAGATTACAAAGCTATGTAAATAGATGTAAATCCAGATCTGGGATAAAGATCTTTGCTTAGCGTAACTGAATTAGCACACAGATCCCTCAAATAATTTGTTGCAGCCTTAAAAAGATAAACTGTATCAAGCTTTCTCCCTCTACTTCAAATATTAACATGCAAATAGGTATTTGCAAGGGATTTAAAAAGAACCTGTAAGCTCCATACATACATGCAGATACATGTCATAGCACCTTATAGGGAAGCACAGGAGAACAAAGTTAATTATTATAATAACTTTTCTTTAAAACTACCATTGATAACATATAGGAAGAAAAACCAAATAATTATTTTAATCAAGTTCAGTATATGTGCTGCAACTTCATAGCTAAAGAGTTCTTAAAATTCTTGGGGGTCCTTAAGTAAACTGATCCTGGGAGCTTGCAAGCCAGAGCTCCGCGGCGGGAGGAAAACTTCTGGGCTTTGGCCTTACTTCTGAGGGGCTACACAGGTTTTAAAGTACCTGCTACAGAGATAGCGCAGTCACGGTGCCCTCTAAATGTGGGGATCTGCAATACCAGGATAAACTGAGTGCCTGCCCTAAGGCCACAGATCCCCAGAAAGAGAGTCCTTACAAACAAGTTGTTTTTAATTGCAACTCCATATTCCGCATCTTATGTAAGAAACAGAAAAGTGACTCGTACAACAGCTCGCTAAGGAGGCTTCAAAAATCAGAACAGGAGTACCGTGAAGCAGGTACGGTAACATTCAAAGCCCAGTTAATGCAGAAGGAATCTGGAAGCGTGTCTGGGACAGACCTCAGGGGCGCTGTACCCCCTTCCGGGACAGACCTCAGGGGCGCTGTACCCCCTTCACCAGCAATAGTTCCACAAAGCCTTCCAGCAAGGCATTCGTTCTTACCTCAGTGTTTGTGTAGTAGGTGTTCCACGAAGACCGAAGAGACTCCTGCCCCCCAATATCCCACATCAGAAAGCGCGTGTTGTTAACCACTATCTCTTCCACGTTGCTCCCTATGGTGGGTGAGGTATGCACCACTTCGTTCATGGAGCTGCAGAGGGAAGAGAGCCACTGGGTGAGAAATGCCAAAAACTGGCAAGTTACCTGCATTATCAAGCATCGCACGATGCCAAAACAACCTACTTCTTTAAAAACTAAACTTGACACTTATTCTGAGGTAGGAAGCTTAGGGGGGGAACTTTAGCAAATCCTTCTGTGGCAAATAGAGACAAGGCTTGATGGTAGAGGGTGAATAAAAATTAAAATAAATAAAAACAGCAATAAAAAAGGACTTGGTGAACTATATAATAATCGAATTATAAAGCTGAGAGAGCGTTCACAACCAAAACTATATTATAATTAATTAAATTATAAAGCTGAGACAATATTGCTTCGGAAGCTGTTTTAAGCAGTCAGCTTTCTTTTCTCCCGGCTGGTTTTTGCACACATGGGAAAGAGCAGTTGTTTTGCTTCAAGACTGTGTGGTTAAGCCACAAGATTTCCAAAGTTGCAGAAAAACAACAGCTCATCATCCAGTTCCACCAAACATACATCTCGCTCTCGTTCCAGTATAGGCCACTAAGAGTGTATTTTCTTCCCCATTCAGTTACTTTATGTCCCTCTCCCTTCAGCCTAGTCCAATAACGCTACTTTTTGGTGGCAAAATGCTGGGATACTTTAGAGACACTGAGTGCAACTTTGTCATTAAGGTCACCAGTCTCACATCAATGGTGATAACCAAATGTGTACTCTGGATACTCCTGAAGTTCAAATTATTTAAACTCTACTGCATGGGATATGCAAAAAAATTAGAAGTAGCTTCAAGGAAAACATCAACCATTTTCAAAGAACTTGATTTTACTTCTCATAATCTTGATATATTTTTTCATGTTATATAAACTTTTTTTTTAAGCTTTAGCAGAGCTTTTAGTTACAGTGACAGCAATTTGAGACTTGTAACAGTGCTGGAATATTTATTGAAGAGGATGCAGAGAACTGAGGAGATAAAGGGGTGCTCTGGTGTTCTGAAAAGGAATGCCAGTTACCCGGCATCTTAGCAGCATATAACAAGAAACATTCTCACCACACACAGTTGAAGGCAGCTATATAAGGGAAGGAAAAGGATTAGAAGAATGAACCGTAAAATCAAATTAAGGATAACAATGATATAAGAAGATGCCTGTGGCTGATTTCATATTTAAAAACCGTGTTTGAGCAGAGTTCTTTTAACGCTTGGAAGAGACATGTCACAAACCCCCTTTCCTTGGCTGAACCTGCAGCCCTTCACATTCAAGCTGTCGGCATCTCGCTGTTTGCAATACGATAGGTGGATTTTTCCCTCGTCCCCACTGAAACAAGCGTGAAGCTTAATGGCATTTCTAGACACCTGATCACAAAATTCCTACCGCTACTTAAGGGGAGGGAGGAGACCTGAGTATGAGAACAGGAAGAAATGAAGAATCTGTGGAGCTGCTGCGATCTGTTCAAAGAATCACCACCTCAGCATCTGCTGTGACCCTCCACGACATCAAAGTAACAGCCAGCGCACTAACCAACACCAGCTGTCCTGCCAGTTATCCCTGCCCATCTCTTATCAAAAGAGTTAAATGCATTCATTCATGTTCAGAGCACTTATCTGCCACGAAGAAATTGTAAGAGAACGAATGGGATATGCATGCACAGATGGAGGTAGGGTTTACAGGAGGAACAGAGGACCATACTCATACAGAGCTCTCTCAAAGCAGCAAACAGGGGAAAACAAGAAGACAGAAGGGGAAGTCCTGTGGAGCTAAAACGGGTATAAAGGAAAAGGAGGCAGACAGAGATCCACTGTACAAAAGGGAAAAGAAAACACTGAGACTGCAGAAACAAGAAGATGAGAAGAATCTTGAGCCACTTGGAGGAAGTGGAAAGACACAGGCTGCATTAAAACGCGCCGAGGACAGACCTCAGCTGCAGCAGTTACTAGTTCTAAAAAATATTCTTCATTCTATTTATGTTTTTTAAAATCTCTCACTCCCAATTTAAATAATAACAACCACCTTCACCTTTTCACTGCCTCTGCAGAGCGTGATAGGACATAAGCGGCTGGAAATGCTGCATGAGTTTCATGTTTCAGAAAGGCAAAAGCAGATCATAATTTGACAAAACCCAAACATTTTAAGTGTAGGGTTGGACCAGTAAGGCCATATCACTTAAGGGGAATTATTTCTGATACTGACTCAGGACACTTCCTAATGCCAGACTACTTCACGTGAGGAACCACAGATTTGTTTCTATTGTGAACAGACCTTGAGTCGCCTGTCCCACCCAGAAGGTTCTGAGTCTGTGACAAATTTGTACCCTTTTATCAAAATGCAGTTGAGGGCCAGAGATATGAAGCTCATACAAGTTTCATGTAAGCCAGCAGCAAGCGTAACGCAAGACAAACACAAGCCAATCCCACTATTGAACACAGAAGCTGCATGACAGCGCGAGCCACCAGGCGCAGAGCTGTGCTGTCCTGGGTTCTGCCAGCGCTCAGCCTTCCTCCTTCATCCCGTACCGCAAACGACATGAAAGTACATCATCTTGGGACATGGGACACAAGCCACGGCAGGAAGAGGTCAGGCTTCTCTGCTTTGCTACTCACAGAATGATTTGGTTAGTATTTAAGTGCTGCTGCACATATCGGTTTAGCAGCACTGTCCTGTGGCTAACCCTCAAAATAATCATATTTTACAGAGTTGGCAAACAGCCTACACAGTGACACCAAAGGCAGCTGTGATTAAGTGGTAATAGTAATGTAATCTGATAAATAAATGCTCTGAACAAAACCTTATTCATACAGAAGGCAAAATAAAGACCTTTCCAAACTCTATACCCATGCCCTGACCCACTGCCACCTGCACTGTACAGTAATCTTCAGCATAAAGCTCTCAAAGTAAAAACTAACGGGGAAAGCAGCAACAACAACTCGGAATAATATGCACAATGCGCACCTTGAAATATGTGAAAAATCATCTGCAGTTCATACTTACAATTGATAAAGAATAGTTGTTTTTCCCGCATTATCCAGACCAACAATGATTACTTTGTGCTCTGAAATAAAAACATCAGTAGTAAATCACACAGTTAATTTTGCTATCACGATAACAACGGCGTTACGAAACAAGGTTCGCGACGCATTTTTGACTCATTTCCTAAGCAAACACCGCCAGACTTCAGGTGCCACATTTCATGGGCCTCAGCTAAAAGTTCGTTTGTCTGCGGAGGTGTACAAGCCCGCGCGCTGTTCTGCGCAGGTAAGCGATTTCTTCCCGTCTGCACATCTATAGGAACGATTTCTGAGAGATTACAGGCGGGTTTTTTCCTCCTCGAAACCACCAGAGCACCCTCATGCTGGAATCCGTTCCCAAGCTTCTACACATTTTTGCAGATTGTAACAGATTGTACTCTCTGTTCCCCCCGACTGCAGTAGTTTCCCAGAACACACGCTAAATGTTCATTTCCAAGGCCATACCTTTATTATGGCCTGTAACCTCTTAATCTCCCTGTAGAGAGTTGTTAAAAACCACAACACCGCCGATTTGCACTGCGAGCAAGGTGTTCCACCTGTCTCCCTCAGTGTCCTCCTTTTCTTTCAGCAGGTTTGGAACCTGGAGAACAGATCTGCCTACGGATATTTTACAGTACGCATTCGCCCGATTTAGTTTTAGATGAACCAAAGAGTAACGCACAAAACTACTCTGACACATATGCGAACACGTTTTGGAGCTCAGTGCCAGAATCAATTATTGTTTCTATTTAGCACCTTCTTTCCTGTACACCACAAAATTGAATTTGAATTCTACAGCTGGTGTTGTCAAGCACATTCAAATTTATGATTTCCAGGAGGAGTGAGCACTGCCTGCTCTCAGCCATATTACACAACTTTTACTTGCGCATATAACCTCGGCTCCAACGGGACTATCCATGCAAGTAAAAGCCTTGCGAGAAGGGGCTTTCTTCCCCCCCTCCCCAGTGGTCCACAAGGGCAACAAAAAGCCATTTTAAGTCTGCCCAAGCTTCAGACGACCAGTGATCAGTTCCTTCGGTTAGCAAAGTACACCCGCATTGATTCATCGCAGAGGAGAGAGGGAGGGGATAGGGGTCAGGTAAGTGGAGTTTCTCAGTTTTGATTTTATCAATATTGTGTGGTTTTGCAGAGTTGTCTTATGTACCGTCAAATAGAAATTCCAGTTTTAATAACTTTGCATAACTGCACAATATTGTAAAAATATCTGCTTACCTGACCCCACATAACTAGGAACTTTTGTTTCTGGTGTGGTGTTGCCAGCATAGTGGATGTTAGGAAATCAGCTGGAACAGAAGCTCTGAGGTGGGGCTGGATGCTACAAGACAAAAATATTTTGTTGGATTTGCGCTGAGCGTTAACGGGGATAGAGTCGGGGACGTCCAGCACACACGTGCGTTTAAGCTCGCTCAGGATCAAATTCAGACGAGCTTATAGACACAGATAAGGGCACCAGCATGTGTTTTATAGCTAAAGTTACAACTCTCGTTAAAACCTTGCTGTAAGTTTAAGCGTAAGGTATGAATCTGGCAGTTTGGCTCGTTACAGGCGTTGCAAATCGGAAGTTATTTATAACATTTACTCCGCAGACGAGCAGTTTTGCCAGGCTGATCACTTAAGACCGTTAATAAAGCGTACTCTGCAGGTGACACGGCGAGACTACAACGCGATCCAGCCCTATTCCTTCGGCAGGCGTGAATAATTTAACGCCCACCTCTCGGGAAATGAGCTTCCCGGTGACTTGGAGGAGGGGAAAGCCAAGGGTTAAAGCCCCCCGAGCTCTCTGGTCGCCGCCTCGCCTCACACGGGCGGCCCCGTCTCCCGCCCCCGGCCCGGCGCGGCGCGGCCCCACACGGGGCGAGGCGGAGCCCCCGCCGCCCGCCCTCGGCCCCGGCGCTCCCGCCCTCACCCTGATGGTTGAACAGCCTCCATATCCTGGTGAAGAGGATCCCCATCCTCAGCCGGGGCAGCTCCGGGCCTCGCCGGCTCCCTCGGCGCCTGCCGCGGGGGCTTCTCCCGCTGCCGGAGGGCGGGCGGCGACTCAGGGCCCGGCCCAGCGCCCGGTGTCCCGCTGGGAGGGCGGGAAGGGGCCTCGCCGGGCCTGCTGCCGCTCGGACATCGCCGCCGGACCCGCTCCGCTCCCGCCTCGCCGCCCGACCGGACCGGGAGAGCAACGCGGGCCGCCGCGGCCACCGTAGGGACGGGGGAGGGGGGGGGAGGGGGGGGGAGGGCGCGTCGTTGTGACGTCGGGGGGCGGGGACGACGTCACGGCCGCCATTACGCGACTCCGCCTCAGCTGGCGCGGCGGAAGCCCCTCGTAAATTAAGGCGTGTAAGAGTGAAACTGGTGGAATGCCCAGGTTTTTTAAGGTCAAAAAAGCACGTCCTGCGAAGCTCAGAGCCTGCAGGCCTCGTCCGTCACCGCAGCGACCCGGCTGAGTGCCGCCTTGTTCTAAAGGGTGGCCGGGGGCGGCTGAGCCAGCCTTGGGGTCGTGCTCTGCCCCCGCTTGGGCTGGAGGGGCCTCCGCCGTGAGGAGCTCCTCCTGGGATGGGACGCCTGGCTTGGGACGGGGAGGCCTCTCTGTCCCTCTTTAGGCTTCTCCCAAGTCACCAGTGACAGGAAGAGAGGAAACGGCCTCAAGCTGCGTCAGGGGAGGTTTAGGTTGGAGATTAGGAAAAATTTCTTCACTGCCAGAGGGGTCTGGCCCTGGCACAGGCTGCCCAGAGAGGTGGGGGAGTCACCGTCCCTGGAGGGGTTCAAAACACATGCAGACGCAGCATTTTGGGACATGGTTTAGGAGGCCTGGGGGTGTTGGGTTGATGGTTGGACCTGATGGTCCTAGAGGTCTTTCCAACCTTAATGATTCCATGATTCTAAGTCCTCTGGACATGCTCATGTTCCTCAGAACCGTCGGTATTGTGCAGTGTAGCATCCTGGCATTGACAGTACGTGTTACTGGCTTTGCTCCTCATTCCACCTTGTCCCCTCACCCCCACCACAGCCTCCCTTTTCCCTGCCCATATAAGCGCTTACCATCGGCTCTGTTCTTCCGCTACCCCTTTGCAGGCTGGCACACCGACTCGCTCAGTCCCACCTCCACCTTCCTTCCTTGCCTGGTACACTGCTTTCATCCTTCCACACGGTATCTGGCCCCCTTCCCATGTGATACACCCCTTTCTTATTTCAGGGGTTTTTGCTACTTTCCTTCTAGCAGCTTTTACTCTGCTAGTGGCTTCTTGCTTTTATTTTCCCTGCTGCAATATTGGCCTATGATCGAAGGAGCGAGGCCAGTAGTAATCTCTGAGTTTGTCTGGGTCTGCGGGCTTTCCTGCTTCCTGTTGCAGTGAAGGGGACTATATGGTCCTTAATGGTTGAAGAAAATAAATATCTTGCTCGTAAACTGGCATGTTATAACTTTAATTGGATAAAAATAGATCATATGCTTCACTAGTCATGGATCTATAGTCATCCAGGTTTAAAATAACTAGATATAATGTATTACCATCCATGGTATTCATGCTTTGTACCTTTTTCAGCATAATGATATCAGCTACCTAATATGGCAGGTGAAAAACACGGCTAGCCCAGACATCTTCCAGCTAGTCTGTGAAACTTTTGTTTGCTAAGCATGACAGGCAGTCTGTGAAAGAAAAAGTGTCTCTTAATACGAAGGCTGTTTACCTTTTATGGTTTTGGTCTGCTGTTTTAGAATTACATTGTTAATTTTTAAGCTCAGATGTGACAATCAGCGTGGCTTTGGAAGAGTAGCGATGCTTTATCATATATAAGTGCAACACAGAAATATCCTTCCACACTGTTCAACTCCAGGAGTGACCAAGATCCACGTATTCCTCTCAGGACAGGCAAGGAAGGCCGCTAGCTGAGCACGGTGGCCTTGGAGACGCCGATGGGGGAAGGCGGCAGGGAAATGGAGGTGTGCAGGAGGAGCCGTCAGTCCCCGTGTCAGTGCTGCGGTCACAGGGACGACGGGCAACTGGCAGGTGAACGAAGGAGCTCCTCCAACGCGATACACTTTCCACAAGCTCAGCATTCACCCTGCGATGGAATTAATTATTCATTAGCCGCCAATTATCGCCCTTTCTGCCATACCTCAGCTGAGAATTTCAGATGCCTACGATTCATTTCTAGTCTCAGTTCCCCTGGTGTAAACACAGACCGAGCCTGAAACCCGTGGGCTCGTTCCAGGGTTGGGTAGGCTGCATAACTACGTGAGAGGGTAGCAAAATCCAATTAAACAATTTAGTTTGATTCTTTAAATAGAAGAGCGCTGCAGTTTTTTTCCCCCATGAGGTTTTTTCTTTTTAATAGACCCTGTGTATAGTCCTGTGGCAAAAACAGAGCGGCATTTTTACAAGCTGAATGAATATATGGTGTATTTTTGGACTAGAAAGCCATTGGCCCCTCTCTCTGGCCCCTCTAGTAGTTAACTCGTTGATTAAGACATCTGTATGGCGGCCTGGTTTAACCTGTGTTGTGCTGCTGCTTTTTTACGTGCCAACACTAACGTTGGGCTTCCCACTGCTGGTGGAAATTGCTAAGGACGCAGGTCAGCAGGGCTTATGGTGAATACGGTTACACGGTTTCCTCCTGGAAGTCTGAAAAGCCTTCTTCAGGTTGTGTACGTTTTGTTCCAAGCAACTCTAAGGCTGACAGCGGGTCAGCTCAGCGTTTCTATGCTGCAGAAGCGCGGCGTCTGCCTACAGTAGGATTTCACCAGTGGAAGGGAAAATACTTCTACACAGCAGAAATCCAAACATGTAGAGAAAACAGACAAGATACGTGGCTTATGAACTTTTAACTTCTAGGATCATATGAAACCACACAAAAGAATGTATTTCTGCTCCGTTACATTTATTTGGAAGACCTTCAGCTTTTTATTAAGAGCTTAATTTAAAACTCTCATGCTTATATCTGATTTTGAACACTTAGACGAGGTAATTCAATTTAAAAGCCCCGCACACGCATTAGGTATGTAAAAGCCAACGTTAATTAACATGTAACGTGGAGCTCACCTGGTAAATATATGTGTCCTTCGAAGGCAGGCTCCCGACAGAAACGCTGAGGAAGCAAGCGCGCTGTGGAGCTGGTTATCGCAGGTGCTGCCGGGCCCGGAGAGATGCGAGGAAGGCCCCAAGGGGTGAGCCGTGCCCGAGCCCTGCCGAGGGGCACCACCGCTCTCCCCTCTGGCAGCAGCCGGCAGGAGCCCGATGGGACGGGCGGCAGCACGGCGGACCCCGCAGCACACTGCCCGTGCTGGCCTGGTGGGGCTCGGTACAGCCCGGTGCTGCCGTGGGGCTGGTTTGGTCCCTGCCGCCCGTGTGAGGCTGAAAGCACCGCACTTCCAGGCTTCTTTTGGTGATCACGGCGTCTCTGTCAGGTTGCTGGTTCCTGTAACTTGCTCTTTGGAAAAGGTAGCATGGAGCGCTCTGCTAGAGGTAGTGTCTTTCGGTGCTTGCTTGTTTTCAAGATGCTATAAACACTATTTAGTTCTATTTTAATCAGTCATTCCATCTTTGATACCTCACACCATTCTGATGCTTGTTTCTGTCTAGGAACCAATTTTACATTAATAGGAGAACATGCTGAGGACCAGATCCAAAGACCATTAACGCTCACGAGAATCCTTCGACTGAGCAGTTGGCTGAAAGTCTTACTTCTCGACAGAACAGCGAGATGCTCCATGTATTTATGTACTTCTGATCTGCAGCTATTTAAGAGCAGATAGATTTAAAAATAAACATCATTCATTTCACAGACCAGATGCATCTCCTTCTTCAGAATCTCATTATTTTTTTCTAAAAATGCTAACACGTGAAGCTGCTGCCAAAAGCTATCGGCAAACAATAAAAACACCGCCACGCTCCGAACGGTTTTCTCAGGTGACTCTTACGAGCTTTTTTCCGGCCTTGAGTGCGGAACACAAAGAGACTTAAAAGACTCTGAAACGGTTTGTAGGTTGTTTTTTTTCATTTATTGTAGAAAAGTTATTGGAATGCAGTTCATTTTTGTACATCTAAATTCCATAAAACAAATCCATAGAAATGAGGATACTATCAGCATGCAGTCTGCGTTTTCTTTTTTAAATGATTCTGATCACAAAAATAACGACACTTTTTTCTTCTCTGAAAGCCACTAAAAGCAGAGGGAGAGCAGAGCATGCAACACTGTACACATTTGCATAGTATATTTTACCCAGCATGCCTTGTAGAATGCTACACATACAGTATCTATAGAAGTAAAACCAGAAAGGGGCAAATCAGCAGAAAACAGAGATTTGTGGGGTTGGGGTTTGGTGTTTTTTTTTTCTTTTTTGGTAAAGGCAGTAATGTCTTCACCAGCGTGGCTCTGAACTGGCTCCCAGTGAGGCTGGAGGTATCGCTGCCAAGCTGTCACTGGGAACCAGTTTGGGTGAGAAACAGAGATTTTCTGGGATCCGAGAAGCCCAAGGTCCATAGTTTGCAGTTGGAATGACTGTTTTCACCTTCCTTCTTCACCCCTCCGTTTCTCATGCGCACATACAATTTGCCTTTTGCTTCTCTTCCTGTGCTGTTCCTGTACAACGTCACTGACTTTTCTCTCTCCCCGCACAAGAGGAGAATCGGGCGTGTTTCAAACATAAATACACCTTGGGCCTAAGCATGCTCTCCTGAAGCTTACTTTATGTTTTAAATTCTCAGCAATATCAGTGGAAGTTTTGGGTGGACACAGCTCTCGTGGTGTAACATTCTTCTCTCCCCCACCTCCCCGTCCCCACACACGAAAGCAAGTAGCTCTGTAGCCCAAGAACTTGTTTACTGGGATATTTCGTTCCAGACCTTGGGCTACCAGCGTATTCGCGGTATAGTCATCAGTCATACGCCAAAATCTAGACATTGGCCAAAATTTGAAGTTATCCGTGTAATTTTGGCTTTGAGGAGGAAATTAGCAGAAATGAATGCAGCGGACTTGCTAATTTTAAAAGGTTTTTTGGTTTGGGTGGTTTTTTTTCATTAATTAGTATGGAAGGAATAGATGTTATCAAAAAATCAATCACGTATGCAAAATGCAAGGCTTAGAAATAAACTGCTGAAGGCAGCCAGTTAAACTGATCAAAAATGCAATAACTCCATTGACGCTGGATCAAAATATCTGCCCCCTTCTTTCAAAAATGCAATGCCAAATGTGACAGCGGAATTGCTGTAAATTTGTGCTATTACAGATGTGCTTCTTTCTCCTTGCTCTGTTTTTGTATCATTGGCAAAATATATTATTCTGTACTGTACAATATATTTTCTCCCTATATGGATTTTCTACTGCTTATACAGAGTAGAATTAATATCAAAGGGGACTGTGGCATTAAATTTAATTACATTCTGTTTTTCAGGAAATATTGGTAAGGCCATACGATCGTCGGTGCGTGACATTTATGGGCAGACCTTGCAAATACTGACTCTGGAGAAGCCAGTAATAAAGTGTCCAGCAGCAGGTGCCCGTACGACCTAGTCCAGGTAGTAACTCACTGCCACGACATCTGAGGGGGAAAGGCAGGTCTGCTAAACGTTACCGAGACCAAGCCAATGCCGCTCCCAGTTTCACAACTTCCAAAGGAAGAAAGGGGTGACACGCTCTTAGTAACATTTTTTAAATTATTTCTACCTTTTAGCAAAATTCTCTACGTGGATTCAATTACAGTGTTTCTCTTAACCTCTTAAATGGATTCCACAAATGAGAGATGTTAACCCAAATTTCAATACAAAGTAGCGTTTCCAGCTCTTTCTCCATGTTAATTTCTTACATGTATTTAATAACATTATTAAAATGTCCCTTTATTTTTAAAGACGTACCTTTATTTTTCCATATAAAATAAATTGGCCTTGCATAACAATCTTACAAAGCTTATTCAAATTACGACTCTTCAAATAATACACTCTCTTTTTGGCATCATTTTAAAGACAGCGGGAACTTACTTCCCCCAGAGTTAAAATCAGCTATGTTAGAGTCTCTTGCAGCCTTGGTACTCTCTGTAGAACCACCATTTGAAGGAAGGAGGGGGAGCTGCAACGAAATATGTGACGGCAGAACGCCATGTATCCAAACGTGTATTAATGCCAATCGGGGTAATACAGCCTAATTTTAAAGTACAGATTTTTAGAGCGAAAACAGATTTGTATAAATATGCATTTATTTTTTTTTTCTTTTGTCGTCTCCAATTAGCTTTGGTTTAAAAAAAAAATTAAGACTGTGGAATCAAGGACAGGCTTCGTAAGCACTGAACTTGGAAAACAAAATATAGCAGAGGATACATTTCATACATTCTGAAAAGAAAAAAACGACTCAGGAAAGCCCTAACTTACCCCAATCAGTATGCTATAAAGTAACACTACTAGCAATATTGTTCTAAGCACGGTTATGTCAGTAAAGGAACGAGATTCTGGGGCGTTTCAGAGACGTCTACGGTATTGAGACCAAACTGAATTCAGAAGATTTGCAGTCAAACCGAACGTGACGTTACGGGCCTACGCACATCCGGAGGAACGACCCTCATCTTGTTATTCCTACAGCTACCTTCCCTCCTGTGTGTAATTTTCACTCTCTTAAGTACGCATTAAACGTTACTTTAAAAGCAAGGAGCACAAAAGATTAAACCCCCGAATATCAACTTCAGAAGCAGCTTCCAGACCTGGAGAAAACCCAGCGAAACGTTCTTCTGTTTGCAGCGAACCCAGCACGAATGCGGTGAGCACCATCACCGGCGCCTGCGCCCGCCGAGTCACAGAGCCGCCTCCGCGCCCCGGCACGCTTGATTTGCGCGGGTCCCTCCGAGTGAAGTCAAAAAGCCACGGTACCAGAAGCGGGCTGAGAGCCCAGCACTGAGAAGTGGGGCGATTAGCAAGAGGCAACAGCACTTGCTTCAGAAACTGCTCCTGCTTGTCACGGACAAGATCAGGCGCGCCACCTGATTCCCGTGGCAAGGTGAGTCGTCGGGATAAAATGGGGGTGTCGGGCCACAACGCGCCATCGATTCTCAAGCAGAGGAACTGCTTAGAAAATGATCACCTAATTCAGCCCACTGTTTATAAGCTAAAATTTGATCTAGAGCAGCCTTAGCTGCATTCTTTTAAACATCATTTCCCACTATACTCGGTCAGAAAACATAGTCAGTTGTGAGCTGCACATCCCATGGGATAAACGTTCATCTATGGAACTGGTAAAAGAACCCGTACATCTGTTAAATACAACTTGCCAAGGTATTTGAAGTTAAAAGTTTAACAATTAATTGTCTTTCAAATGGCTTTGGGATTTGTAAAACGCTTTTGTTAATTCATTCAAACGTATGAATGCACTGACATATATTGTCTTTAGGTATTAAGACTGTTGTTATCACCTTTATTGGCTAAATTGTCTTTAATCCAAGTGTCCTAATGAAAAACTCCGCCGACAACAACAAAAAGTTGTTATAAATATTTCTAAAAATCCTCTGCATAAGCCAGAGCTTAGGAACAGAACTCTGATCTGTAATAATATTTTAATAACAAGAAGAAATGCTGTGAGGACTGAAAAATTAAGTCTTGCTCGTATTCATTGAGGAATACATGAACATCGCAATTCGATATAGCGCCATGGCATAATAAATCACAATACAGCTGGCTAGCAGTGCTGAAGTTCTAATACAAATACTACGAGTTAACATGTCCTGATCAACATTGCAGCTTTTACCGATTACTGTGTTTCCTAAAAATAATTTATTTTTTAAAATAAAGAGTTCCCATAGCTTGTATCTAGAATAAATTAATAATATATGAGCACGTTCGGTATATTTGTACTTAAAGATATATCTATTTTCAAAGAATAAAAAAAACAGCAAGCAAGGAGACCTGCTGGATCACTTATAACCAGTTTCTTATATTGAAATGGAATGGGCAGTGGGAGAGGCGAGGGTAAACTAATTACATACAAGAGTAAAGTAAACTTAAACCCACTTAATAAGGGAACTTGATGTGTTCGTTCAAGACAATACGCGACTTCCCTCACGAGCCTGTTTTTATTGGAACAAAGAAAGTAGTTTTGGCACTTCAGATGCTGCAGGTCATGGAATTTGTGCATACGCGTTGTGGAGATCTTTCCTGTTACTAGCATGACATGGAAGACTTCAAAACAAGGCTCCAAAAGGCTCTAGAAATAAATGACATTTTTGTCGAGGAAATGATAAAGCAGTAACCTTGTTTACTAGAAAATATATGTAGGTGCTTCGCAGCTACCTGCCATTAAAATGCAAATATCTTCAAGCAGTTAAATGATCTGATCCCTAATGCTACTACAGAATAAAGATAAACAGCTCTCTAATCTAGGTTTATACATCTCAGTGCATCCTTTGCAATTAATACTTTAATGCACACAAACAAGAAACTTATTGAAGCTTATAGAAAAAATGTTTTGCCTAACGCCTCCTTTCTCATGCAGGTACGTGTGCTGTACATGTAACAAAGATCTGTAAAAATTACTGGAGAATGCTCCACTGTGCTATAGCAGAAAGTATTAGAGAAGGCAGCCGAAGCTACCGGTCCCAGACCAGATCTTGCTGTGCCTTCGCAGCCTAAATGCTCTTTGGGGATCTGCAGGCATTCAGCCTGAGAAAACCACACAGGATCAGGTCTGTCATACCCGTTCCTCACTCTGTTACTCCAATGGATGCAGATATTTTCTTTCTTTATTTTTTTTCTTGGTAACTGGCCCATTCGGATCATCTAGTGGTGCTGAAGGCCGCCTTTTAGGCAGTGAAGTTGTTTAAAAAATTAATCATGCATCCGCAATCTTTAAATGCTGCTAGAGATGTACATCATTTTTGGTTGTACCAGATATGAGATGAATTACTTTTCTCGCTGTTAACGCCAAGAAGATAACCAGACTCAACAGTGGTGGAAAATACCAGTGATCTCTGCTAACTGGTCCACAAAGGAGAAGAAACTGTAATATTCAGGAAATTCATTTAGTGCTACATGCTTTTAAAGCCTACTTTTAGCAGGCTTTGGGAAGAAAATAAGCAAATATAAAAGTTAATGATCCTCATTTTTGAAAAAACAGTTTTGACGTGAACCTGCATTAAAGAAATGCGTGCTCGGCATAGTTCTGTCAATTTTAGAAAGCGCGTGCAGCGGGGGATTTCAGGAATCTCTGCTTAAAACCTTAGTGGGTTGTACAAAACGGTCAGTTATGGTCAATTCTTCAATCATATTGGATCTAAGGCTTCACTGATCAGGTGAGACAGAAGGTCCCATCACATAAATTTATCTATTTAAAGAAACTGGAGACTGAAATAGGTGAAAAGAAGCGATTGTTAGGAAGTAAGGCAGCAATATCTCCAAAGATTTATCATAGTTCTTTGACTTAAAAATGTCAGCTTGATGACTTTACTGGGAGCAGATTTTTTTCCCCCGACACTCCATTTTTATGGCAAGCTCATTCTGACCAATGTTATTTCAAACGTTCTTCGTTTGCGAGTATTTAACCCTGCCCCCTTCCCTCAGATTTCATTACTGAAATTTAAACTGATCTTCTGGAGAGTTCTCGTGCAACGCTGGCATTGTCAGACATTCAGAGATGGGTTCTGAAAGATGTAACACACAGGTAGGTACTCAGATGTACTGGAATGTAGGTACTCTACATACTGGGTAAGAGAAGTGTACTGTTTTCATGTAAAAAGGCAGAATACTAAAAATGGGAAGAAAATATGATGTATCTATACACTAATGTTCCATTTTGGGACTACTAGCTGTACTAAGGTAAACCAGAGGAAAAAAAGAAAGACTATTCTCAACTTCGAACCATACAAACTATGCATAAGTTTGTTCAGTTTCCTGTTCCTGTTTCCCCTTATCCTGTCAGGGTTCATCATTGCTGACCGCAACAACACGTCAGTACCGGCGAAACTAAAGAAATCATTTTGCTGCAACATTCATGCCGGGTCTAAAAATAATTTCAAACTGGAAAGTATTTTGTAACTGCTGCAATAATTTGTGATATTTGGCACTCTGAGGAGTTTACATTCTGGAAATAAGTAGTTAGAATAAATCCTTTTATTCTAACTTTAAAAGTAAATTGAGCTTCCAGCAAACAAATACTGCAGCTGACTTTCTGGCTTCTAGTGGTTTGTAATTTTCAGATTTTTCATTTGGTATTTTTTTTTGTTTTGTGGTTGTTTTTTTTTTTTCAATTGATTGCAACATGCTCAAGTCGACTTTCCAGTCAATTCACCCAAATTCCAACAGGAATTGGTTTATAAATTGGTTCCAACTGGAACTGGTCATTTGGAATTTCCAGCACAGGAAATTATTTATTTTATTAGTGCCTTGAGAAGTACCCTAAATTACAAACGGATGCGTCTAATAAGACAAGAAAATGTATGGCTATAAATGCAAATGCTGTACTTAAAAAAAATATCCGAAGAACAACCTATATGATCGGGCATAAACGTAAGGGCATGGTAACTTCTTTTTGCCCCCTACTAAACATTGAACGGCAGCAGAGTGCAACTTCAGTATAACCGTGTTACATCTGCCAAATTAAGATGATTTTGGTTTTTTCCTAGCTACGTTATGGCAAGTTATCAACTGATGAATACTATTTTTTCCCCAGGTTCTTGAACTCAAAGCCTATGTCGTGAATCATGGCTATATCCTCCAGGGGATCCTCGGTTCCTATGGGGTTTGTAAGTGTCCTGGTACGAGTCAGAGTATTCTTCTTCCACTAGAGGATAGTGATCTCGGCTGTGTTGGGAACTGGAAGACAAGCGGTTCCTGCTCTTCCGAGCCCTTTCATTGTGATAATTTTCATCTGAGGTCATTAGACTTCGTCGCTCAATTGGAGAGTTCTCTGTAGAATGGCTGCTGTGCCTCATACGCTGGCTCTACGAGGGCCAAAGAATCCAAGCGTTAATAGAGACAAAGAGTATTTGACATTTTTTAGCTTGTTTTGAGACTTATTCTGAGGTCTTTCAGAATCCATCCACTTTTGTGTTATTCATTTTATATTAAAGTCTGTATGCT
Organism: Phalacrocorax aristotelis; assembly: GCF_949628215.1. Taxonomy (NCBI): domain Eukaryota; kingdom Metazoa; phylum Chordata; class Aves; order Suliformes; family Phalacrocoracidae; genus Phalacrocorax; species Phalacrocorax aristotelis. The sequence goes on along the minus strand of NC_134280.1, from coordinate 2,249,108 downwards.
ACAGGAATGGGTTACAAGAATAGTCTGGTTCCCAGAGCTGAAAGCAGACCAAACGCAGCATTACAACGTGTACCTTACGGTATTCACCTTGTTAAATATTACAGGCCATTTAGCATGAAAAGTGAGCTGATGTATTCAGCATTTATCACTTTTCTCTGATCATGAACATAACATTCATGCTTCTATTCCACTTAGAAAATTTTGAGCATCCATTTATGTGGCTTTAGAAAACATCTGAAGATGCTTGTTTTGGTTTTTTTGGGGGGTTGGGTTGTTTTTTTAAGAAAAAGCTGCAACTCTGAGCCCTATTTAAAAACCTTCATATGACCAAACGAATGATGGACTGCTCCCCAGGCAGCTAACGGGTGGCTAAAACGATATTAACACATTCTTTCAACTAAACCACAACAAATATTTTAAATACATTGACAGAAAATCCTTTTCTAAGATAATTTATTAATTAAAAGGTTTAGCCTTTGCTAGCCTCACGTTCCCATACGTGCTGCATTTGTCACATGAACAAAATCAGTTCTTTTTCTTGCCAGTAGACTGGCACAATGAAGAAACAGCCTCCCAAAAAATATTTTGCTGCTGTCATCTCCCATTACACCCCTCAAGAGTACAGCCACCCATCCTCTGAGAACAAACTCGGGCAATACCTTTCTTTCTCTACATTACACACCCAATGTCATTCTCCTGATCCTGCCAAGAGAACACTGCAGCGGTGGTTGCACACCCGTGGCCTCCTCTGCTCCTCTCAGCTCTGAAATGCTGGCTCTCTGTGCTATGAAACCTTCCTCCTATCGCTGCACCCTCGCTGTACAGCAACTGTTCAGCTTCATAATTTATAAGGAAAGGCTTGTCTGCATGGGGAAGTAACTGCAGAGGGGAACACGTTTACAGCACAGCAGATACGATGTCACACCTCCTGTGGATCGATGCTACCAGGGTTACTCACTGAGAGATTCCATATAATGAGCTGGCACAGAAAAGGTGCCCTTCTGCAAACCCACACCCTCAACTTCTACCATATTATCCCCAAGTTTTCCTCAGAGCATCCTGTTTTAGTAGCGATTACATGTCAAAGTCCACGTATTTTCTTCACAAATTATACTTCTCCTATTTATTTGACCTACGCATGCAATTCTGATAAATCATCACCTAACCAAAAGCAACTTTAACTTTCTGTGTTCACACCCTCTACCTTCCCTATAGTAATTTACCTCTCTGGCTGCAACCTGCTCCTTTCTAGAAGCCTTCCTGTTTCCCTGCCTCAGCTGTGTAGTTGTTCTGATCCCACTGTTTACCTCCTGAGAGGTGTAAGTGTGGCACGAAACTGGTGTGGTTACATGCTGTTCTTATGCCCCAAATAACCTTTGATTCTGCAGCGCAGTCGGAATGATAAGCTGCATTACATTGGCTGCAGTAACAGACTTAAAAGGCAAATCCCCCGGAGCCTAAGAAACACCTATCCCCAGAAGCTGAACTACAGGTTTTAAGTCCATTTGCTGAAATTAGCCTAAACTATGAAGGTTTAGAGCTAACCAGGGATTAGCCACAAAGGCAAACGACTGGCCCCTAGCAGTTAGCAATGACAGAATTTACTCCTCCCATCGAGGACTGCAAACACAGAGAGCTCAGCATCGACACCTTCCCCTTTTAGGCAAGGTGACGACCAAGGATCAAATGACCACCGGCTTTGGCAGCTGTACCACACAGGGTGTGACGGGACACAGCTGCAGCATGCTGTCATGTATACCCTCTCTTTTAGTCTGACTCTTCTGTATCTGTGCCATCTCACTTCACCCTGATGGCCTTTGTGAAGCCCAAAGACTGAAGTTAAATCAGAAGTTTCAATTCTCAGTAAACTGAAGCCCAAGCCATAATCAAGTAAAAAAGGGGTACTCATTAGATGGAGTACATACAGATTGTCCCAGCAAATCTGTATCATTCCCAGGTGTGACTGTTACACGGGGCTTTGGGCTTTTGGTATTCAGTTCCCCAGGGTTATCGGGTGAGGAGGAGTCACAAGGTCGTAAGAATTATAAATTCTTAATACATCATAAGCACCTAAGCTAGTTTGATTCCTAGGATTCGCGTGAATGCTTTATCATTACCATACCACATCATTACAGTTAAAACTGATGCAAATCCTCCCGAAGGCTTGAATTGGTATAAAAGCTCTATGTGGATAAGCACTTCGGATGATGGGAGTCTTCATTGCGAGATAAACACATAAAACACCAGAACTCTTTAAACGGGCCTGAACACTTAAGTGGCACTGAAAGCCAAATCCTGCAGTCTCTAGTTGGGCATCATTCACTCAGGGAGAAATTTACCCCTCTGCAGAGAACTAGCACCATTCAAGTCCCACCTAAGCCTTCACGATTAGGGTGAAGTGGGGATTAAGTGATGCATACCTTCAGCCAGCCCACTGCACAGGGGTGATTTTCATCTTCAGTGTGAGTTTTCCCTAAGTAAATGGAGCAACATTTCACAATTACTGCTGGCGTCCATTGATCAGAGAGAAATAAATGCCTGAAAAAAATTCTGTGGATACACCCAGTTCTCAAAATGAAACTGAAGAGGTGAAAGTTCTGCAGATGGTATTTTATTGTCAATGAAGGGATGGAAAACTGAAATTTTAAGGCAAGTGAAAATGGAAACAACAGTTTACATGTGCATGTTATTAGTTATAGAACAGTGCTTGTGCATTCAGCCAGTCAGGAAACAGTGACTTACTGATCCTAATAAAATCAAGCACAGCATTAGAAACGTGAGTATCACGGATCATGCACCTTCAGTGAAGTGCAATTCACTCACAGAAAAAACAGCTTTATGCTAATTGAAAACACTGAACAACGCATCATTTCCTTCAACATTGTTACCTGCTTCCAGACACTCTACAAGCAGAACAGAGGTTAAATTTGTCAGGTGAATTATTCATTACACATAATTTGTTCAACTCTACTTTTGACATACGTTAGAAAGCGCACACGCCTAGAACGTCACACACATACAGAACTCCTTCTGAAACTTTCAGACTTAAAAGTTCGCTGCAATCCTGATCGTCTCAAGCATTCATAACTATTAATCAAAAACATTTTCTGTTTTCAAACTTAGTAAAGCACGTACTTCTCATTAAGGACTATTTACATGCCACGTTTGAAGTTTCAAAGTTCAGCCGTTTTTGAGCTATCCCTGTGGAAAAAAATGGTCAGAATTTTTTTCAATGGGTTAAAAAAAAAAAAAAAGTCTTTTATTCACACTCAAAGAACCGAAAAAGGTGAAGGCATTTTGCTGATACAAGGGACAAGCATGGAAGTTTTCCACCCAAAAGTGAATGTTTTGTGAAGTTACGAGGATAGAAATAAAAGGGATCATTACAGACACCGTTCTGCGTTCTTAAACACAGTGGCTGTTAGCTCAACTGCCGTGACATACTGCACACGCGTATTCTCGACCTGACAGGGTCTCATTTGCAATGACATTTTTTTCCAGATCAAAAGAAGGCCGTTTTCTACAATGGCTATAATACCACCTGACAGAGTGGCATCGACCTCCTCCTCAAGAACTCGCTCCTTGCCAGAAAATTTATGCCCGTTTTATTTCCCAATAAGGCAAGGGCAGTCACAGTGCTTCAGCACCGAGCTGACTAACTCCTGCTTCACTTATCTTGCCTCCTTACTGCTGGCAGTGGCCAAACAGTGAATAATAACTAATGAAGCAAAGATAAGTTACGCTGTATAAAACATATTACACTATTTTCCCATAGATTCAAAAAAAACCCACCCGACCTGCGCTGGTGTTTGGGGCTGACATGTATTTTCATACCTGTAATCCAGAGATTGCAGCAGGATATGGAGAAAGTGCGGTGGATCCTAGATTTCGCCCAAGGAGAGGAGTCATGGGTGTGCTACTGGTGGTGTGAGTAGCACGCCAGTATGCCTCAAGATATTCTGCCAAGTGTTCGCAAGCATCTTCGAGCTGATTTTCATCCAAAATTACGTCAAACATTTCCTGATCACAACAACAAAGTTTGGTTCATTATAATGTTATGGATGAAATGAAAGAGATGTTAAACAATTCTCATCACGCTAATCCTTAAAAATTCAATATATGAGAATCACAGCATGGGATTGCAACAGAAAAATATACAGGTGGGTTTATAAGGTGATCAAAAGCCAAAGCTCTCAGAAGTCACTGCAGCCTTTCAGCGAGGTCCACTAGACCTTACGTGAGCCCTACCACGCTCAAACGCACAAGACTCCTTTAATGAATTTATTTTGCTATACGATAGGAACTGAAGCTAGATGTCAGAGTAACACAGGGGTGCTTTGCACAGGTTTTGGACCAAAGAACTCATGCAGATTTCTCTCACCCTAACTGTGTGCACGTTTCCAGGGCAAATGATGCCCCTAAAACCGTTTCCACTTCAGTGAACGCAGCATACAGTTCTGTTAACAGCAGTATTTCGCCTTAGGCAGGGCTACTGCGGGACATCCAGCTGTTCAGATACTTACAGATGGGAATTCTTCAGAGACTATCTCCACGCACTGTTTTGCAACTACCTTCATTTATGGCTCCCTGGATAGGCTTACCTGTTTTCAAATCTGCAAGGCCATGCAGGTATGACCTTCTTCCCTACTAACCTGTTTACCAGGGGACAGTGCCTGACCCTTAGCACAAGTCCTGGTCCTTGCCTCAGACCTGCTCCCCAGACAATCCACTGAACATGGAAGGAATTCGAAGCCCTGAGGCTTCTGTGCTACCCGAGAAGTCAAAGGGATGCTCTGCAGACAATGTTTTTAGATTATCAGCACGACAAGCGCTAATAACAAACAGCTGATAATAAACCATTGTAAACCGAGTCCCTCGAGAGATATTTAAACATATTTTCAGCAGTGAAATTCTGTACCTCATCTCTAATCTTAACTCACACCTTAGTGGAAAACAAAATACTGTGAAAATAGCCCAGGAAATGACAAGTAAGTGCAGGTGTTGAGAGTAACCGATACAAACCATGGGCTGCTTTTTCTCCATGCGTATTTATGGGTCTATCCATTACACACAGAGCTGACGTCTCTAGAATAAGATATAAAACTGCACAATGAATTCATCATAAATCCTGATCAGGCATCTACCTTCTGCCCAAAAGTATGGTCCGGAATTTACTTTAATACTAAAGCCATTTTATTTGTTTTTTAATTTAGTCTCTCTTACCAGCATGGTAGAGAAATGTTTGCTCCTCTGCCAGCAAGTATGGGGTTTTCTGCTAATAAGAATACGCCCAACACTACATTCTTTGGTCGAACTCAGTGTTTATCGCTGTTTGTTTTGTTCATCTATTTATCTATGCTCTTTCCTATGTAAATACATGTTGATACACTACATATTCCATTATACCACATCATCATTTGTGGAAGAAGTTAGTGATTCAAACATACTTAAGTCAGGAAATAAAAGGATGTGATTTGCTTATATATACTTTACTTTGGAAAATACTGAAATTAGAATATTGCAGTTGGTATATAGCATGTGTTTTCTTAAATAAAGAATATTGCCATTTTCTGGTCTGAGACTAGTAAGCAGGTTTCCTGCACTGCTCATTCTTTGCATAGCTGGCCACTGATTCGAGGGCAACTCTGGCTGTCTTTGTAAAACTCAGCCTTGCAGGTTGCAAGGTAATTGTGTCTCAAGGCATGCTGTCAGCTGTGTGGGGTTTTAGCAGCAAGCAGGTCAACGAACACTCCAACACCCTCCAACCTCCTCCTGTTAAACGAGGGAACTGTTTCTCAAGTCTCTTTTTAACCTGGATACAAAATGCTGTATTGGCGTAACTGAACGTGCTGCGAGGCAGAGGTACGACAAAGAGATCAGAGATGGGAACGCCAGCGCTGCTGCCTACGGCTTGCTTTGGTAACGGAGCAACAGCTTCGTGCACCTCTAACAAATGCACAGCTAATACTCCAGCTAACACACCTAAACCACCCAGCTCTGTGACGCCATGCAGCTTCATGCAGTGTTTTGACAGTGATCTCAATTAAATTGAATTTAGGGAAGAAGAACTTTTAACAGTTGCAGTAGAACTGTCACCTTTTTAACAGTTAGCTGTAAAATAACACTAGGACTGGTAATGGTGAGCCTCTCAGGCTGTCATTTGAAGGTCACCTGGAAAAGCTGCAAAACTGGCAGGATCCTGACTCCAGGGCTCTACAGTGTTTTACAGGGAAAATACATTATGGAGAAAGCATGGGGTTTTTTTCCTTGTATTTAACAGTTCTGCTCATAGCTAAACTGTGTGTGTTCTATGTATTTAGGAGGACAGAATCTTTTAAGGAGATCCTTGTTTAGAAGGGTCATGGAGTAAAGCAATTTCTGCCCAGTTCTCTTTACAATGCATTTTATGCACCGCAATATTTTCTTACAACATGCATAAAATAGTTATCATATGAGCACTTCCATACACTAATACTTCTTAAGTGGTATGTATTAAAGCAGTGCTCTTTCCTGAAGAGAAGATAAAATTACCTGCCTGTCCTCCGCTATTTCTTTTTGTTTACTGTATAACCACTGTGAAATACTCTAGGTGCATTACCCCATGTAGGCAACACAAATGTCACTACAGAGGCATCCTCCTCACCCACAGGAATGCTCGGGAGAGGGAGCACAGGAGGGCCAGAGCCTCAGGCACAGCCCAGAGTTAGTCCAGCTAAGGGCGATCCTGTGGTGGTGCAGCCCCTGCCTGGACTCCGACATCCCAGGATAAGCCCTATTGGGCTGTTATCTTGGCCATAACAACCTGGGTGTCTCTGTCCTCACCTGGGCCACCTGCTCCCCGAACTGTGTACCAGAATGACTCAGCACGAGTTGTAGCCAGAATGTAAAATACTGACCAATGCCAATCATCTCGAGATCCTATAGCCAGCGATCCAAGAGGGAGACCCTTTGAGCTCTCCGGGACCGCAGAGCTGCGAGACCCACTCTCTCCCCCTGGGCTGGGATGCCTCGCAGGGCGGATTTCGCGAGGACTGAAGGATTGCCCGTCGGTTTTGCAAGGACTCAGAGGCCTGACTTCATGAGGTTCACTGCCCGTGCACTGATGAATGGCGGCGTGTAAAAGTGAGTAATTCATGAAACTCATGAAAAGGGAAATTTTAATCGCAGGTTAACCTCAGGGCGTGTGTGTGCAATATATATATTATCACTACTCACATAAAACATTGACCAAGTCTGAGACTAAGATTGGACCTAGCCATACCTAGACTTCCCTCTGAAAGGAGTTTAGAAAGCAAGGGGGTCTGTTCTGCACCTCACGACTCAACAGAAGGGTCGTCCTTATCCCCTGCATCCACCATCCCTCTGTGAATCACTAACTCAAGTGTAACTGAATTCTCCTTTGTGCACTTCTTCCATGGAAGTAATAGAGCAAACCTCGCCATCCTCGAATCTTTAGCTAAGTCACTATGCTGATTGTAACAGATTCCATCAAATTGCTGTTTTAAATTGGCTGATGCCAAAGTGCTGTTACGAATTATACAACCTAATACTGTGATCTATCTCAAAAATATTAATAAATCTTAAATTGCTATCCAAAGGCGTGTAACAAATCATATCCATGACAAATTGGTGTAGTCGGCAGTACACACGAATCTGTACTTGCGACAAATCCCAAATGGCATCTTACTTTCTGAGGACAGGGAAGGTGAGCTCAGGCTCGGGGGGAAAAGACGCCCCAGACAGAACTGCAAGGATGGAGGTGTACCTGAGAAGCAGGAGGAATTTGAACTTGTAGATAGATCTGGTGCACTGGCTATTTTTATACCAATGCATTTTCATTCTGCCAGAGTAGAATTTCTGGTATTTTTTAGGTTATGCCAAACAGACCAGAGGGATACGTAACCTTTCCTAGAGTTGGCATGAATCCAAGAGTTTAAAAAAAATAATCATAATGAACTGAATATGACTAGTGTATTTAAAGCTGCATGGTTAGTACAGGTCATGTTTCTTTGAGCCACTCCTGCTTAACGGAGTCACGCAGTGATAGGGATGCCTAGCACTGGCTTGAGCAGCCTCAGTGAAAGATTAGCAGGGAATTAATAATGAAAGCGGTTCCCGAACCTAAATATGCCAAAAAAGACAGCTATTTTTAAAATGTCTAGACATACAGCACCATCTGATTACTTAAGGCTGGCTCTTAGCAAATGAAAAAAGTGAGGTTTTTATGGTTTTGAAGTATCCTCACTTTAATCAAACACTTCTCTTGCAGGAATTTGAGCTGCAAAACAGATGAAGCAGGTCACAGTGCAGAAGACAGACAGCAGTCTGTCTTTGGTCTTAGCAGTATACTTTTATTTAATTAAATCATGGATCAACTTGGTCCTTTAAATTAAACTTAACCAAGACTGTCATCTCCCTTCAAGTGCTCTAAGTCAGCAATAACTTTCTTGAAATGAAACAGTGCAAAACGGATCAGATGGTTTCTGCAGAAGGCTGTTGTGAAGGCTGAGGTTGTTGAGGTTCTTGTGAAGTCAGAGTGGAAAGCAGCCTCTGAGCAAGCACGGTTACATGCTTGAAATCTGGAAATATTTTTCTTATCCAGGTCAGGTCTCACTTTGTTGCCTTAGGCAACAAAACATGATTAAAGGATTGGGTGTTAAGGCAGAGTTTACTAGATCCTGAGGATGGACAATCCAAGTGTCACGATGCAACGAACAAGCTACAACATGCATCCTGCTGCTGCACGCTCTTTATTTCAATCAGTGCAGCTACTTGCCTCATTTCAACCAATGTGAGCAAACCTAAGTGGAATTAAGAGGAAATCACTGTACAAAGAGCGAACAAGGCTGTGAAACATGCACAGACTTCTCTGTGCGGGCGGAAGAATAAATACACCTTTCAAATGTAAAAAATGTGCAGCAGATTGTACTGTGTGTAAGCTCGGTGTAAATACCACAAGCCGTATTCAAACAGGTGCAGGTGCAACTCCATTGAACTCTGCTCACACCCATTAAGAGTTAGGAAGGTATATGCTTTTATAGAAATTATTCTGTACCACAGAAAAGCGTACAATTTTCTTTTAGTTAATGGGATCTGAATGGCTCACAGGAATTCTCCATCATCATTTTAAGACATGAATATTCAGTAGAAAATTACATGTGAGAAACATAATGAAGCTGAGCTCTCCAAAAGAACTCAAAATGGTTTGGACATCTTTCAGTGCTGCTCAAAGCAGAAAACAAGGATGAGACAGTGAGCAAAGCAATCTACAGTTACTATAACCAGAAGCTTGCAGGTCTTTGCAATAACACCACCAGCTGGATGCACATGCAGTCGCTATCTACCACTTTCGACAGCTGGACATCTGCAAGGGGTGCTGATGGGGCAGCAGGAGGGTGGCTGCAAAATCCACACCCGCCAGGGAAAGAGCGAGCTGGCTGGGGCATAGTGGGCACTGCAAAAAGTGTATTTAACTGGAGAAATCGAGATACACCCACACACACATACACACACCACCAGCAGCACTTTTCTGGATTATTTAAATTCTTGCTCTGTATCAGGCATAGGAAGAATTTCAGATCTCTCACTTTGGACATATTCTTAAACTACTCTGCTTTTAGATAAGATCGACAGAAATTTCAGTCAAGCCTTTTACCTTTTTTCTCTGCTAACATTTCAGTGTGAATCTAGCCTGAACATACACCAAAATGCTACAAAAAACTACCAAAATTCAAAATTTTCACAGATCCACATTAATTATTCTTCATTTTGTATCTGGCTGAACCTACCGAGCAAACATAACCTGAACTCACTAGCAGCGTCAGTCAGCTTCAAACGGTATTTTTCAGAAAGCCAATCCGTACATGTGGAACTATCCCACACTCCTGCTAAGCCAGGGCAGAATTCTTGGGCAGGCCTGAGGCCACAGAGGTCTCTTCCAGACGGGCAAAGGCAGGCACGCCGGTGCAGCAGAGGCTGGCGGTCTCCATGCACTAGGCTAGCAATTAGGCAAGGTCTACCTGATGGCAGGGCTAGCCTAAAAGGTCAGCCAGTGGGCAAGAGGAGAGAGAAAGAGAGAGCTCTTTGCAGGTCTCCCTTTCCGGTGGATGGAGTGCTACCATCCCCACCACCAGCAGCTCTGGGACATCTGAGGGGCATCAGAGCACTGGCCTAAAGGAGATGTGGCTCAGCCTCAATTTCTCCCAACAGGAACAGTTCAAAAGCAACATCCATCGCTATAATTTAGGAGGAGTGCCCAGAAATACCTGAATTATCTTTTTATGGCCAGTGGGGACAAGAGGGGAGGAGGCTGTGAAGTTTAGCATCTTAAGAAGTGTACAAAACCAAGTTAAGTTTCATGGAAATAAACCCTTGTGGATCATTACTCCAGAGAAAAGCTGCTTGAACTTTGTTACTTGCATTTGAATTGAGAATAAAAGCCATCTGAAATGCAGACAATCTCTTTAAGGTCTGCGTAACACAAGGCAAAGTCTTCTAGAAGCATCATCTACCCATTAGAGTCAGGCATTCCTTCTGCTGAGCTCAACTCCCAGATTTGTTCCTAGACTGTCCCAAGACATTTCTTTCGTTAGCACTTTGCCAATCACAATCACAGAAACCTTCCCAGTGCCTGTTCTGAACTTCTCTGAATTTATCTGATTTCATGAGAAAGATGGGCAATCGGCAAGCCATAGGCTGGGCTGTCTGATTACGCCCCAGGTATGAACAGCAGTCTCTGCACTACCAGGCCAATGTCACGCACAGCTATTACACTGTAAAAGCAAGTCCACATCCAAGTTTGCTTCCACTGAGTGGCTTTCTCTGTCACAGAAACCAGGTGTGGTTTTCAAAAATAAAAGCAAGTTTGAGCTGCCCCGTCCAAACACCTGTACTGCTTTTCCACACATCATGTGCCTGCCTGATCATAGAATCATTAAGGTTGGAAAAGACCTCTAGGATCATCAAGTCCAACCGCCAACGCAATACCCCCAGGCCTCCTAAACCATGCCCTGAAGTGCCACGTCTACACGTCTTTAAATTCCTCCAGGGATGGTGACTCCCCCACCTGATCAGCTACCCAGGACCTCTGCTCCTTAAGCAGCAGGTTGTTCAAGGTGAGTAATCAGTGCCTTTGATAAAACGGCGGGTGAGCAGCGACTGTGCTCGATGAGGTAACTGGAATAGCTTGCGGGTGCTGCTGTGTCAGGAGGCTCAGGGATCACATGCATGCAGACACAGGACTCGCACCGTACGGACAGTGGGTGTGCAGTCACTATGCGACTGAAGGAAAGGCCTCTGCAGCCTCCTCTCAAACCAGGACTCTGAGACTTTGGCCTTTCAGGACCTTAAGATTGCACTGCTCTACAAATGATGTAATTTGCCAATGCGGTAGTAGATGAGTTTTACCATACACGTGATTTTTGGCCTGTCACCTTGCCAAAGTTATTAATAAACCCAGCCCAGGACATAATCGGGATGAAATTACCAAACAACTTGTTTCTTAGCAATAAAAGCTGATTGAGGGTTGCAATTGCAGGGCTGTCTGAATCACCATAAAGTGAAGTGATAACACATGAAGTCAGCTGTAATCAAGGACCAACACAGCAGAAATCTTTAAAACTCCACGTATGACAAGTTCTTTAGCCTTTTTTCTGTACTTACTGGTGGGCATTGTGCAAGTTTATCAGCTGCCACCAACTGAACATTCAAGTGTTTACTTTGTGACTTTCCTCTAGATTTGATCAGTCGCTGCAAAACCTGACAGAGAAAAAGAGGAAAATGTGAGTTTAAGAATCTCCGTAATGCTCAGACTGACATCCCATCAGAAGATTACCAAGTTCAGAAGCGCTCCGTTGTATTTAGCAAAATGGATAAAATATTGTCTTTGAATATAAGCACAAACCTTTCTGATAACCTCCCTGAAAGCTGTGCACATTTCCCTCTGCATCACGTCTAATCCCTTGCAAGTATTTCACATGCAGTGCAAATGGTGATTTTGCCTTATTCTACTTGAAATAAGAGGTTATTTTTGACAAATGTAATCTTCTAGAGGACCACGAAAATTATACAACAACCTTCTGCTACTGTGGGTCCCTGCCACACACTGCAGTGAGCCCACACTTTTCTTAGCTTTCCTTCTGCTTGCCCTGTTCTTATAGAAGCCCTTTTTGTTACCCTTAACATCTCTTGCTAGTTCTAGCTCCAGCTGAACTCTGGCTTTCTTAACTTCCCCCCAAGATGTATTCCTCCTGGGATGCCTGGCCCTGCATCAGTCTTCTGTGTGACTCCTTTCTGTGTTTGAGCTCAGGCTGTTCCCTGTTCATCCTCACTGCTCTCCCACCCAGCTCCACGTAGGAACAGATCATTCTTGTGTTTGGAGGAAGCTCTCCATGAAGATCACACAGTTCTCCTGAGCTGCTTTGTTTTTTACGGTCTTTTACGGGATCCTGCTGAACAGGTCCCTAAACAAGCCAGTTCTAGGATCCAGGTCTGCAATTCTGTTATTTGTACTGGTCACTTCTCTCAGGATCTTGAATTCTACCATCTTGGTTGCTGCAGCCAAGGTTGTCCTGGACCTTCACAACTCTCCAGTTCTTCCTTTTCCCCCCCAGTAGCAGGTCCAGCAGACAACAGTGATCAACAGACAACCATCATTAACTGCTTGGGAAGTGGGCAAAGGGCTGGGTGTCTTCTCTGAAGCTCAGCCTAAGGTTAGGGCTGGTAGAGAGACAACCCAGAACTACAGCTGTGTTGGGGTAAAGGGGCTACAAAGGGACTGCCAAGAGGAACTGAGAGCTACAGAAAGAATTTGCCCTTTGGACATTTTTTGATCTACTGAATTGGTGGGTGCCTCAGACATCTAAGGCTCAGCCTAAAGCTAGGTTAAGGCTTAGGGTAGAAAAAAGAAATTGTATCAGACATTCCCTTGTCAAGCCCTTGATGTAAAAATTTTTTGCTTTTGCTCTTCATTTCACTCTTAATTTCATCAGGTGCAGATACCACACTGCTCGCTCCCACACTGCCCTCCAGGTCCCTCTCAACTGCACATATTTTAAGGGTGAGATACATTACCTTTGGAGAAGACACTTTAACATGGACAATAATTGGTGCTAAAGACGTCTTGATAAGTTGTGCAGGGTGATTTATAGTGTCTGCATCTAGGACAACCAGTTGTAAGGACCTTGCCAGCTCAAAGATTCTTTCAATCTCACTCTGTACTTCCGCTAGTAAAGAAAAACAAAACAGGTGAAAGCCACTCAAGCTGGCATTACTCAGACAAAAATATCATCACCCATTTATTTTCATAGACTGTGTATATTCAGCATATGAACTCCATATGTGAATTTATGTAATTTCCATGAAATAACCTACTACTCAAGGCAATTTTAAAAATAGATATTGCCTTTGAGACAATTCCGTTGCCTGAAAATACATACGTACTATGCTCCTTTATAATATCAGTGTATTTAAACATGGAGTACAATTAAATGCATGTTTCTATTAACACAAAATAGACTTAAGCACATTTTCCAAATCTGCTAAATAGCTTAGGAGTCATAAGATTTTTTTATTTTATACAGCAAGCTATATACGGATATTTCTCAAAACTTTTTTTGTTCTCAGACTGTAATTCTGACAAGAATGTGTATGAGAAGCAGAACTGTGACCTCTTAATTCTATAACCACAAAGAAATTGTTTATTTTAAATAACTGTCAGGGTGTTATTTAAAAAGACTCTAATGGCAATGTTCACACCAAAGCACTTTTGTCTGAAAAAAAGGAGATTTATTTCCACGTAAATTATATTACTGATATTCATTGTTCTGTCTCCTCTTAATCATTCACATGCACGTGACGAGTTTTAAATAAATAAACTCAGCACAAAGTCAAGCCTCTAAGTTATACCATCAAAGCACAGAAGAGCTGTATGGCAGCAACTCACATGCATTTAATTTGCCTCAGCTGTTCCGCAGAGCAACGCATGTCCACAGGGACAAGAAGATTTAGTACTCACCTTTGCAGCACTTCAATTTGGGGTGCCTACTCCTGTCCTAGAATGCCAACTAGAAGTGAAGCGTCTTACGACCTATGCCTCTAGTTCAAACAGTCATTCAGGATGTCAGGGAATTGGGTTAAGAGCCTTTCCTTCCTGAGAAGACTGAAAACCAACTCCTCCTGCCTCCTAGGATGCTGTCCCAGAGACCAGGTTATTGGCATGCATATACTACACACAAATTTCCACCTTTGTGAAAGAAATAAAAATCTATCAGGCCAGTGGAACCCAGCAGCCATGACACTGTGAGGAGAGGGCAGGAAGACCCAGAGCCTCATGGCTAGACAGCAAAATTAAGCTGTAGCTGTTCAACATTAAATATAAAACCAGCCCCAGGGTCAGGAACAACACGTTTCCTTCTTGGCTGGAGAAGGTGAAAGCTCTGGCACCTTGCGATGTGGAATTAAAAGCACACGGCTGCAAAGAGGGAGCGGTGAGGCCAACTCACCTTGGGGGGAAACAGCACCGAACCCCTACTCTGACTGCAGGCCCCTAACTCATCTTTTCAAAGAGCAGCTATAATACCGCTTGCTTGCTCTAGCCCGGGTAATTGCTTCACGCGAGGCTAACGCAGTACATTGTGCTCTGTCGCCCCTCCTCAGTCAGGAGAAATTTGCCTCCCATCTGAGTATATGAAATTTAGAATTATACCTTAAAATGCTGTAGACACATTTAACATTGCAGAACTGATGACAACTTGAAGGCCGAAATCCTGTCACTTCCCTCCAGCATGTAACCATGTTCAGAATTACATATGTGTCAATGTCTTACCTAAACTGGATCTTGTATTTGACCGCTCAATTATTGCCCTCTTGCTTGGATTATTTAGAACAGACCTCTTAGCAAGAGAAATGTCAGCTGTCACTCTAGTTATTGATATCCTATGAGTAAGAACACAGGACAGAACAAAACCACAGCAGTCAAATTTTCAGTGCACTGGGCATGATTTACAGCCACATTCCATTCCAAAGTGCAAATACAATAAAATACCACTCAGACATGTTTTATAGCCGAGTTATGTCACCATTAAAGAACAACTGAAGGGAAATGCTGCATAACTGTAAAGCATTTTCTATTCCCTACACTGTTGTAGGCTGTGGCATACAGTTTCTGCTATTCTACTTAACACATTAGTTAACTTTTCTCCTCCCCAACTCGCTCATCTCCTACACGAATTTACACAGTACCATGAACACTACAAGTTATGCGAGTCTTAGGGCATACAGAACAACAGGGTCACATCAGTAACAGCACTTCTTTTCCCAGATAGTTAAACCATTGATTAAAGCAGACACTGCTGAGAGGTGAGGAAGGGCCGTGTTTGGACATCTGAGCAGACCGTGTCACTCATATCTGAGTGCCTGTGAGTCACTGAACAGAGCTGCTTGCTTTGGGAGACTGGGCTCCAACACACGCTCTCCTTTTCCAGACAGGGAGCTGTGCCAACCTGGGGCCAACTGACTTGGCTCGTGGTTGAACAGGAGAAAAGTAAGTTGAACCACAGCTCTCTGTAGCGCTGGAGCCTCCTCTTTAACTTACGGAAGGTGACTTTTGTACTTGATCTGTCAGTGAGCTGATGAGAGACAAAAGGTTATAAAACAAAGACCACACAATCACTTCACGTAAAATGCATTTAGGAGGACTGTGATGAGCCAAAGAGCCATGAATAATGAAAAGAAAGCAAGCTGGAAATGACTAGCAGCTATTCCATAGCACTTAAAATTTATGCAGCTCTAAGTGAAGTTATCAGATGGACGGTTAAGAAGGAGTGCAAGTATTCTTCTGCATAACACATAAATAAATTTATTGCCAGAAAAATACAGTAGAGACCAAAAGAATAAATGAGTTTAAAAAGAAATGGGAGAAATTAGCAGGACATGGGGTCTAGAGGTGATGATAAAGCACAGTGGTCCAGACCACACCTCTGGCTCAGGGAGCTTCTAGACCTCCAACTACTGGAATCACACAGATGTGACAAAGGAAGGGCCACAAATGCTCACCTACTGCGCCAGATATAAGAAGCATTTCATTCTTCCTGAGTAAGAAGTAATCCTAAGTATCACTGTTGCTGAAAGATGTTCAGAAAAAAATACGCCTTCGCTATGTTTTGTTTACACGGTGTACAGAGTCAGGCCTGGTCTAGGCAACAGTGATTAAACACAATGCATTTAGAAAAGAATGCTGAGAGAGCCTCTGCAGCAGCCGTTCCCTGAATGCCTTGTGTCAGCCAAGCTTTAGCATACTCCTTTCACCAGGCCTGCACAACACAGCCCTCGGGCCTTTCCTTTAGTTCACTGGCCAGAAGAGGATGTTGCAGTTACAGAAGAAGGAGCTGACAGAAGCCAAATGTATTACAAGGTAGGGAAGGACTCCTGCTAGTTCAAGTCTCACTGAAATCTGCTGAAAAGCTCCTCCTTGGACAGTCATTTTCCTTCTTGGTAATGTGGACCTGTCACAAAATTGCAGAAGAGATGGAGAAAAAGAAAAGCCTGCAAAGGCATAATAAAAGCTGGCAGGAGGACCAAGAAGCAGCTGAGGCGCCTGAAAAGGGATTTAATTCTTTTTTCTAAAGTTACTCAGATCTAAAGGCAATTGTAGCAGCTTACTTGTGGCACTTAACTTTTTCAATGCTGAAATTTCCTACGACTACCTGATTTAGCTGCCAATATTGCTAATGGCAATAGGATTCCCACAAAATACCTCACTCCAGGGAGAATCTCTCCCTTTTGCCCCTCTGTGCGAACCAAGGGCACGGTGGGGGAAAAGACAGAAGAGCGAGGCAAGGAGGGGTGCTGCCTCCCGTCAGATTACACAGCCTAAATGGGTGCATCTAAGTGTGTTTTACATTTTCTTCTCTGTACTTAAGCACTGCTGAACTTCATGGATCAGGCCTCTGCTGAGTACATTCTCATATAGGGTATAAAAATATACCTCATAAAAGATATATTCATAGCAATCACGTCGTGGCAACTGGAGATGACTTATCACTTCCCGTTGCCGTGGTTTCCTACTGAAAACAATGACTCTCGGTTACCGCCAGCATATGCAAAGCTGACAGACATATGCCAACAGCTGGAAGAGAACACACCCTGTGGTTCTGTACCTACACCTGACGCACACGGGCACCGGAGCTCAGGCAACGAGCTGCAGTGGAACCAGAGCAGTCACATAGCTCAGGAGCGGGCAGAGGAGGCACTGACAGGACACACGAACAGCTCAGAAAAATGACAAATTTAACTGCAGGCTGCCACGTACGGTGCTTCATCTGTCAGGTCTTGAATCAGTCACTATGTTTGTAGAATTTGCTAAGATCACTTGAGCTGGACAATTAAAAATAGGGGAGGACATGAGATATTTTGCACAGAAGTTGATCATTAACCGTTTTGTCTGAGCTGTTTATAGGTTAAGTTCAGCACTGCCATCTCCTCACTGCACCCCAAAAGGCACCTTGACCATAAATCCTGCTCCACATTTTCTAAACAACAGGCACTATTATTTTCACTGTCCTAGTGCCAATGTTTTAGGTATTTTCAAGTCTGACTTACTGTTATACACTAGCTAGCAGAGTATAAGCTCCTTTTCACAGTTAGAATATAATGAACAAACGAGGATGAAGGAAGGGCAGAACAAACCAAAGATGAAGCAGACACCTACAACTACTGACGAGCTCCAGTGGAAGGGAAGAAATGCCATGGACCAAGCCTATGTTCCTAGCAAAGAAATCCAAATGATTTCTCACAGCTCATCAGGAAATATACCCTGTGTTCCAGCTGAACAAGATGAACCCTCCTTGCAATTTCTGAAGTTCTGACACAATTTTTTCTATATTTTAGCTCTCAGCATTTCCTTCCTCAAAGTGCCTTTTTAAGTATTTTTGACTATCGAGGATATTTAAGAGTTGATTTTTCTTAGGTGTTGGTCTGAAGCACTGTTACTGTACCCCGTTGAAATCTGCTGTTTGTGATATTTATTTCAGGGCTAGGATGTGATTAGTTTTATTCGGAGAACATCCTGCTGGTAAAGGAGCCTGGAACTTCACAAATGGTGCTGGAATGACCCTAGCCCAAAGAGAGCAACTTCAAAGTAAAATCAAGAGGCACTTGTATTTGGTGCCTGCACACTTCAGCAGCTGGTCCAGCAGTACACACTTGTTGCATCCAAGGGTTAATAAATTTGGAGATGCCCAAAGGATTGTGAATAGAACTGTACTTTCTGTACAGTCACACTTCCTCAACTGTTCCATGACATTAAAGGAACTGGACAGCTCTTTGAAAAATAAAAGCAATCCACTCAGTTCAGTTTACCCAACACGCAGTCAGCTCGGGCTGCACAGCAGCGGCTTGGGAGCTCTGGAGGAAAAAGGGCCAGCAGCGAGCCAGGCTCTGCCGGAAGGGCTCTTCACTGGGTGGCACTGTTCCCTCCAACTCCTGGCTGAACAAGGGGCACAGCCTGCTTCCCAGGGCAACGTTAAAAACCTGAGCCTGGTAATGCCATCTTTAAGGCTGTTTTGGCACTTTCCACGTGCCCAAGTCACCTGTCATCTAGATTTCTCCTGTGACTTCAGACTGGTACGATACTGAGGCAGAATTGTTCTGTTAAACCTAAGAAATCCTACTACAGACATAGCAGATATGAAGATACATGCGATTCTAGTAATACATTAGCTGTGTCCCACCCCACAGCTGGCTGCATTTCAGTGTTGATACAAAGCCAGTAAATCAGTTTTGAACATGCATCAATCTTCTTGCATTAAAAAAAAATTACTAAAATGTTAGTAATACATGGGGGGAAGGGGGGAAGCAGCATGAAAAGGACAGTATTTCTCACCTCCCATCAAACCTGTGCTTCAGGAAGTCAAAGAGAGCTTTCTGCATCATGTCTGTCACCTTTGCAGAGGTGAGGAAGATTGAACAGGGAAGATTGACAGGGAAAAAAAGAAGTCAAAAGTAAGAAAAGAGGTAAGTAGAAGGTAAGGATACTGCCAACAATCAATACCTTTTATAGGTAGCAATCATTTAATTTTCATGCTCTTGGCAGCACGCTTTGTAATAAATACTTGCAAGTTTTCTGACTCATTCTCCAAAATGCAGAACGGAGGATGTGAGAGCTGTCACTCTTTCTGCTCTTGTCTTGACTTGCACTGAAGCGTTAGAGCACACCTCACCACCTTCCATAGCAATACCATTCCCAGCAGGCTTCAGAACATGCCAGAAGCACCTGGGACTACTTGGGTTGAATAGATGACATGTTTTTTTTCCTACAGTTACATTATTAGAACTGGCTTAAAACTTCAGATCCAAGATTTACCGTGTTGGATGACTGTTCTAACAGAAGAGAAAAACTATTCTCAGAGAGGCATACAAGCAGAAAAAGCGCATGCTTCCATTCCTGTACCCAGTAAAGCATCTCAGAGATGCTCAGCCCCAACAACTGTCATCTACTTTGCTGAATGAGCTCCTTCTCCTTTTCAGGACAACACAGGCTGACGCCTATTATCTCTGCCAGTCTAGACAGGAACTTAATCAATGCCCCCAGGCCTCTGGCAGTTTATTTCTCCCAGGTTATCTTTCAAAACGCTTCTTTCAGAATTGAGTCAGAAAAAAAGTAGGCAAAATACTTCGCAACCTACATGGGAAAATTAAGATAAGTGTGTTTTTGTTACATAGTCCACTATTTGTAATGGAAATTAACGTTCTAACTGTGTCACCATTTATACACCTTTATGTGTTTAAGACTACATGTTTAGTATTACTTTCTTAAACACAGGGGGGACGGCGTATTTGTAGAAGTATGTATTAACAAACAGCCTCTCTCCCTTCCAGACTTGAGAGTCCCTAGGCAAATTAATCTATGGTGCAGCACCATGGAAGTCAGTGGATGAAATTTACTCCTGTCAAGAAATATTCACCATAAAATTAAAAGGCAGAGAGTGGAACATGAAGTACCTGCTTTGCTAAACTACACTTTCAACCATTCTTACAAAAAAACCAATGCAAGAACACTGCCTTATGCTAATAACGGTACCATGTTGTAATCTTCCAAAAAGAACCATTCCAATGTTTAATGATCTCCTATGAAGTACTAACAACATTAATTAAGCTAAATGAAGTGTATCTTTGATTTTATGTTCATGTTCATTTAGTCCCTAATTCAGCAAAACACTTAACAGATGGTTAAGTTCACTAAAATGCTCTGCTAAAAGCCGATGCTCGTTTAGCACGTGTTAAATGCTCATTTGAAACTGCAGGGCCTTGAAAAATGGTTGTCCTGTTTATCTGTGCATGTTATCATACCTACTTCCATGTTGAACAGAGGCTAATATTTTAGAAGGGTTCAAGGTTTCTTTATATTTTTTTTTCAATATACTAAAAATCTTTAAAAAATAAGCGCCAAAAAATGTGCTGAAGTAATAACCATTAGTTCCCATATTTAGTTTCAGGCGCTGGAGAACAAACCTGAGCACGCTGCAATAGTCCAGCCGCTTCATTTGCCAACCCTGAGTTTCATGGGAAGATGTAAAGTTTTTACAAATAAAAAAAGGAGAACAATGGGAAAGCTTCTTCAAAATTTTTGCTAATTGAGTTCAAAGCATGTGCTAGTTTGACTAAAGCTTTACACGTGTACAGAAGCGTAGCTAGTTAATTTGACTGCTCCAACTTTTTCTTGTAGTGGACACAAATTCTCTCTTTCTTATTTGATTTAATCAAGAATAACTGTACTGACAATAATGGATGTGCACTGTGTTTAAAGCAATAAAACTGCAAAAAGAGTACCAGGGCACTTATGTTACCTGCCCTTCAGCTGAGACATCACAAGTAACAGACACTGTTGTGCCAACTACGCCCCTAGTTCTTACATAACATATTTGACAATTAGTTAAGCTAAGATCACTTGAAGTGATCATAAAACAGTTGCACTGGACCAGGCACACTGATGTACTAAGGAAGTATATAGGTAAGACAATACTAATTGCAAATACCTGGAATACATACCTCATAGCCTTTCAGTGATGGCCCCACCAAGACAACAGGTCTCATCGATGGTACTACATCATAGGGGGGAACATGTTCTGTCTAGAAGAAGAAAGCAACCCTTAGATCATTAACCAAAGATGATCCGTATGAAAATCCTGGGAATTATATACTAGAATTAAATAAAATAAAATTTAAAAAGTACTACTTACCACTTTTTGTTTCTGTTTTGCTAAAAGACCAAATGAGAACTTGGTTAAAAAACACACGCTGTGCACAACAACCCTCACACTTGCAAACAAAAATCCCTTTGTCAATACACTTTCGCGATCTCTCGGTGCACCCCCCTGTTGGTCAGCCCTGTGTAAACTGGTCATTCATTCCACTCTGGGGGCAGCTGCCACTTTTCCCAAGATTCTTCCCAGTCCCTTAGCAACTACTGCGTATCTAGAAATAGATGTCTTTCTCCACCTCCACACGCAAACACTTTTCTGCAGAACGTCTTAATAAGTCAGGAAAGGGGGGAAACCCGCCTTTTTCATATGCGGTTTTTAAAATAGAAGTATTAGAAATAGCAAGAGTTTCCTTAAATAAAATTCTGTCTTACCCGTGGAAGTGGGTGTGGCTCGAAATGTGCCAGAAACCATTTCTCCGAGACTTGAAGAAGAATTTCCGCTTGATTTCCTATGGTATCAGAAAGAGACCCATTAACACCAAGCGCCCAGAGATGCACATGCGCCAGGCTTTAGGCAGCAGCTATGAGAAACTGCCCCATGAGAAATCGCATGGTAAAGGAGAGAGTCTTCACCAACATTAGTGCTGCAAGAAAGCTTCCCCTGCAGGGAGAGGTGAAGGGTGCCAGGCAGGGCCATGGGAAAACAAAAGCATCTGTCATTAAGTGGACCCCCACATCTGGAATAGCTGCATAGAGGCCGTGAGGGGAGAGGAGGTTCCACTAAAGCTTTTCTGTGATCTGCCCACAGGCAGGGAAACACAGTAGCTCTGATCATAGATATCTGCTAAACTCAGCACACAGCCCAGCTCTGCAGGAGATCCCCCACCCAGCACTCCTCTGTCTTGCCGGGTCTCTCTACCAGCACACATAACTAGCCAGACATCTCTCAGAAGCGCTGGGATCTGAACTGGTGGTTTAAATAGCTTTTGATGTGTAGGAACAGTGATTTAAGTAGCTCCTTTTTCCATTCACTGTACCTCCCTGCTTCCTGCCAGGCAGTTCTGCCCCTGTGCCCTGCCCCCCTCTCCCCGTACGATGCACCCAGCACAAACCT
Source organism: Phalacrocorax aristotelis (assembly GCF_949628215.1). Classification (NCBI taxonomy): domain Eukaryota; kingdom Metazoa; phylum Chordata; class Aves; order Suliformes; family Phalacrocoracidae; genus Phalacrocorax; species Phalacrocorax aristotelis. Next base: position 2,226,795 of record NC_134280.1, on the reverse strand, counting down.
GCAGCAGACTGGAAGAGGAAATTGGTCTGGGGAGGGGGGAGATGTTCAGGTGAATCAGCTCTCTAGTTCAGCCCATTGCACAAACAGCTGAGGATGAGATTGGAGGAGGGAAGGAGAGCTCAGGGCAGAAGGAGGACTGTTAAGCAACCTGATTGCTGCGAGTAAAACGGTCCCGCAGGACAATCCACATCTTTAGCACAATATTTAGTATTTTTCATTACATACAGACCGACCAGCAAGAGGAAACCAGTCCAAATCAGTACTTTTGTCTTTGCTTTCTTGCCATGTGCTGTCCAGAGCAGGGACTGTTTACTCCTGGACTTGGCAAATCCTCTGTGAACGTATACTAGACTCAAGAAACCCCCTTTAATAGATCACTTTTCACTGCCTTACTCAGACAAAACTACAATTCTTCTTCATCATACAAAGCCTTAGTATCACAGCTGGTCACAGCTTTTAAAGAAGTCTCAAGGTACAGATACTATATGACTATATCTAACAAAGGTGCTCAAATATAAACTAGTTTACCATTATGCATTATTTTCAATTTTACCATACAAATCCCAGTGTGTTCGTGCAGACTACTTAAAATCTTAATAGATATCCTTTACAATTCTTCCCGTCTCCTTCACACTTGATTTTATTCCTAATATTCTCCACAGGTGAGATCAGACAAAATCTTTGCAAGAATTGGTGATTCGGTGGAGTTGTGCCCATTCACAAAAGCAGAGATTTTTCCTAATATGCTGTATCTGGAACAGCAGCCTAAATACTCTGTTAGTGTCTGTCTCTCTGAATTAGATAATCTTCCTTCTGTACACTGGGATACACTGGCTTCCTCTGAAGTGATTTCAAAAATTATAAAAGCAATTTGGAAAAAGCACAGTTAATGCTGTTCAATCATTCTAAAAACACTTCCCCAGATGGTTTATACTTGAAATGATTCCTGACCTTGATTATGTATATTAGTATGCCAATTCCCTGACAGTACTATACAGACTAAATTATGCAGCACTCACTGCTATCTATTAAGTCCAGATTCAGCTGGCTCACATCTCTCTACTCTGCAGTACTAAAGGTTTGGTTCTCCTTGTTATCTCTGTGAACATTTGAATTTTGTTTTCAATTGGTGGGAATAATACGCTGTAGTAAAGTAATTTCTAAAAAAGAGAAAAGTATTTTGTGTATTCAGCCAACAGAAGAGCGACTCCAGTGTCTGAACTGAGATTATGAGAAATCAGTTTAATTTCCCAGACCTGTGACCAAATGTATATTTTCCCAGGGATTTGCAATCTCCAGCTCTAGCAGCGTGGAGACGCAGAACGGTCAGGCTGGAAGATGGAGAATAAGAGAAGCTGAATGACAAAACTCATCTTACAAAGTTTGAAAAGTCCGGTTTTGGCCAAAATGGAGAGAAAGAAAAAAAGAAAAGAAAAAACCCCACAACCTTAAGAACATAACAGTTGGAAAAAAATCTGGTAGCTTTTGAGCACGAAGTTGACTTCAACCCATGGGGATGTAAAACTCTCTAGCCCTTCCGAAATGTCTGTCATTACCACTCATACTGTATTACTGATCTTTCCTAAAGTCAATACACATTTTTTTTCTTGTTTCTCGTTGTCAAACGTCTAACACGTTTATTCTCTGCAAATATGCATTTTCATTTGGAATCCCAAATCAAACACTCCTCCAAATGCACTGCAATAAAAAAGAATCAAGTGACCTTTGAAAATATTGTCCAGTGTCAGAAATTATTTTAAATTCTTTTAAAAGGTTACAGCATTCTTACCCTCCATGGAAACGTCCTCTCTTCTGCTCCTGTTGAATGCGGATATTCTCCAGTCTAAGTGGGCTTGGAATAAAGCCAATCTCACAGCCCTCCTTAACCAGCCTCCCTATCCACCAGTCATTATTGTATTTCTGGAACAGAGAAAGGTTACTGGCTTCCGTTCAAAATGCTCCATGTCCAAAACTCCCTTATTTTGTAACCACAGTCCTTGACTCCGTACCGGTCAACAAAACCAGACTCACACTGATGCCTGAATGTTGGACAATCCGTGTGAATTTAAGCGAAGTTAAAAGGTGTTAGGCATTGTTTGGAAGGTTCATGTCTTCTTTGCAGCCGGACAGTGGAAAGCGGTGTTACCTGTGGCAGTACTGGCTTATCTCTTAACTTCCCCAACACACCCTGCTGGGACTTCTCCTCTGATGTCACCAACTAAGGTGTCGAGTGTGATGGTGATTTAATGAGATGAGCCAATTTCTGGTGAACCGAGGCCAGCAAACTACCTCACAGCAGCCATATAAAGCAGTCAAACATAAAAATACCACCTTCAGATCGCCATCAAAACCATCATTATCGGTCCCCTGTAAAATTTAATGGTCTATACGAAAGATAACCACCGCTGCCACTGCTGCTTTTCCTTCCTTTCCAGGTACCTGTCCGGATGTTATTGACATGTTATCGCCTTGCAAAAACCTCGTGTGGCAGAAAAGCTCTACAAACACCCTTCTAGAAACTGAAATAAAGAAACACCAACCTACCCAAGGCAACACAGAAAACTTATGAGCTCCAGCAACGAACCAAACCTATAACTGGTTAATGCTACGGTAGAGCCGCTACCTAGAAGTGGCTACACTCTTTGGAGGCATACGCTTTTAAATTTATGACAGTTGAAGAAAAATTCACCTTTAGGAAGAAACTTTAATATATACCTGAAAGTATAAAATATAATTTTTTCATTAACCTTAAGTAACATGTTTTTCTGCATTACTGCAAGTCTGGCCTAACTTTAATGATAGAAAGATGAAAAGCAGTATCATAGTGGACATCATAGTGGAAAAGGACTTGTTATAGCTGGCTGCCAGCAGAGCTTTTGAAGAAAAGTATCTGAAAACTTTATACTCTGCTACGCTTCATTAGGCACCTCAGTGTTCAAAAGAAGCATTACTTTTCACAATCGACTTTCAAACCATTGAGACCAGCATGCCTGCACCAATTTTGTTTGCATGCCTTGAGGAAAAAGTTATCACAGAAATCTCGTCTTAAAAATGATCAGTTCTCTTGGCTCCGTATTCTCAAGCACGTAAGTTCTTGCGGAAACACATAAATACCATGGTACTAGAGTGCCTAATTGAAGTCTCTGCAACTTACAGAGCCTCAACGTCTTTGAAAAATAGATTAGCCTTTTTACTAACACAAATACATAGGTACATACACACAAATACTAATGTATACAGCTGAGGGAAATGCAGTCCCTGTACCCTCATCTTGAAGACCTGTCCTCTTTATACAGCTGTTATTTAGGCAAGAAGTATCATTATTTTATCATTTCAACCCTTTAAGTATCCATTCTTCATGCTGTTATGACCCTAATTCAGACAGTGTCAGTAAGCAAAGCTTCATTTTAAACACTTTGCCTCTGCCTAAGTCAACAGAACTATTTACATTCTTTAAAACAGACAAATACTTCAGGATCTAATGTTCTGCTGTCGTAAATCAGTGAAATCAATCCATGGATTTAAACCACTGTAAAACCTGGGTCCCATGAGCATTACCCGTTCTATTTTGGTTCTAAATATACAGCTTGAATCCAGGAATCTTTCTTCCATTAGCAGGTCATGGACCTCTGAGTGATGCCTCTAGACATGAGATAAGAATCAGAGCTACACTGAGAATGTCTGAACAATACAAACGATAATGATGCAGCAAGGAACATAGGGCTATTTGCATTAGGTCATTACCTCCCATATGTTATTCTTTGCATTCAGCACGTGGGAGGACTACAGTTCATTCCTATTGGTTGCCATGCCCATAATTTCTTCTGCATTGTCAGTAATTGCTGCCACTTCATCTTTTAAGTAAGCACATAATGTATAGTCTTGTAGGAGACAGATGAGACATACAGGACACATTCTCAATATAGCAACTCATCAGTTACGGCTGATGTTTCATCCTGTCAGCAGGGTGACCTTAATCGTTACCTAGTTTAGTATTATTCTAAAACCTGAAACCATGCTGCTTCTAGCCCAAGCAAGCCTGCCAGATCATTGGAAAACAAATTCTGCAAAGGCTTCTTCCACGCAGGTTCCACGGGGAACCTTTCCTGAAATCCTACTGAGTTACAGCCACAGCTTCAGGCAAGCTGAACGTTTTAGCGTTAACAAAGAAACCACGCTAAACCCTTACCAGAGCTGACAGATACCAGTAAGCCAGATGGCTTACGGTTTAGTGGCAACACGATCCTGGCCATTTAGATCTTGGAAGAAAACTCACAGAATGCCAAGACATGGGCTTGGGACACTTCTCTGGAAAGACATAAAGGGCAGCACAATAGGAGCTCAGTACGTTAAGTTCAGTCACTGGCCTGACAGTAAGAGTAGCCACATCCTAGGAGAGCCAAAATCAAATACTTGTTTTAGCGGTGATGCACAGAGTTACCTGGATGGTTACACAGGACAATGTACCCTGGAAAGCTAGTATGTCAGGTGGGGTACATTTCTGGTGTGGGCAGGAATACAACGGGGAAGGTAGCTGAGAAAGTGATCTAAGTGCTGTAATGGATGCAGCTGTCTGCATTCAACTCTGAGTGCTAGCAAAGGACCTTTTCCTGACAGGAAGCAGGTTGAGAAAGTGGCATACTTCAGTGGAGTTCAGGTGTGGTGCTAGACAGAACAGAACACGTTCTTGGGGAAAGAAGAGGAGGGGCAATCAGTTCTGCACACAGAGACAGACAGATTCAGCTTCAGTGCTCCACTTCCTCCGCAGGGGTTTAAGCACTGTTCCACACAAATATTAAAAAAAGAAAGACACACGCAAAAAAAACAACCCCAAACAAAAGAATCCAAATCAAACTTCCACCTGTTTGCAAAAAATTGAGAAGATGGAAGAAGGGAATCAACTCTCCTGTGTCCTTCTCAGGGAGGAAGAATTTAAAGCAAAACCCCCTGTTCTATCACCAATCTCTGCCTCTAGAGGAGCAGAAGTAGGTGTTCTCCTCCTAAATGTGCTCAGTCTGAGGGAGACAAGTGCCCTGAAGCAATGATGGGCACATGTTCAAAGCAAGAGACAGATGAGTACTGAACACCCTAAAATAAACCCAGAATGCAGAGATGAAAAAATGTTTTTGCAAGCTGCAAGCCTATGTACAAATCCACAAAACAACAGGGGTTCATGCAAATTTGGAGGGCTCACTTCAGATAAAGAATTGCAGAAAATATGCTCAACATGCAATAAAATGTATTTTTCTCTACCAAAGCCATGTTCAGGGACCATTCCTTTTTCTTTATTTTCGTATCTGTCCTCTTCAATATTTTCTTTTATTGTTGTATTATTCTAAGTCTTATTTCCTCCCTTGCAAGCCCCTCTGGTGCTTTATGAAGACCTGGTGTAACCCAGTGCTACTCCACTTTCTGATCAACAGAATCCTTTTTATTACACAATCTCTGATCCATCACAAACTTCATTTGATGAAAAGAATCCAAACCTATCATGTTGAAGGGTATGTAAAATGTTATTTCCTTCCTGTGACATGAAAATCCAACAAGTCGGTAACATCAAGCATTAAAAAAAAGTGCAAGCTAACCACTCCAGGGTACTGGGACTCTAAAAAGGCTGAAGTACAACCACATCACCACTGATGAGACATTGTGTGCTGTGCCCTCCTGCTTCCGCTCGGCTCTTGGCTCTCGGCTCTCGTTTTAATCTGGTACGGCTCAGCCCCGGCTATTCAAATCATAGTCCTTGGCATGTAAAAAGATTCCCTTTCACATTTACTTTTTACTACTTCTTGGTTTTACCTCTTTAATGTGTAGGAAGTCCTTGGCATCAAAAGAGATGGCAGTGCTCGGGACAGGAACATCTTCATCCAGAGCTCCACAGTAACTCACATTAGTCTTAACAGCAAATGCTACTGGTTTGGACTACAAATAGAGACACATATCACAAACAGCGGAAACTTTTCTGGATCAAGAATTGTATCAAATGACCAAAAACCTGGTAGAGGGCATTTGCCAAATAAATCAAAATTCAGACTTAATAATTTCACACAAGCCAGCAGAGCTCAGCTTGCTAGATAAGATCCACATTTATACAAGAATATATACACTATATTCCCCCAAACACCTTGTCTGCAGATAACTTAACTCAACTGCCAAACTCTTTCAAAAGATAGCATCGTATTTATAAACCAACAGGGTGAATTTTAACACTAGGCGAAAGATAAACACCACATAACTTAGTTATTATTAAAGTTGAAAAAAACACACCTTTGCCCTTTCAAGTTGTATAGCTGCTTGTTGTTCTCTTTCTTGGCGGATTGCTTCCCTGTCTTCTTCCAAAGAGACATCAGAGTCTGAGGGTCTGCTTGTGTACGAATCTGCTGAGCCCTGAAATTAAATTCATGTCACTAAGAAAACATATGTAAGAAATAGAAACACCCCCCCCCAGATTCATAAAATACTTTTTAAATATGTGTTTCTTAATTTGAGTGGATTTTGCATAATGTTGCTAGCACAAAAAAACATGCAGAATTTAGCAGGGAAATAATCTGGCTTTACCAATCAGGTGCACCTAGCCAAAGACAAAAATCCCAAGAAAAACCTCTCTCTCCACTTTCACAGAATCTCTTCACTTTCTTACTGACACAGTGAAATACAGCTCAGCTGTGGGCACTGTCCAGAAATCTTTATAATATTTAAAGCCTGTTTGACAACCTTAGATTCAAGATTGTCAAGGGATTAGGTCCTATAAAATATAATTAAGGTATTATAAAGCTTGGTTAGAATCACCCCTCCCTGTAAATATAGTACCATTGTGTAAGTACTTCCCTCCCTGCTGTGGGTGCCACTCACGTAAAGCTTTGTTCCGTGCTTCAAGAGGGAAAAAGAAGTGGCACTTTATTAGAAGCTACTCAACAGGGCAACGCAAAAGCTGTACAACGATATGAAATAAAAACGCACATACAAGCAGCAGCAGAATGCAACAGCCTGTACGGGAGGAAACACAGTACTGCCACAGTTAGATTTTTTTGGTCTGGGACATTATTCAGGACGCCTGGCAACATCTGAAGTATGCAGTGGCTCCTCGCCTGTTTTATAAAGCAACCTGATTCCAGCATCCTCACAGCTGATCTTTATGTTTGCGTGGAGCCAGCTGCAAGACAGGGGTTTAACCTTGCAAAACAGTTAAGGTAAGGGAAAGGGAATGTTTGCTCATGGTAAAGCTGAAATATCAGTCCCACCCACCCCCCCAAAACCCCAAACGCACACTGGACCCAAAAGCCTAGCAAGGCTAGGACTTGAACCTAGACTTCAGGGAGCACCACTGACGGAGGTGCATTCAGACAAAAGGTGAAATAAATTTTCACTGCAGTAGGAAACTCCTACAAAGATCTCAAAATCTTGAAGTCTAGGTCTAACTTTCCACTCAAGGTAAAGGTTGAACTAGAAATATATATCCCTTACTGAGCCATCTGCCAAGCAAATGGAACTTTTACTAATAAACTGATATGTCTGTCTGGTGAATGATGGCCTTTGCTTAAGCCAGTCTCCAGTCTTGCAGAATACTGTTCCATTCAATACAACATTTGACTAATTTGTGTTTGGGTCATTAGTCTGCTGCCAACACAAGAGAGGCCTGCGTGTCACCCTCCCCAGCCCGACGCTCCGCACGGGTGCGGGTGACATGCAGCGATCACACGCTCCGCAGGCTCCATACCACGGCACGCAGCTGGGCTGGGAACGGCTGCTATAAAAGTCAGTATATAAAGTTTAGAGTAAAGAGCTGCATGTAGTTTGCATTGTAGTCTAACTTTCTAACCTCTGTATTTTGCATGTCTTAGGAAAAATATCTACACAAAAAATAAAGAGAGACCTTCAGAAGGATGAGGATAACGCAGAGCTGCAGAGGATCCGGCCCTGGCACTGTACTCAAGTAGGAGGAATATACCACAACATCTGACCGCTGCTGGAGACACTATTTCTGTTTTTAAATTAGGGAAAGGAATAATGTGCTGGACCAGTTATGCTTTAGAGTATTATATAACCAGAGTAACAAGTAATTTCTAAGTCATCACATTTCCAGCAACAAACTGAAGACATATCTATCTATATATTTATATCTCTACTGAGCTCCAAAATCTGTAAGTCTATACATGTTCCAGAAGAGCCATTCTCCAGCATTATGTCTTTCAAATTTTTATTTCCTTAAATTGTTTTATATTGTGCATCACAGGGACACATATTCTATGTAATCTACCATAGAAGTCAATACTCTTACTCTCCAGGTAAACTAACACATTTTTAAATATTGACGTGAATACATATCCATTAGAAGACTTCTGGCAATGAACCACTGATGAGCATATGCTCTCTTCTAGTTACCTACTCATAACTTGGCCATAAGCATGGCACTGTCACTAGGGAGGACAGATTTCCTCTGTGTCAAGAAGGGGATTCGCCTAACACAAGCTAACACACAGCTATGATGTTAACAGACCAGAAAAATCCCTTCCCACGACAGGTGGCCACCCTGCACCTGCACACCAAGGTGGGCTGGGAAGGGCAGAGTGCCTCCCAGCAGCCGGGGGCCTGCAGAGAGACACGCATTCGGGGTCCTGAGCTGGAACAAGTCTAACATCAACAGGCTGAAAACTAGCATTAGCTGCTGGCAGCAGCACAAGCTTTTCTTAGCTCGGAAGCTAGACATGCTGCTCTTCCTTCTGCTTCCTTTGGGATGTAGCAGAGACCAGGGAACTCACCAGCCACAGCACTTGGCTAGGGGTGCACCAAAGCTCTCGGGCTGCATGGTGCCTGCCAGTTATTCTTCTCTCCCCATCTTGGGGGCAAGACTAAAACTTCAGCTACCAAATGCGTCACCAACAGAGGCATAAGAACATTTCTTCCCTGATCAAAAGCGAAAGCATGACAACTCATCACACCTAGGCAAAATGGGTAGCAGGAGACCCCCTGCTTACTGTACCTTTCCAACCTGCATCTCTGCTCAGCAACTGAAGGGGAAGTCGATCAGTGCGAGACTGAATTCATAAGGTCAAATATTCTAGTCCTAAAATTATAGCCTGTCCTCCATACCAGAGCCTGCACTGTTCAAAGCAATGAAAGAAAGAAAAAAGAAAAGAAAAGAAAAAAAAGAACCCCACCAAAAACAGACCAGGAGTTGCAATGACAGACCAACTTTGTGGTAGAGAAGAACAGCTTAATCATTTATTGTCCACTAAACACTCTGAAGATCCAAAATGCTTTATAGCTGCTTATCATCACATTTTTCACTTAGAGACAACAAAGCTTCAACAGCAGGAGAAAGGAAGAAGGAAAAGTAATCACACTCTCCAAATAACAAATCAAAAAGCAAAATAATAAATACAAATAATATACTGCAGTAGGAATGGGCTGCTTTCCAATATTTTAGTCCTACCTGGCATAATACACTGCCACAGGAACTCACCCCATCCTGGTATGCCTGAAGCCCGAGACAAAGCCACTACTGCTGTCACCGAGTAGCAGATGCTGTTCCTCACCCACGTGCTCTCTGACCCTGTCATTTCCCCCTTAATTTTCTATGTACTGCAAGGTGCATGAGAACAAGGGACAGAACACATCACCAACAGGACAGATATCAGCATCACGCATGCACATGCATTGCAGAAATTATCTGTGTGGGGAAATGGTGAACAGAAAGTGCACAGGCTGCTATCTACATAATTATTCAAGTCCTTTGGATATGAGTCGGTGTAGCTCTGTAAGGGAATTTAATAGAAATAGATACCTGTGCTGGATGCAGAGTTTCCCATACTGGCTTTTAGTGGTATATGTTTGAGCACTGACCTATTTAATGCTGTCAGAACAAAGTATTCTTAGCCAAAGTAGCTGATACTGCAAGGCTACCCCAGGCTGCTCTTCAATGCTAATCACTGCCTGTATGCCAAATGATATGGATTGGTACAATCACATCCTCATGATCCCTTCTCTTGCAAGTTATGCCAAACAGCAAGTAGCTTATCTGAAAGATGCAGCCCCAGGACTGTGACTCATGTGATGCTGAACTGCAGCATCACGCTGAAAACAAGGCGTGATTCTGCAAACAGAGGCAAGAAGGACAGAAAAAGCAGTCCAAAGTAAGTAATGAAAACTGGCATTCTTTAACATACTGTAAGCATGGGCCGAGGAACACAAGTGTCCACGTTCGGTCAGAGCAGAAGACTAAGCACGACGAAGGTTTACTTTCCTCAGTTGGTCACTGCCCCAAGACTACAGAGTCCGACAGGGTGTGTGCACTTCCCCTTGCAAGCCATCTCACTGACTCCCCCGGTCATCTCTTGTGCTTCTGTTACCAGCGTCCTTGGTTTCTGCACTCTACGTTCACCGGCCAAGATGCATTTGTTGTTACGCTGGATGCTTGGCAGCAGCGACCTCTACTCACAAAATGGGACTCAGAATCTGATTAAGGCTTCCAGGAACACAAGCAGTCCATAAAATAAAAATAACCCTTGTTATCCTCAGAAGTCCGACCTCTGACTATTTTTTAAAACTGTGCACAGACAAAAGTATCACCTCTTGTATTTAATTTTCAGTCTGTTTAAAATTTTTGATTGAAGAACAGAATATTGACAGCAATATTGTGCAATATTGACAGAATATTGTGCAACAAGCCAACGTGGTTGGACTTGATGATCCTAGTGGTCTTTTCCAACCTTAATGATTCTATGGACATTCATGCCCATACAGCACCAAGTGCAATGAAGTTCTGGACTGACAGCTCTTATTTGCTGAAACTGCAATAGATGAGATAATACTAAATACTATGTTGAATTTGTGGTTTTGTCACAGCTGGGAAAGTGTAACTGACTGCCTAACCACACACTGAAAACTGAATTATGTTAGTAGTCATAGGGAAGTGAGAGTAGAAGAGGAAAGAAGGCATTCTCCATCTCTCCCTGTACACCAAAACTGTATCAAAAAGACCCTTTGATTTCTTTATTTTCCTGTCACTAACAGCAGCAAGCTGATAATTTGGGGCATATCGCATCTGTCCACAGCTTCACATTTGCACAGAATATTTGAGGACCAATTATCACGCTGTTACCCAACCTCAATCTCACGACCCCCTGGGAGATAGAGGAACTTTGTGAAGTGGGAGCATATGCAGTGAGTACAAGTCCACACCAGATCTGAAAATTTGAAGGAAACAGGCTTTGCTAGATAATTATATTATTCAAGGAAGTGAAAGACTCATTTCGTATTTCACAGCCTTTATACTTCGGGCTTCTGCGAATTCATTTTTCTTTCAATTTATTATTTATTTTCCTCCCTCATTCGTTCTCCTCTCTCATCAATTAGTATAATTCAGCTTTGATAAAAACACTGAGGTTTGAAGCAATCCCAAAAATGCTAGGAAAAAAGGGTAAAGCAGAAGCAACGGTGGGTCTGTTTATTCAGCAACTACAAAACAATGGTAAATCACCAGTCCCTCTGGCTCACTGACTGGTTTTACCCTTGGAACTGCTGGAAGATAGGTGCCAAGGTGGCTGGGTGACTGGAAAGGGTAACAAAATATTCCTAGTGAACACGGTGCTTCTATGCCCCAGCCTGATTAGGGAGGAAATCTTCACATGCATCCTCTTCCTGGACCCCACGAACAACAGCCAGCCAGGTCCAGCCTTCCTGCTTGCTGAAGAAAATATCAGCCTTTAGCTGTTATTGTTTCAGAAAGGGGGAAAAAATAAAGACTTCAGTGAGGCTGCAAACAGTTTTTTCTCCAACTGCCATAAATACACAGATCAGAATTGCTCTCTATCCAGCCATAACTTGTAATGCCCTCTCATAGAGCCTGTGCAATTAAAGCATCAATCCATTAGGAGCTCCAACAAGCCAGATGACATGCAGTCTCTTTTGAAAAGATTTAGGGTGCTGCAGAGTCTACCACTACCCAAAAAGCATTTCTGAAAACACACCCTGCTCAGCGAAAAAGCTTCTGCTTTATCCATTAAGCAAGACAACAGGGCAGCATTGTCTAGTTGTAGGCATCCCTCTCCTAGAGCAGTACTAGCTATGGGCATTTTGAGTGCATCTCTCTATCCAGGAATAAGCGGGCATTGAGCACACATGGTAATCACTATGCTTAATAAAGCATGCATGTCACTGAAAAGGAAAGCCCTAGTATCTGTGTTCATATGCACACGTTGTTTTCAGCTGAGAACATGAAAAATGTCTTTGCAATAACAGCGAGTTTGCTTTGAAAATCCATAGCACTTTAAAATGACAAAGTATCAGGAGTGGTAGCACACCTCGAGGCAGCCAATTATTTTGAATGGCTTTGCCGGGGTTTGAATAATAGCAGAGCTAGGGACAGCATGAAATACTTTACAGGAAAAAAGATCATTCCTGTCCCATCCTGTCCTCACCCTGCCTGTCTCTCCTCCTGTGCCTCCTTAGTTCCTCCCCGCAACTGGAATCCCACTGAGCACCTTCAAGCTTCCAAACAGGTTTTTGGATGCTCAAGGCAGTTTCACCTCCTGCAAGGCACAGTATGCAAAGGCCCCAAAGATCCTAAAGATCCTGTCCGTAAGCTGAACACAGAGGTCACAAAGCAGACTAAAGAGCTGAACCAGAGGTCGCCCCAATGCTTTTCAACAGGTCAGGACCTCAACTAAAAATTTTCTAGCAGACATCCAAGTGTGTGAGCACACTTAGAGCACAACAGAGGTTGAAGAGAGTGATATTGTACAAAACAAGATTGCTCATCATTGTTTAGCTCTTTTATACTGGAAAACAGACAAATGTGGCCTTGTAAAGCACAAAGCCACTTTCTCCTACACGCTGTTTTTTGCACTCAGCCTGCGTTGCCACATTCCTGTCTCTGCAAGGCTGGGGACAGCCAGCAAAATCCCCACTGAGGGCTAGCGTGCAGAAACCCTGCTGCACAGGGGGCCTGCAACTTGTGTAATAATTAGTAAAAGAAAAATGTACATATACAGATGGATATACTGATACGGAAACTTGTCTTAGGCTGCAATTTGTTCCATGCTGATTCTGCGGCATTATGTTGACACTGCACAGCAGAATCAAAACCGCACAGGTTGGGAGGAACTGCACACTCCCACGTACCCTGCAGGAGAGGGACAATACAGCGGATGTGGCTTTCTGCAGTGGTTTGGTTGCTGTTTGGTGTTGGTTTTTTTTTAACTAACCATGTTACCAAGAATCAAAGCATCAAAAGAAGACTTCTGGGTGCAGTCTTGACGTGTCCTTTAGCACCCAGCTTGTTCAAATATCCTTATATAAAATTGGGTGCTGTAACTTATGGGTCTCCCCCCTACCTCCAATTCCCACAAAAGCAGGGCAGTACCACATTTAGGACCAGAGCCTGTTGCTACAGCACTGCCAGGAATCACTAAACTTGCATGCAGAGGCTGCATTCATTCCTTTCAGCTTCATTTCACAAGCTGAAATTTCATTTCTCGGCTAAGACATGGAATCATGGAGAGACTGGCTACTCCTCATCCCTTTGGCTGGATCAAATACATACTATCATGGGGCTTGAATTTTTGAGGATCTTTGCAAGAATCAGAAAGCACTTCTTCCCATTGAATAGAGCCATTCATGATTAAATGGGCACTTCAGTGCTTGCAGTTCCTCCAGCTGCCAAAACATCTAATCAGAGACCTGCACACGAAATACAGTGCTCCTGGAAAGGGACTGGTGGGGTGCTACGATGCCACATGGTTATCACTCACGGCTAGGCTGCTTCCCGAAGCGGCTGCTTCCAGACACTTTAGTATCCCAAGAATTTCAGTCTTGGGCTGAAACACAGAAAACAGCAAAGTAACCCTTGCTCTGAAGCCAAACTATATTCCAACCCACACCAGGCAGGATTACTCAGTTTACCTGAGCAGCAAAAGAAGAGAGAGCTCATTCTAAACCAGTGCCATTTCTGTGGTCACACAAGTGACCTGTGTGAGTACTGCAACCAATGGTATTTTGTACCAAAGCAGGCAGAAAGCATTCTTCCTGCCACATAGATTAAGTCCCAGATTTCATCCTCCCAAACCAGAACAGACAGCTCAAAATCTCCAGTGCAATCCACTCTGTGCTGAGAGGAGGCCAAAGCTCAGCCTGGAGCAACACCTGGTGCTCCCTGTCCAAGCCACGAGCAACCGTCCCTGCCCACCCACAGTCCCCTCTTACCCACAGCACCAAACTATGCAGGGCACAGGAGGAGCCTGACTTTAGCAACCACATCTTGTCTGCAACAGTAATGTGTTCTGTATGACAAAAATTGCTGGCTATTTTTTAGGATAATTATTTAGAAATAATTAATTATTCAAGTTACATTGTGATACAGGTCCTTAAAACTACTCATACACAGTACTTCTGAACTTGACAGGTATGTGCATGGAAATAATGAGGGAAGACTTTTTTACTACCAGAACAGCATACACAGGTAAGGGGTCAATATAACACCATCAGAGAGGTGGCTCCTTCTATTTGCCATATACTGCAAGGTTTAAGCAACTGAAGATTTGTTGATTGTTATTATTGCTGTTATTACATTTTCTTCATCACTTTGTCACTTCTTTTCCACTACAGTCATTGCCTTCTATTCATTCATTTACTTTAAAAAGAATAATGAAACCCCATGTAATCATTTATGCTCCCATCTTCAATAATGAGCAACAGCAGCCTGCTTAGACTTCAGTGTGATTCAGGACACGGGCACTGCTCAGAAACAAAACATACATCCTAAAGCCTATTCAACTCCAGACCGTAGCTCCGTCCCTAGCTGGGGCTGGGGCCTCTTCACTCTCTGATCGTGGAAGCAGCCAAAAACCCAAGAAGCTACCCAGAGGTTACATTAGCCCTTCCTCTACCCGCTTTCACACAAGATGTAGTCACCAAGAACTAGAGCCTCAACTAGAAAAAAAGACAGTGTCCTCAATCCTCTGCAACTTTCAGCAAGAATTGAGGTCAACACGCATTGCTCCTGGAGCTTTGTACCTCCTCAGTGAGTTCCCAGGAACCTGACAAAGTTCTTGACAAAGCAAAAGAACAAATAGGCACAGCAATGGCTGCAAGGCCATATGTTGCCATATGCCACATGCATTCAAGGAATTATATTTAAACAAAAACAAACAAAAAATCCACCCACAGAACCAGAAGACCTACTCCTTGCAGATGCCATTTATTCCAAGACCCTGGATAAACCATCTCACTGGTCCATGTGCATCCTGCAGTCCCTCTGCACGAGATTAGCCTCCACACAAGCCAGTCATAATATTGCTCCCACCAGCTGAAAACATAAGTTTAACTCACAGAGGTTACTACCGTAAGTATGCCGTAAAGAGAGGCCTTACAGAGGATAAGTATTAACTTATTTTTACATGAATACAGCAACCAAAACTTGAGGACTTTAAAAAACCCCACATTTTAAGTAACAGTGGCCACTACTGTTGACCACAGTAGGTGCTCACCTGGCCTCAGCACTCAGGGCAGGCAGCTAAATTTAATTACTGGGCAGGTGATGTAATTAAGATGCAAATACACACCAGTGGGTGTCTATTCATTTGGCATCAAAACATGACTGTGCTGCAATCAAAGTCGGGGCCAGAAAAATCTATGTGTGCTAGAACAACCACCCCAGCAAAATACTGCAGAGAGGCCCCGTCCTAAGCACTGGAGTGAGACCTCTGTGGGAACTCAAGGCAGGAGGAGCAACCCTTTGCACCAATGGTTATTCCCATGCGTAAAGGCTTTGCAGGACGAGGCGCAGAGATTACTTTGGAAGCACAGCCCCTATTTTGTTTTTAATATCGTCTAGAATTATTAATATCCCTCTAGAATTACAAAATCTGTTACAGCTGTTGCAACGTTAAATAACAATGTCCAGCAGAGCTGTAGGAAAGCATTTTAGTAGGGCTTTTTCACAAATTCACATTTAATAGACAATGTGAATGTGCCATTGAAAGTCCAAACGGGACAAGGTTCAGTTCCCAACCAAACCATTTTCTTACTGAATAACTGACAAATACACAAGGCAGCTCCATAACCATTTTGCATTGAGTTGTGATTTCAGACTTAAATGCTCAGTAATTATTTCCTTCTATATGTTTGGTAAATTTATTTAAGACAACTCATTAGGTGTCTTGGCAATTTGGAAATTACTAGGTGGTCAGAACATGTTTTTTCTTTGCGAATACTAATTATTAGAAAATAGGGCAATTGTTCTAACATTTCTTTTCATGATCTCTTTTTTCCCCTGAATTTAAAACCTTGCAGTCACATTGCCTTTCTCAAGCTGCCTTCAGTTCAGCACAAATTGTGTTTTTACATCTATCAAATTTGGTTTAAAAGGAAGTACTAGTAATACATACATTTACTGCCAAAATACGACATCTTTTTCTGTGATGTTCAAATGAACATACAAGATGTACAAGATTTTGCCTGACATGCGTTACAGGTATATATTCACTAGGTGTTATGCATGGAAAAGGTCTACAGTTTAAAGGTCTATGTAGACTAAAAAAGAAGTCTGAGATAACAGACATTGAATATATGAGTTGTTCTGAACTTCTTTCCACATTTTGACAGATGTAATTTCTTATGTAATGAATAACTGTAAACTCAAATGCTGGTTTGCCTTTGCCAGAACCTCAAATGCTAATGGGTCAAGACAAAGTTTCTATGTTTTAGCAGCAAAAAGGACAACATAAACTACAAAGATGGACAAAACGTTTCGGTAGTTTGCGTGTGTTTCCATTCCCTTGACCATAAAAATTCTTATGCGTATTAGGATTAGTAATAAGTAAGTCGTGAAATGCATTGTGGCATTAGTCAAACTGCTCCAGCTACCTCACCTCTGCTGGCAACAACTACAGAAAACAGCCGAGGGCGCCAAAAGTTACCGGTCCTCTTCATGAGAACAGCTCCTCCTAGCTGCTACAACCATTTGGCCTATTATTCAGCAAAGCAATTAAGCACACACCTACACCCATCCTCTTACTCAGCAAAGCACATCAGGTTCCTCCGACTACTGCCGCATAACTGAAGTCCCTGCGAGCACCGGTGCAAGGACTCGGCCGAGTTGTGTCCCAGCAGGACGTCGCTGGGAGTTACAACCCATCCTGGGGAACAGCAGTAAGCCCCGGTATGAGTCCCTCCTGCCGCAGCCGCTGGTTCACTGCGGTTAAACCATTCGGCTCCAGGGCGAGGCCTGGCCGGGCCTCCCCTGGCATTAAGCCTTTGAGCAAAAATTGTCTCTGGGGCATCTCTAACCTGGAATATTCACAGCGGGAGGCTGCCAGGATCTACAATGGGCCGGCCGATGGCATTCCCAGTAGAACTGGACGACGACAGACATGAGTATCTGTGTATCCTTTTCCTACCCCTTCCTCCAAATGAATAATTTTTATTTTGCGGTGAGAATTTTTCTCCCCCTCCATAAGAGAGTTTAAATTGAGATCTTCCCACACAAAGTAACACCTTTTCCTGCTGTCTCCAAGCAAACTGAAAGGTGAAGATCACAGCCAGAAAGGTAGCTACAGCCTCAGATTGTTGTTCTTCACAAATGTGTCCGGACCCCAAAATTTGAACAATACACAAACCTTTCAAACTCTTTTTTTTTTTTTTTTTTTTTGTTCAACCATAAAAAAAGCAAAGATCTGTCTGGGAATGCTCTGATCTGTGTTTTATTCCACTTGTAGTCAGACACATGACTGCATCAACAGCTGAACACCTCTAGCCTGATTTTTGCTTCACTCTGCAGCTGGTCCCTCTTTCTCATGAAAGCTATTCAGAAGACCCGGGAGCCAAAAAAAGGTGGATTTTTACAGTGAAAAAACGGCACCAGACTAAAGCTGCAACAGTGCAGAGACACTGCTTCATATTTTTTAATTACTTTGGCTCTTTAAAGTACTGAGTGATCTGGGGAAGCTACTAGTATTGGATTTTATGCCACCTGATAATACTACACCAGCTAATAAAATTACACCTGTTATCCTGAATGAGCTCTCCTGGGAAGATGATGCTTTATGTCTGTCCCCAACAACACGTTAGGAAGTCAAGAATTTTTTTTTTAAGAGACAAATATTGCCCCCAAACTAAACTTAATCATGCTGCCAACTACACAAGCATCTGTGTTTACCATATGTGGTCTACCACAACGTTTCCTCAGACATACAGCGTGAAGCCTTCAGCCAGCAAGCCCTGAAATAATACGGTGTGTTTCTAAGCCATTCCCAAGGCCCCCGGTCTCTCCCCCCACCTCCTCTGCACTGTTCTCAGAGACCGCTTTTGCTCCGAGTGCAGAGTCCTGGGGCAGAGAGACATGCAGGACAAATCAACACCAGGTCTCTCAATATTACAGATGCTTTCCTACGCTGGCTGTGATGGAGTGTTCTTGCTGACATGGGTGGACCCCCTTTTTTTTTTTTTCAACCACACCTACATCTAGTTCCTTTGTACAACATCACGGACATTTAACTTGGCAATCTGGAAGAGGACTACCTCCCATTTCTCCTCTTATTTCACTCTGTTTAAGTTTATCCTCATTTTTCTTTTGTCTCTATCTAGCTTAGCTTTGTTTTCTCTCCCTGGTGCACTCATATCACCATGTCATCCTTGTGAAAACTGGGCTGCCGTGGGCCGAGCTGTGCCTCCTTCTACCCTTTCCCGGGACTGCTCTCAGATATACTTATTGTACATTTGAATAGAGGCCAGCACGGGGTTTTTGGCATGTCTATCAACCAGCATTTATTCTTTTACTGTGAGCTGAATAATGAGTGTATTATCATCGTCACAAGTTTAGGACCATTCAAGGGCATGTTTCTGAAATCGGGTACAGGAAGCATCACCCCCGAAATCACACCCTGGGACTTCACAGGGGCAACGGAGCACCTGGCAGTAAGGCCAGTGGCATTTGCCTTGGGTTTTTTTGGGGGAAGGGGTTCTGACAATGTAAGTTTGCAGACAGACCAGCAACAATGCTTCTCAAGCGATGAACTCTAGAGATCATTACTACTGTTTCATTTGCCTCTTCTGGATTTCTGGGAGGTTTTAGTCTTTACATCTTTATAAAAAGCCCAGAGGGGTCTAACAACAAAACATACTAGTCGCTGCTTTAAAAACACCCCACCCTAGCCTATTTTGCCTGAGTAAAGTAGCACACAGTTTTGCTGAAGAGCCTTGTATCTAGCCACAATGGCAGCAACAGCAGCTGCCTGACACCAGAGCCGCTAACAGGACTGAAGGACGTCCGCATGCAATGGGACGAGAGACTTCCCGCTTGTGCCAGAACAAGCTAGTGTTTTTAGAGCAACAGTTATTACCTAGCTTACATTTGCCAAGCAGATAGATTAAAAAAAAAAATCTAAATACAGTAAGAGGCATGTGGGATATTTAAACATAGTCTTTCTCATCAATCTACTAGGCCACTAATCCAGTTTGAAGCTTTCCAAAACACCAATACGCAAAAGTATGCACAGTTGAGAGAAGCCACATATTTCATGAGCCAGTTTTCACCTCCCACAGACAATTCCCGAGCAGACACACCTCCTCACCCTCCCTAACTGGCCTTCAGCAACCTCTTACAGTTCACCAAAGTTCACCAATTTGATGTCATGGTTACAATTTTGTCCTTCCACCCTTGAATCTCTTTCCTCCTTCGCCCCTCCGCCTTACCTCCCTTCCACTAGATGAAATTTACTTCTGTGCAGAAGACCAGAATAAGCCCATATGACACCTCAAGCCTCAAAACCTACTCTGTGGTTTATACGTGGATAAACCTTTGCCAGCCCTTTGCCAAGGATGATTTTCATTCAGTTAGAGGCACAAATCAAGCCGGGAGTGCTGGACACAGCAGATTTTTTTCCTAGAAGCCTTGTTTTTACAGACAAGGAAAGAAATATGTATTAGAATTGAAGTTTCTGATCACTTAGTAAGCGAACAAGAACTATCCAACATTCTTCGAACTACTCCCTGGAAGAAAAAAGCCCTGATAATGTAAAGTCTTTGAAATTTGTTTTCTACCTCTGCCTCTATTTTTCTTCTGGTGAACAGATGGCAATCTGTTTTCGAAAAGCTAATTCACATAGGGAACTGGAAGTGACCAAGCAGAAGTTTGCTTTCTTCTGTGCCTGAGGATGGCTGGTATTCCTGCTGATCCCTTTAGGAAAAGGAAAAAAATTAGAGAGCTCAGATATAACCGGTAAGTTTATTTTCCTGGAGGACTGTTCAGCAGCACATGGACATCTGACGTTCATTTTCCTATGTGCTGTGACCTCTGGTTTTTATTTCACAGATTATGTGCATAAGGGACCTTGTTTTAGTTAAACGGAACCCGAACACAGAAGCTGGTGGCACCAAGCAGGTAGGGTGAGCCAGGTTGCTGCTGGTTTCAAATTGCTGCCCTTGCAATATGGTTTGCGCTGAGGAGGCTCACAGAATTACACTGCCCACTGGCTGAGGGGCAACAGCTGGAGCGAGGACCCTTGCCATCAGCCTCCCTCCTCGGCACCTCTTCTGCACAACACACTTATGCTGACTTGGCATTACTGGGAAGGGTAAAAAGTGTCAAATGAAGGGTCTCAGTAATTCTCTTCTCCCATTCATTGGCTAAAACAATTTTTCTCAACTTTCCAAAAAACAGTACATCTCTCTTCGGGTTGCAAACACACACAGAAGGCTTCAGCCCCTGAAGCAAGAATGTTCAATACAATAGTTTCCCAAGCATTACAGATGCGAGGAAAGAATTTTCCTCAAGACCTCATTGTCAAGAAGATCCTAGCCACCTGTCTGTTTTCACTGCATGCTTTTCCTAATTCAAACAGTTAAATTAAAGAACATACCTTACATTTTTAAGGATTTTTATGATTACAGTGTCCCAATTTTCTCCTAGCATGGTGTCGCCACTTCCCACACCATCAGGTTTTATACAACCAAAATAACCCTGGATATTTCTTTTTGTTTTTTAAACAGAAGTGGTTTAGAACATGCTGAACTGTCTCACAATTTGACCCAAAGCTGATTTGGTAAAACCACACACTCACCAAGGGTGCTCAAGCTGACGAGTGGTGGTATTTGCAATTTACCCACTCATTTGTAAGACAAGACACAAACAAGTCCTGCAACTCTGCAGGGTACCAGGTATTCCAGCTCTGCACCAGGTCCCCACCTCACAGAAGTCAAACTCCAGATAGCACATGTTTTGTAATCCTTCACCAAAGAAACCTGGTGGGCAGCCAAACTCCATTTAATACACAGATGACTGCAGGTCTCTGCTGTAACAAGTTATATTTAGGTGGCAATGACTTCCTCTGAAGTCATCCCATCCGCTTTGCTTTTCCCACCTCTCGCAGGTTTTGCTAAGGGTCTCACCAGGGCATAAAAAACCAAAACAGACTTACATCTTCAATGTAATTATAGGAAAATTGCGTTGTTTAAAATATTCACACTGCGTAGTGAATGGGAAAGAATTGTGACATGCTGTTACGGTGTTGTTGAAATGAATTTCATGCTGCTTAATTTAAGCCAAGCAACTGATAGGGTTTAGGCTAAGGTTTAGTATGTTGTGTTGTATTGTGGTTTTAATTAGCTTCTTCCTTCCAAAGGCTTCCAAACTCAGAGGCTTAGAAGCAGCTTTAAACACTAATAAATGTGGCTTACAAACAGAGCATTTCACTTTTTATTTTTTACATTTTCCACTTTTTTGCTTGTTTGTTTTAGGGAACCATCTTCCAGCTGCCATGATCTCTCATATTGCAGCAAGGACCAAATTCTGAAATCACACAACCGCTGAACTCACAATAAGCTATTACATACTGCTAGAAATATCTTAGTAGAAAAAAGCCCTAATTTTCTAAGTACTATGCACTCTGTAAATAGCAACTCCTTTCCCCAAAACCTTGCAATCTAAAAACTGTACGTGCTGAGAGCAAAATACAAGTGAAAGGACATCTCGCTATCACCTACTGAGGTAATATTTGAGCGACACTTTATGGAACTTAATTGCTGTAATCAACCCAGGACTGCACGGACTTTCTAGGACCTCAGGGTTGTTACAGTCCGTACTCTGCTGTCCGCTGGCTGGCTGGGACTTCACAGTGATAGGGCTGGAAATTCAGTGAGCCCAATTACACAGGACAAACAAACAAACAAACAGTTTATTTGGGGGAGATTAGAAACAAGGACAAAAAAATGTCAAAGATTTTTTAAAAATCTTGGGATGCCACTGGCTAAATAGTCCCTTCATATATTCACTGCTGGGATCAACAGGAAGGTACTAAATTATGCTAGGTAGAAATGCAAACCCAGGAAGCAGGACCAGCCAAAACCTTAGTCTACACCTAAGTCCAGACAGCGTCAGTATTTTTTTCGGTACGTAGCATGATCTGAACATAGTTTCTCAAATCCTTATGACTACCATGAGCTTGTGACAAATTATTTAACTTCTATGTAGTCCAATGGTACTTGACAGTTAAGAGAGTTAAAAATTAGAAACTCAAACACAAAATCGTTTTTCAATTTTTTAATAACTGCCTCTAGTATAATCCCAAAATGGATTCTTACTTAAATGACTTAGGAGAAACAATAGTTCAATATTCCTTCTTACTAGCATCCAATAAGCATTCCAACCAAGAAAAAGAAAAACAATTTAGGAACCACTGTCATACCCACAGCCTCTTTGACTTGGCACTGAAGATCTCATTCTGTGCAAAAAGCTCCTTCTCTATCAAAATTCTCACATGCATCAGCAACACAGATCTACAGGAGAAGCAAACAGGACAACTTTAGTCACCTGGATATTGCTCCTTGCTGAAAGAAGAAGAAAAAAAACCCTTGTCAGGAACGGAATCTGTCAAAAGCTTGACAAGATTTAAAACCCTTATTTTGATCTAAAGCTTTTACCATTATTTTGGGATATTCCAGAAGAGGTACATCTGCTCAAAAAAAATGTCACTGCTGTCAAGGGTTCTGCTAGTGCCCTATAAATCTGCACTGAACTGTAACCAAAAAGCAGGGAATGGGTATGATGCTAGAGTGAAGTCAAAGCCTGGTCAAAGGTACAGAAAAATATGCAGGGGAAAAAAAAAGACCAGAAAAATGTTCAGAGATCATCAACCAGAATATGAAAATCACAAGTAAGGAACTGAGGGTCCAGAAGATGGAAGATGGCTGCTTCCTCCAACCGCCCTTATGCCGATGCTACTCTGAGTCAGTTCCCATTGGGTAGGCACACATCTCACTGACGTCAGACGCAAAACCGTTCCTTGCACTTCCAAAGAAAGAGAAGGACAAGGGGAAGGATGTAAATCAAAAGCCAATCAGCTGAACTTTAGGAACTTCCCAAATTGCCTTTCTGTCCTGGGCTAAACAAAGCAAAACCCGCAGGGCTCGATTCTTGGCTAGGCAAACTGCTCGTGCTGGACAGACAAGCCCTCAACTTACACTGCAACTGTTCTAATAAAATATTTCAATGTCATGATAACATGAGGTTGAACTAAACATATACATAAACAATACCCGTGTTTACCTCCTATAATAGAAGTGATTTGGGGATGGATGTACACTTGGGCATAGCTTATATAAGTATTAATGCGTTCATGGCACCCCTTGCAGGAGAGACATCCCAGGAGGTCTCCATGCTCCAAAATAATTCTCTGCAAGTCCAAGTGACCTGTGCTGCTGGCAAGAAGGAAAGGCGTGTATTAAACTCACATTTTCTTTAGTGCATTTTAGCATTAACTAAACATTTCCTATTTCATTCTTCACGTGTATTTGCAGAGAGTTTTCCATGCCAGGAGCTTGCTCCCTGGAAGCTATAGGGTTGAATGCTCCTCTGGGATCAGGTCTGGGTTTAGCCGCAGTGGCTGCTGTGTATATCCTACTTTCCGCAGCACAAAACCTGCAGGAGAATTCAATTACTAAAGAGTTCTCCCCCAGTCTGTTTTGTAAATCCTCTTGTGTGCCATTAGCTCCATGTGGAGGGCACAGCGTCACTGTACTCTGTGGTTAAACCAGCGCTTCTTCCTGCGCCCAGCATCTCTCTCCCCAGCTTGGCAGCAGGTGGGAAGGCTGCGGAGGCAGCAAAGTGCATGGAGGAGGAACGCAGGGGGAGGAGGAGGCCTCACACCATGCTCCAGCAACCTCTTCCAGCCTGCACAGCCGCAGAACTGATGAGCCCCCCGGGGAGCACAGCCATTCCTCTCCGCCAAAGGGACGAGCCAGCACAGCACCATCTTCAAAGAGGCTGCTGGTGGCAGCTGGGGTTGGCAGAGGCCACGTACGCCCCAATTCTCCCTCGGCCTTACAGAAGCACAAGCAGAAAGCACAGCCAAGCCTTTCTGAGGCACAGTGAGGGCAACCCCAGCCCCAGCCAGTGCAGGCTGTACCTTCAGGTACGTATGGAGGAGCTAAGCACCTCCATGTGGGGTACCCATGCTCGCCTTCCATCCCATTAAGGATTTACATGACCCTTCTGCTCAGAGGGATCTCCTAAGGGAAGATTTTTACCCAGCTCTACCGGCAATGCACAGCAGTGTGAGAAGTACAAAATCCTGGACTCTCCCCGCTCTGCCCCCTGCTTGGAGGTTGTTTCATGTACCTCCTTCTCCAGACACAGGGCCTGGAAATCCGGGGCTCCTGTGAAGTTCCTTCTCCACTGTACATCTTTTCAGGGCGTACTATGGGCAGGGAACTGCAGAGCGAGCACACTGTCATCACAGGCAGAGCCAGGCTTCAAGCTGTTTCTTGCTGACATTTTTATCTGTATCGCTCTTGAGTTGCGGTCCTGCTGCCCTAACGTGGCCCTTTCTGATTCTCTCTGTACTGTAGCTCTTGTGTCAGTCTCAAAGTTGGAGAAGAGCTGTGCAAGCCACACTGCTGAAATATGAATAAATTACCAAATTAGAAAGAGGTACCAATTAAGGGGGGGGGGGGGAGTGCTGAGCCTTAGGGACGAGTGACTCCTCTTCCTCTGCCCGCCCCCTCAACCCAAAGCGGCGGGCAGTGGGGTGTTACTCATGCAGCTCAGCCCGCTCCCCCCGATCTGACAGGAGGAACGGCAACAGCAGCTGCTGAAAACTGGAGAAGAGCACGATCTGGCTTGTTCCCCTGGCAGCTGTGGCTCCTCTCCGGCAGAACGTCTCGCAGCCAGGCTCTGTGTCAGCAACACCGCTGCAATTCAGAGCAATGGCAGAGAGGGACTTGCTCTAGGTGAAAGGAGCAAAATAAAATGAATGCAAAACCCCCAAATGCCTCTAGGACCTCCAGAGACCGCAGCATGTATCCAGCCAGGCAGGCAGCCACCTGAGAAACCACTTCGCTGCTTTCCTTCCTAAAACAGTTTGATGGGGGAAAACTGGTTCATCTTCCAGCTGATGGGAAGTAGGTTTGGTTTTTTTTTGTAAGTAATGCAGCAACTGCAGTTGGATTAAGAGGAACAAAACCAAAGGGAAGAATTATTTAATGGCTGGAAGAACTGACCAGAAATGGCGACTTTCGGGCTGCACTTCCCTCTAGCTCCACTGAAACGTAGGCTCTCATTTTGGTTTTATCCCTCAGTTCAGTTCGGGCCCCAAATTTCAGACTTAATGGGCATGTGTAATTTCTATTTAGTCCAGATAGGTTTGAAAACGTTCAGCCCAATCAGCCTGAAAAGCAGGCTGTAATGACTTCGGACATACCTCTTCACAGATCAGTTTTCAGCAAAACAACACTGCAGTGTTTTTATTTACATCATTGTTATTGTTACTCTGAGGCCACAGACCAGAGTTTCTTTATCTGTAAGGGATCAGACCATCTAGAAGAAAGGTAGCCTAGCTTTATTCATTTTTTTTTTTTTGTTGGGGAATGTAAAATATTCAGTTCTGATGCCAAATAGATCTCACCTATAGATTAAATTCTTCCTTTTAAAGGAAAACACGTAATATCTGAACAAAGTTACATTCCTTTGAATGTATTTTCCCACTTAGTGGATATCACTTGCATGCAGAGAACCAGAATAAGAACTCTTGCAAACAGAAGCTTTCTCCTACAGACAACAAAATGTATATGGAAGTATGATGTTTGTGTGTGTGATATCCAGGCATCGTAGAAAAATACTTTAGTACCGAGCACATTACATATTAAAATGACTGTCACAATCATCCCTTAGATATCATGACTATAACTTTAAACTTGGTCAACGCCAAGGACACACTTGGCCTGATGTAGTCAAAGACCCAAGACGTTATGATCTTAAAAAGTATAAAACCAATGGCTAAGGATCAACCTGAGTGTTTTGAACCTGGGGCTGTACACACAAGGAAACAGTTGATGTAAGCAATCTTCTTCTGGACTGCTCTCAACTAGTAACAACATAGTTGGCAAAGCCCTCATCCTGCAAGCGTTTTTTCAGTAGTATGCACTTTTTTTCCTATTTTCCAAATGTTTATAGGCCAGTCCCTGGGAGGCATAATGCCTCTTTCACGAAGCTTTCGGTGCTTTACACATGAAATACACTGAAATGTATGTAACTTTGAAGTTGTCAAGTGAACACTTCTCCCATGCTGGAGCAGTTTTGTCTGCAGGGTACATACAGCACCAGCCACAACTTCCCTTTCTCAAAAAACAACACTGGAAAATGAGAGGCTCAGAAAGAACATGAGTGACCAAAGATATCAAGGAAGCGTTTGGACAAACGAAAGTTACAGGGAAACTGCTTTCTCAAGGGCTGGGGTGGCTACCTCATTGTACAAATTCCCCAGTGTACAAACTCCTGCACAACATAAGCCTATACAGTATCTGAATGAGCTAGGAGAGAGGCATGGGACACCTCTCATTTAAAAATAAGACAAAAAAGGTTTTACAATAAATGGAAAGGTGCAAATTTGCTTCTAAGCCAACAAAAAGGAAACATTTGTACGCAATATATTCAGAACAGAGTAGTGCAGCTAAAAAATTTAACAAGGTTCTTAAATATTATAATAGATAAAACATCTTCAGCACAGTTATAACTAGCAGCAGCATCAGCACTAGAAATGACATTCAATGGCAGGTTTCAAAGCCTAAGTCAGCTTCTTAATTCCATTCAGCAAAACTACTTCTATGTATCCCCCACCACTCTATGAATTTTAAACGTATAAGAGGAAATATTCCAGTCTGTGACTCTTTTCCTTACACTCCCACTCATACTGTATGTTTACATATAGTAGACCTAATCTATTAAAGATTACTTAATGCACTCCTGAAATTAATCCATTCTGGGGTGTAACACAATAGATACTCAACAACATACTAAAACACCTCCTACCACTCTACTCCTTAGGACAGTAAGTAAAAATAACAGGCAACTGGAACCAGCCTGCAACAGCATAGGGAAGCAAAATATAATCAATTTATCTGGTACTTCTTTTCCTAGCTTGGTGTCACTTGGTGATGTATTCCTGTGGTATCTGTCATTCCTGGAGTGCGGCAGGTTTATTCTTGAGCTTTCATCATGCTGTTTAGGACAGAGCCCTTGGTGCCAGGAGCTGTTGCTAGGTCTCACGTAGAAGCAGCCTTTGCTGACAACGGCAGGGCTTGCTGCCACTGGATTTTTTTTCCTTGGTGAGGTTTTCTCTGCATTGGTCATATCTGAAACTTCTCTGCCTAAGAACGATGCTGGGGCTTGTTTTGTCAGAACCTGATGAGATCACCACTGACTGTTCTGGAAAATAAAATTTTATCATGGTATCTCATGACCTATATATCTGAGCAGAGATTAACTGATGAGTACCTCATTATCCCAGGCACGAGAAAGATACATTCTTCAGGGGATACACCAATCACAGAAGGAATATGACTTAAAAATATTGTCAAGAAATCCCACGTGGAGAGGAGAAGTTTGTAAAGAAGCAGAAAAGGGGGGTAATCATTAGAAACACAACTTTATTCACAGTTTCTTATAATAAGAGATTAAAGGATGGAAGGCTCTGAAAAAGTTTAGTTTGAAGTAATAGGCCAGAAAGTTTCAGGTTGTAACTGGCTCCGTGAGCAGGAAGAGGGAATGGAGAGGATGCCTCGGCCACCTCACCCTATAGCTCATCCCATGCAGGCAAGAGGTGCAATGGATTCGTTTGTGGCCATAGTGGACACAGCTATTAAAAAAAAAAATCCTCCAGCCTCATATACACCAAGAGCACCCAATACAGCATCTACAGTAACACATTTTCAAAGAAAACTTGATGTTTATGATAATGCAATCGCTAACTGTGATGCCATTGTACCAAGGACAAACAGCCCACAGGAGGAAGCAGAAAGCACAAGTGAACTGAACAGCGAGAGTCAATTTGCAGAGAAATGTCCCGGCATGGAAAAAAAACAAGCGAGGGCTCACAGAGAAAATGTATTTGGTATAAGCAGAATTCTCTCGAAATAGAAAGGCTTGTGAAGTTTTATATGAAGTGTTAGCAGCTTGTTCAAACACACACTTCACCACTTCAGTACTCAGCAAGATGATAGGGAGTGTTTTTCTCCTCCTGATTTCTTCCATGTCGCTGCAGTAAATCAAATCACTGCCAGGCTGCATTGCATTCCCTATGCTGGTGAAACCGCACAACCAAATAGCTCCATCTCTGTAACTTTTATAGCCTCTCTACTGCCTGGTTTTTTAGGAAAAAACAAACAAACAACAAAATCAAAACAGAATGCAAGAGCAGCCCCTTGTCCCCCTCCTCCAGGGTTTTCTTGCTTTTCTATGCCCTTATGAAAGCTAAAATCCTCACAGCCCTGAGGAGCAGAGTAGACCCTGTAGGCCCACCACTGCTCCTTCTAAGCTGTTTCCTCAAAACACTTAAACCCATTTCTGACAAGGCCAGCTTTAGAGAGAAACAGAAAATGCAGATTTTAATGTCCTGTGCATGCACAAAATCAGGCACCACTGGCTTCCTCCAGCATTCTGTGCTGGGTGGCAAAGCTTGGCTGACTCTGGCCGTACAGGTAATCCTCCAAATCGAAAATCAAGTCTTCCTGATCACAGCCCTGGAGTAGACAAAGATAGACAGGTGGGCACAAGACAGAGTCATCAGAACCTGCTGTTGAACAGGACACCCCCCACCCCACACCCTTGCCTCCCTTTCTGCTCTGAAAGCCCTCCTGCAATTTCCACAGCGTAAGAGAATAGCTGAGATTGGGAGAGACCTCCTGAGCCCAACCCCCCAGACATACATATGTATGTATATACACATATGTATGTGTATATATAGACACAAACCCATCATCTGTTCAAAGTGAGTAGGTTAGGAACTGAGCCAAGTTAAGGAAAGACAGAACCTCAGAGGAAGGGAAGGTAATGAAAGATGCAGGAACAAGGAAAAGGAGGCCCTGAAGTTACGGAGGGCATGCCAAACTACACTGCCCACCTGTGCTTGGAGGCGCTCTCCTCTAACCCACCCAGCTGGCCACGTCTCCCCTCATTTTTCAAGAACTTCCCTCTCATGTCTTTTTCCAGAGGAGAAATCCCTCTGATGCCCAGTAACACAGAGAAAGATGGGCAGAAACCAGCACTCCAGCACGATCTAGCAAGCTTTAATGGGGCAAGACAGCTCCAGTCCTACCTTTCTTTTCTTTGATTTATGAAACAATGAGAAGTTCCCTCTAAGCCACACTCGCGAACAGTTTCACGCATAGATGATGTTACATCAAGAGTGACTGGCAGGCAGCTAAATTCATTTGGCATGCACAGGTCTGTAACCTGAAAGATGTAATGAGTGGAGAGAACCAAGATGCCCACCAGTGATGGACCTCTCCTTCTGAGAGAGGGAAACTACCTGTGCAGGGACAAAGGCAGTGTCTATTAACAGGCTGTTAACCTAATGACGAAAGGGACACAGCAAAATGAGACACCCAAGAACTGAGAACAGTTCACTGTTGGCATGAAAATCAGCAACGAAGCACCGTGGAAAAATACAAACCAGGGTCTGGCGAAACTTTGCAAGCAAATCTTGACACCACCTGCGCTCCCTACAGAACTCAGCATTCAGCCAGCTAAATGACATTTTGAAATTAATTACTGGATTCCAAATGACCATGAACAGTTGTCAGGCTTGTCCTGTTTGTAAAGTAAGCTGCCCTTGTGTAAGTTGCTGATTTTAAAAACCTGGCTCTACTATCTGTAAATGCATACTCAATGGAAAAACATCTAACAGCTCAGTATCTCACAAGCAGAACGTGTTTTAGGAGATAGGGAAGCAAGCCACGACATCAACAAATCCTAGGTTAAGCTTCTCCCCTTGTTATTTATTATCCCTATGATGCGTTCCTTCAGTACCAAGAGCCACATTCCTCCCTCAGACGCCCTCAAGGCCTGGGGAGAGCCTTTTACACTTCCTGGCACTGGCATTTTCTTAAGCACTGGGTGATTTTTAAAGCAATCTGCAACCCATGGTCAGCACATTTGAGAGAAACCCTTGTCACTCTGGCTGCACTCCATGGTCATTCAAGAGGTCACCAGAAGGAATCCAAAAGCAGGAGTAAAGCCATAGTTAATTACACACCTTAGTCCTTTATATGAACAAACAATACTAAACACACTATCCCAACTGGGTGAGTGCTTACTTGTGGTTGAAATTGAAAAACATACACTGTTAACTATTCCTTGTTTCTTTTGTTTAGATGACTCAAAGCTTTTTTTTGTGTCTTGCATTTTAGTGCATTTTTGCTGATAAAAAGTACCTCTATGGGAACAGCAGGTAGCAATTTATAAAAATTATTTATGATTCTTACTGAAATTTTTATTTGACTA
Organism: Phalacrocorax aristotelis; assembly: GCF_949628215.1. Taxonomy (NCBI): domain Eukaryota; kingdom Metazoa; phylum Chordata; class Aves; order Suliformes; family Phalacrocoracidae; genus Phalacrocorax; species Phalacrocorax aristotelis. The sequence goes on along the minus strand of NC_134280.1, from coordinate 2,196,026 downwards.
TGATACTAACATATCACAACATTACATTTAACCAACAGAAGATCTGAGTCAGAGAGAAACCCATTCTCACGTGAGCACAAAACATTAGATGTGGTAAGAATAGCTGACATTGTAGTAGTACTAGGACTTGGGAAATTTTACTGGAAAAAACCTAAACAAAAACACCCAGTCAAACCCCAAAACAGAAAACAAGCTAACTCTCCAACCCCTGTCAGACAGCCCTTTATACAGAAGAAAAATGTGAGGCAGATGATGATTCATTAGTCGAGGCAATCCATTAAGAACTAATGGAAATGAAAACACATTTGAAACTGTCAAAAACATACAGATGCTTTGACCGTGTAAAAGCCCAATTTCAACGAGAATTCAGAAGACTTAATGGGCAGAGGATAATCTCTTTTTATCAGAAATTATCTAATATGTTCCCAGGCAAGACAGACTTTAGTGCACACTTGAAACTAAAAATCCTACATAAACAAACAGCAAGTAGATAGGTACTTTTGGTAGCAGCTAGAAGAATGATCCCGGAAGGACTAGGTCCTGACATTACTCATCCTTTTTGGATTAAACATTAGAAAACTTAACTAATTCAAATGGAGAAACAAAGAACAGCTATGCTTGAAGAGAAGCCAAGCAGCAAACGAACGGCACTGCAAACACTGTTCTCAGTCCACATATGCATCCCTGATCTGAGGAGTAACAGAAAGGGAATCCAGTTGCCTCCTACTGAAGACCAGCCCCACAACTGAGGGCCTACGAGACCACCCACCTGCTGCTTTACAAAAGTAGACCTCCCAAAGAAGAATGACTTCAGCAGCCTCCATCTCACTTCCCTTCATGTCACCAACCACAAGGGATGTTCAACATCTCACAGATGGTCTGTGTGGCTGGGTACTCAGCACGTCCCCTGCGCAGTCTTACCCTATAATTAATTTTACCTATAAACAAAGCAAAGATTTTCCAAGTATGAAAACTCCTGTGTGCACTGTAAATAGGGTGTGTATGACCAAGCTTTCCACCACCAGAGAATCCTGTGGGCAAGCATGCTGGAAAAAACATCACACTGATTCTCACTAGCAGCCTTCATCCCTGCCTGCAAAATCCGTCAAGCCATATAGAATGACAATCAGATCTAGACTACCAACTTTCAATCTTCGGCTTAAAAGTTTCAGAAGGGACCTGTGGAAGTGATGCACCCAATAACCACCAAAACCCTTCTAACCCCATTGAAAGCCCCAGGTTTTATTTAACAGCTGTGTGAAGCCTGCTGCTGGGTCCCAGCAGCCTGTTGCACAAAGGTGTTCTATAATATGAACTTGGCATTACAGAACTCGCTACAGTAACTGGCTCTGGGACAGCAGAAAAGCGATGACAGACCCTGCAGGCACAGAGAATAAAATTCAGAAGACAGCGCAAGTGGATGCCTCTCACTGCCGCCACGGTGTGTACGTGCTCTGCGGGCAGCACCCCTTCCCAGGACAGCCCGTCTGGCACCCCTCCTTTGAGAGGGGTAAGGAGCCAGAGTACACCAGCTGCCACTGGAAATATATTTGCTGTGGACTGATGTTTTGGACTGCAACATCTGCATGGATATACACTTATCGCAAGCACTACTGCAGAATGGTTTACGAGTAAACGGAATGCAACAAGTCTTTAAACCTACACTAACTGGAGTTTTGTAGTATAATCACCAAAGAGACAGGACAAAAACCACTCCTAAATACAAGTTTTGTTTATTTCTTATTCTCCAGCTATGATAACTGAGAATATGTATAAGCAAGCAAAGACCACCCTTTCTTCTCCTTCAGAGATCAAAGAGGTACAATACAGAAATCCAATCAATATTTGAATATGAACTTCCCTACCAAGGCTTGTGTTTCTATAACCATGTTTTTCTACTCAAGCTGCATCCAGAGATGCTCTTGTCTCAGCTCTCATGAAAAAAAGCATGCACTAGCAACCAGAGGAATGACTGGTGTGAGCAGTAATGTCACCAAACTGGAGAAAGGTAGCGGAGTACACTGTCCTCAAAACATTGACACTGACCATTTACATGGTGAATAAAATGTGTTTTCCTACTATTCCCGTCACCTCTTTCCTAAAAACTCTCAGTAGTGCACTCTCAGGAATTATTTGCAATAAGCGGAGACAAAACCTACAGATCAGCATGGTTTTTACAGAGATGTCACATCAAACTTTTGTACAGTAGCCTTGAATGCCCAGTGCTATCGCCCTGCATCACAGCAGCCTCTTTTCTGGGTCCTGTAGCATATACACGATGTCATCAAGTTGTGGTAATACCACAATTTGTGCCACTGGTTAACAAGACTCTGGCATGACCCTAAGCAGAGCTTTCGACACTAACGTATGACCTAAAGCCATTAACGTCGCAGATGAAATTCATACCTATCACTACATACATTGCCAGTGTGATAATGCTATATGCTGTAACAATACACTATATATTGCGCTGTCCACCACTATTTCCCAACTCCCTGCTACAGCCCTGATGTGCCAGGGCTGTAGGAACTATTACAGTGTCTAGGCAGGCTTCTGTGTACACTGTCGTTCTCACCGCCCTTCTTAGCGCGAACTCTGAATATTAGCTACCAGGGTGAGTCTCACCGGTGTTCAGTTCTTGTGAACACCAAAGGACTTCTGGAATCTAAAAGGCTTTTGTGGATCTGGGCATGAATCCCACCAAAAGCATTTATCTAATTCTTGGGGATAGTTTGAATTCGTGTAGTGCCTTTAATTGAAGCACGTCATCCCAGCTTACAAACCTATAAAGAAAAAGTCCTGTTTCTCTGGTGTAGTGAGAGCCCCCCCTAGTACTGGCAGCAGGAGGCAGGCTATGAATGTGGGGATGAGGAGACCCCGAGGGAAACCAGAGCAGGGTTGGAAGCAGGCCAAATGGCTAAGAGAAGCCAAGACAAGAAGGAGCACATACAGCTTTGGAGAGGGAGACTATGCTGGAGAAAAGCGAATAAGTAAAAGCAGTTAACAAGAAGACCTACTACAACAGAGATGTATAGGGCAAGAAAAGACCACCTTTCCTCCTCCTTTAGAGATCAGAGAGGTACCACACAGAAATCCAATCAATATTTAAATATTAACTTCTCTACCAAAAAGACAGGGAGAATATGAAGGTGTAAATTAAACGCCACCTTAAATTACTTGACCACAAGGAGGAAGAAGATGACCTGAATGGGAAACACGGGCATTATTAAACAGAAAGGCACGCGGAGCAAGCGCTGCAGGCTGTCACCGGCTCCCGCTGAGCGGTGATGCTGCACAGCACCCTCACATCCATGCAAGCACCACCACAGCCCTGCAACAGGAGCTCCTCGCCCAGCCCTGCCCACACCAGGCCCTTGCTAATCCCATGCCTGGCCCCAACTTTGCTTGTTCTCTGCTCTTTTGCCTGATGCAAAAGCAAGCTGAAAAGCACCCACCACCCAAAGGCCCTTATTTCCAACAGCCCTGATAACCAATTAAAGTACACAAGACAAAGCCTTTCACACGCTGACAAGTGTTAAACTTACACCTTGTGAGAGGTGTGGAAAGCCGTTTCACATGCTCAGGTGTTGCTCTGAAATGAGTGCTTTGGAGGTATAAATATAAACAAACAATTGAGAAGGGACCGGCCTGATAGTTCTGCAGGTGCAAAGAGGGTGACATCTGCAGCGGGCATCATTCCCGATGACTTGCTGGGCCTGAGGACTCTGCAGTAGAGGGCACTTGTTGCTAACTCCTGGAGAGAATTTTTCAATGAAACACTGTTTAAGTGGAAAATGTAACTTTACAGAAAAAGCAAGTTCTTATGGGAAGGTTTCATTGATGTTTGTTTCAGAAGATGGGAGTCTTCACTGAAACCAAAGAGCACTGGGAAATTCTGGACTGATGTATCAAGCAGCATTCAGACCTTTCCCCGCCATGAACAGACACATACCTATTAGTTTACAAGTGCCAAGGTAAAACAGTGTTATTTGCTTACCCGATGGACCCCACTGTCTTAAGCCCCCTGTGCTAGTAGGTTTTCATGCCCTTTTCTCATGTTATCAAGAATGTAAGACATACTTCCCTGCACAGCAAACAAGCTTTCATTCCCACAAGGGTGTCCCTGTTTAGAACCACCCAAAGCACTAAAAAAAGCCCCCCAAGATCACAGGGCAGGTCAACAAGCAAGGCAAAAGTCTTAACTGGGAAGATGTTTCTCTCTACAGTCATGCACCTTCCATCACCTGAAAGCCTGCACTATCCATGTTTGTTACAAGGCACTTGCGCCTGCAAAAGCTGTTTGCTTCCCTATCTCTGCACTTCTGCTCTTCAACGTGGCAACTACCTTTTGTCTACAATCACCAGTAGGGTTTTTTCAGCTTCAACAGTGTAATTTTCCTCCTCCAAAAAGCTTCACACTAGCTAGTGCATCATCTGCTTCACATTAATCATCACAGCTGGTAATGGATTGTAATGCACGTGCACACACTCAACTCGTTTCTTTATATATACATAAAATTATGTATTTTTGCATATAGTTTATATATGCACACGTACAAACGCACTGTAATAATAGCTTCAGTCACAAACATCATCTATGTATCTATTCACTGTTAAAAAACATCATGTTAGTTCCTGGTTTTAACAGGAAAATTTCATCTGCACACTTCTCCTAGAGCATTCTCTGATCAGTTGATCTGTATGTTATCTACCAGAAGAGACTAGGCATAAATTCAGTATGTACCTCAGCTTCCCTATCTTTAAATGTGATTTTGCAGTACCTTTCCAAAAGTGAGCATGTTTACTCGTGTGAAGTGCCATACACTGATCATTCACGTTCACATTTGGTACGTACACATAGGCCTTAAAATGGGCACAGTTTTATTACTAAAAAAACTTGTCAGGGATATCTGAAGTCACTGTGCCATCGAGCTGATTTCTAGCTGTAATATCACTAGGTTAGCTCGAAGCAGATCAGAGCTAACACACTCAGCAACACACATCTATTTCAGCCCAGTGAATATCAACAAAGGTTAACCCTTGATCACAACGGCTGCTCTTCCCTCTGCTTTCATCAATACGGAACACATTCACCGTGATAAACCCAGCCCACGAGCTGCTCTCTTCACAGTGCAGGGACAAACGCCAGGAAAGGAAGGTGAGCAGATTTTTGGTTCGGCCCTACCATTAGAGCCAGGCACAGCTTAGCTCCTACCACACCTCCGCAGAAGTCGTGCCTGGGAGGGTGCCTAACGCACGCTCTGCAGCCACGCTGGTTAGGCTCACTCCAGGGCAGTTGCCTTCCAAGCCGCAGGTTGAGACAGACCTTCCGACCAAGCGCTGCTAGTCCACCAGCTTGCAACAGCTCTCTGCCACTTCGGACATGCACTGGGATTTCCTTCAGAGAACATGCAGAGTGAACATGGTCCATATGCAAAGTAATGAAAAGAGGGGTAAAAAAATTGTGATTTGTTAGCTCTTGTTTCTTGCCATGAATGTTAGGCCATTACTACAGAAAACTGCTGCATGGGTTTTATAAGGGCAAATGCCTACTTTAGAAAGATGTTCCTGTACTAGAATGACTCATCTTGATACGCTTTATTTTATGCTAGAAGCATTGCAAGTAGCACCAGTCCTCAATCACATCTCCCTGCGCTTCAAGGAATGAAAGAGCGCACAGAATATACAGGCTCATAGTTCCTTCAGTCCACAAGCCGCACAACACCCAGGCTAAGCCTTCCAGGTCCTAAAACCCAGAACAATACAGAGGCCTTTTCTTTAATCTTTGCACACTCAGAGTTATTTTCTCTTAACCACAGGGAACCAGTAGTCTACCCTTGATTTGTTTTTCACTGTATTAATTCTATTACGTTGGCTCTCTTTGGCTTGAAACTAATACTCATATGACCCATCACGCTACCTGTTTGCCAGAATATTGTCTCAGCAGGCATTCTCAATTCATGAGTCAGAATCCAAACTAATAACAAGGTATAATGTTTAAAGCAAGTGGTTCAGGAGCATAAAGCAATTTTATCTACTTTGTGTCCGAGCCTTTAGGCTTTATGGCCTCTAGTTTTTCCATATGACTATGAGATCTAGATTGCTTTTAGGGTTTGGTGGTTTGGTTTGGGGTGGGGGGAGGATTAATGAAAGCTGAGATTCTCACAGTTTTGCGGAATTCCATAAGTTAAGTCTATCAAAAACATTCTCAAATACTGAGAGGCTGTAAAATTATAAAATCTGTAAACAGCATTATCATGAACTAGTTAAGAGAATATTAAGGAACCTAGAAATGACTTCTTCGTCCCAGTCTTCCAAAGTGGACAGCTAAAGACCTAGATCCTCTTTTCTGCTACTAACGTGATTCTTAAGGTACAGATCCTAACACAGATGTTTGTGTAACCGGGAGGTCTCTGGTCTTCTGCCATCACTAAAACTGCTTAAACTGCTCTTCCCAAATAATGTTCTTGGAAGAAACCAGTGGGGCTTTACTGAAATGCCTGGAGTAAAGCATCTCAGAAGCACCCCTGAATACCACTAGACATTTTTCTGCATTCTCTGGTGACCCTTAAAGTCTGGCTTTTATAGATAAAAGATTTCTTCTACAGCAACTGCTATCCAGCAAGTTAGCCTTCTTAGCCATACTATTATACTTTAAAGTTGTCTTCTTAAGAGCATATTTATACTTTGCCGAAAGACATTACACCAGCACAAGACAGATTCAGGGTTGAGAACAGTTCCCAAGAATTCACGCTTTGCCTGGTTTACAGAAACATCCAGTTGGATCCTAAAACACATCCCTAAAGGAAGCAACACACTCATATGCACTTGGCATGGCAGCTTGTAAGCAGCAGTGAGAGAAAACACAAAACACAAATTAACACATGCACACTAAAAAGGCAGGAATTTCTAAATTGACCCAAAGAAGGATTCAAATACACAGTTTTGAAGGATTCAAATACGGGGGGGGGGGTTCCTTTCAACACAGTGTATTGCATTATTGATTTTCAATTCTGCATAGCTGTGGTTCCTCTCCCTCTGAAATAAACAGATACTAAAACAAGTTGCCAATACGTGAGGCAACACGTAGATAGATTATACTTCCCAGTCCTAGACCGCCACGACCTCATTGCCAGGCAAGGAAAACATCCTTCATCTGAAGCGATACAGGATCCTGTCCATTCTCCTGGGGCTACCGGATCATACGATACATACGTCTGCATTGACGTACACTCTATTTTATGTTATATCTGTGTATTTTACGAGCTGGCCACAATGCCTTATGTAACAGACCCCTGTTTAATACGGAACGGCGTCTTCATCGCCGCGGCAATCCCGGCAGTTCCCCTTGCCCCGAGTAATTCTGCCCCACGGGGCTCCTGCGCAGCTACGGCTGGAAAGAAATGCCACTTGAACAACCGGCACTAACATTTCTTATTTTGGGCGTAAAGCTCTGACCAGGGTAACGGGCGGGGGGGGGGGGGGGGGGGGGCTCCGCGCTGCAAGAGAACCATTTTGTGAGGGATGTCACCCGTTTCCCAGCAAGGCTGTTGCAGGCTGGGGGGAGGCGGTGGGGAAATCGTTTCCCAACAAACCACGCCAGCCCGTCCCGACTTGTTTCGGGCAGTACAAATGCTGTCCCCCCGACGATGCCTGGGCCACCACGGCACCTGCACCGCTGCTCCGTTACCCCATCCCAAAGGCACCCACGCCGACCGGCTGGTCAGGGTATGTGCCATACAGATGGCAGCCGCCGAGCCAACTTCTGCTGCTGTTTTGTCAGCCGCGCACCCAGCGTTGTGGAATTAGCAGCTTTCCTTGCTACCCTGAGGAAGGCGAGGGGAGCAGGAGCCGGCCCGGGAGGCGCCTGCCCGCGGCTGCGGGTACAAAAGGGCGGGTTACCGGCATAAGCTTTGCGGGGACCCCGAAATACGGCCGCTCCCCCCATAAATTATGTAACGGAGGAGCATTTCGGCTGGCTCCGACCGGCGCACGCCATCTCCGGTAACAAAGCCCGGGGGGTAGGCGCGTTTGAGGGCTCCCCCCCGCCTCGGCAGCGGCGGCACTCACCGCCTCCGAGTCTTCAAATCCATGCAGGTACAAATTGTCGTACATGGAGGTCCGCTGACGCCGGGCGCCTCTCTGGGTGCGGGGGAAGGGAAGGGAAGGGGGGGTCCGGGCGGCGGCGGAGGCCTGTGCGGCGACGGCGGGGCCGAGCCTGCCCTCTCAGCGCTGCGGACGCCCCAGCCGCGCGGCGCCGCCTCCCGCGCCCACCGCAGCCCTGCCGCCCGCCTGCCTTCCCGCCCGCCGCGGCCCGCTCCCCGCGCCGCCGCGCCCCATTGGCCGCGACGCGCCGCCACCGCCCCGCCATTGGCCGCGACGCGCCGCCGCTGCGCCGCCATTGGCCGCTCCGCGCCGCCGCTGAGCTCCGGTGCCCCCTGCCGCCGCCTCGGCAACCGCCTCACGGTGCCCGGCCCTGACAAACCACCGAGCGGGGCCGCCTCTTGCCGTGCCGCCCGAGGAGGCAGCGAGGAGAGGCAAATAACGGGGGCATTTCTGTCTTTCTTTCTTTCCCGCAACCTCATTTCTTCAAGCTCCCAGAGAAGAGCGGTTTATTTCTGAGGGAAAACACCACCCCCCGCACCCCTCCACGAGGTCTGGAAAGAAACAAACCCGTCCCTAAACACTAAGAATTAAAAGAACTTAAGTAATGGCCTTATATACAACTAAATTAAGAAACAAATTTCTAAAACGGGTCCTACCAGAGCTCTTATACTGAAGTTTCTGGTTCTGCTCCTGTTTCTGTGGAGCATCAGCCACACTCACGGCACCTCACAACACACCAACGTGACAGGCAAACCTCATTCCACAGGTGAAGAAACCACGTCCAGAGAAGCTACCTGGCTGTTTAACAGTCAGTCACACAGCAAGTAAACTGCAAAGCCAGCTCTCCGCTTGTACGTCTCTGGACTTCCCATCTCTCATGCTTAATCACTGAATGTTTCTCCTTCCCACACCAGCAGAACTTCTAGCGGGCAAGTGTAATGCTAGAGAATAGCCCCATGCAATGAAAAAGTAAATAAATAATAACAAAAGAGTTACAGGGAAATCATTTACAATTTACTTCCTATCCTTATTAAAACAGTTATTTCAAATCTAATCTTCAGTGCAACCTGATTCAATGTCTCTGCGTTCACAAACACTTCCTATTTGTGTTTTCCATTTGCTTCGTCTGCGATTCCTTCCAAAGGCTTAATTTAGTTTGCAAAGTTACTGCTAATCACTTGGGAAATGTCCAACAGACATCTGAAGCAAAGCCAAAGGTGTTATTCTCCCCATATGCACAATTTCTTACAAATTTCATCAAATATTCCCCAAAATTATGGTAAGCCTTACTCCCAATTGACTGCTACTCATGCCCTCCATGCATTCTTCGCTTCTGTCCATGTAACCTCCTGGTTTGCAGCAGCTTAAGTATCTACATATAGAGGAAGAGTAGTCCCGCGGATGATCAAGAGGAGTAAAGTGTAGGTCTTCTGAAGTGTTTTTCAGGATGAAGTCCTCAGCCTACACGATCGTCCGAGGAACAGCAACTTCATCGCTAGCCCCGTGCAACAAGCTGATTGCCAATGTTAAACCAACAAACAAAACACCTTGAGTAGTTCATTAATAATGAATCTCTGGTGGCTTTTCAGTGCCCTGCTTCAAACAGGGCAGCACTTCTGTCAAACTGCTCCTGGTGGAACAGTTGTTCAGATGACAGAAACTACTTCTTCAATTGATGCTAACTGGCTCCTTCCTGGCCATCTTGACCAAGTGTGGAACAGCCCCAGAGACTGAGCAGCAGCTCCTCCTCCTCCCCCTGAGGCTTATCCTTCCAGTTACTTTGGGGCTGCAGAACACAGCCAGCATGTTTTGGGGCACTTTATGGTGTTCTGAGAGAGGCTGTTCCGATGGAGGAGGATTTCAGCTTCTAAGATTGTCTTAAAATTCTCATTAGACTCCCGATACAGGAGTTAATGGATCAATTTTTTAGGGTCTGTGCTATGAAGCAGATCCCTTTCCTCCCACCTCAAAGATCTGTGATGTTGCAAATTTAAAAAATGAATACATTGTTGGTTACAGACTATTAAAATTTAAAATGAGAAGGACTTTCTAAGTGCAACATCAGAATCATTTGTCAGCACAAAACAAAAAAAAGCCATGAAACACAAGAAGAAAAAAAAAAGTCTCTGAACTTCACATAAATTTGTAATGAAATAATTTAATTCAGAAGTCAGGGGAATCACTATTGGATTTCCAGTACTTACATTTCACACTGTCCTTTTAAGACGCACAGGTTATTAAAAATATATATTTAATGACTCAACTTGAAAGGCTCCTAAAAGATGCTATAAAAATACACACAGCTCATTAAATAGGGACTGCACTTGTAAAAGATCTAAACACAAGGGTCAGTCACACAACCTACTTCAAGCATTTAGCTTAGGTGCCTAAAATAGAGCGCTCAGGCCGCTTAGTTAGCGTAGGGGCTCTGAATCACCCTCGGGGAGCCTCAGGTGACTTGGTCCCAGTTTGCTGGAAGGGCTGCATCAGGTCTGCCCCCCGACACCTCCCCAGGGCCACCAACACCGGGTCCTGCCCTCCCTGCCCACCAGGTACAGCACCCTGCTGCCAGCACAAGGGCCGGGACATGGGGGAGACCTGAACTGTACCCCCCACAAGAAGGCAAACCTCCGTCAGCCCAAACTTACACATCTAACACCCATTTTCATGGCCCAAGTTGGAGAAAATTATTGGAAGATCCAAAAAAGCACAGGAACGCCTGTATCTATAAGGCCTTTTCCCAGGTATGTGCCTAAAATGCAAAAATACGAATACCTGTAACACAGAGAAACTCAACATCAAAGACCCTTTTGACTATTACGAGGTAATTTATCCAAGAAACACAGAGTGCAAACCAACAGAGTTAGCATGCCGAAGTGAGAGAAGACAATGGCTGGCTCTTCGGAAGTTGTCTGAAAAGTAATCAGGCTCTCAAAATATACTGAAGGAACAGGAGGCTGGATGGGAGCTCGGAAACAGGGAACAAGAAAGGTTTGCAAGGGGGAGGATATACAGGCTAAGGACAATCACTCAAAATTTATTTCAGTGACAAGCCATCGCTATTCTACTGTTACACACCAGGCAGGTATCTCTATACATGACTGCTAGAGTGTGGGGCATTATTCAGTAAAAGCATGTTATGTTTTTACAGTGAGGGACACCGTGTTATGCTGGATATACGTGTGGTCATCTCTGCCACCTTCCAGAAAGTCAAATCTCTTTGCTTTCAGCTTACAGGATAGCTTAGTGCAGGCAAAATGGAAAAGGTGCAATGGGAGACACAGTTAAAAGCTTCATCTTTTTTAGGTGATCTTTCCAAAAGGTGGTTCAAAAAAAAATCCACTACAATAACAGATGAGGGTCACAAATTAACTGAAGGTTTTGAGAGACCAGAATCATCCCTGGCTTATTTCCGAAAGAGAATACAGATGATCTGATATGAGGCAGGGAACTCCACTGCCTCAGGCCATAGAGAAAGACTGGTACCTGCCACCTTCAGCCCACACATGGCTAACACCAAAGCAACTAGCACCCAAAACCCCATCAGTCTGTGCGTGTCTCCATGCATAGCTGTAAGTGACCCAGTGAAAATGTAAATGAGCTGAACCGAGTCTTTTTAAGGTCTAATGCTTTAAAATAGGCATTTTCAAGCAGTCTGGTCTCTCCTTTTAATGCCATTTAGCCACGGTGCATTGCATGTGGGATATTCCTCACCAAGGACTGCCATCCCCTCATGATGTCAGCAGGAGCGCTATGAAGTGGGACTCACATGGATTTACTGCAATATTGTACACAGGGAGCGTATGTTGTCCTTTGAACTCAGCCCACGACTCCACGTTCCCAAGGGCACAGGATATTTTGAAGAAGGGCAAACAAAAGACCACAAAACAATCTAGTTTCTGTAGGTTGTACCCAGCGCGTCTGTCAAAAACCAGGCTGTCCCATTGCTGAAGACACATGAGTTCATGTGGCTTAACAACAAAGGTATTGTTTTGAATCACCTTAAGGGCCGAGAATTGTTATTGCCGGGCAATTAGAAGCCTCCTCCTTCTCAGGACTTTTTACAGGCTTGATAAGAAGTCTGAAGTTAAACGCACAGTCTTGCCAGAAAAGCGTGCTGGACTCGGAGCCGAACGGGAAACAACAGCTAGCAGATAAAGTCCAGTCAGTCTTTTTCCCTTCCCACACTCAGCAGCAGCCAAAGCGAAAGTGATCTCATGAAGAGAAATACAATTACTCCGTTCCCTGTTAATGGCAACACTTGCTTCACAAGCAGGGCTGTTCAGGGAACCCGGGAGTCCCCGGGCACACACCTGAAGGACTCTGGATCGCCTGAGCATCCCCTCACAAGCAAATATATATTGTAGCATAATGACAACTGACTGGAAGTCTTTGGTCTCAGACCTGGTACATGGGGGAAGCTGGTTTTCTGTGCTTCCTTTTAATCTTGGGGGTTGGAGAATGATCCTGCAAACATGTGCCTTAAGCCAGAACTACCTATAGCTGCTGTTTCCATGTGGCCACCTAAGATAATATCAGCATTTGGAAGGAATCTTCTAAGACCTACAATGACTCATAAGTCACTGGGGATATAACACAGACTAACACATCTTTTTGTGGCCTCAAATAAATGCAATATATAGAAATTCTGCATAAAATGAGAGCAAATAACAGTAATTAACTATACCTGCCCTCAGATACTACCTACCAAAAACTCTTCTTGAGCAGAAACATGAACCACACAAGAAAACCCATGAACTGTTCCAAAGAAAGAATTCCTCCTGAAGTTCAGGGCCACATAAGAGACTGGACTCAATGATAATTAAGCTGTTCCCCGCATTCTGAGCCAGCATTAACATTAAAGCCAAGCCTTTATTGCACCCTATTGGGGGGTGGGGTAAGAGAAGGGATTGGAAGCCAGAATATTTTGAGCATCCCACAGACCTCTGAAACACTCAGCTTCCTCCAAATACTCTGATCACACTAGACATTATTCATATTCACCTTTTTTATTAAAGCCAACCCTTTCTGAAGTACAAAGGAAGTCTCTTTGAGAAATGCATCCATATATTCCTCAATAAGAATTATTTAGCCATTTCTGAGTTATTCAAATGTGGGAATACCAGTTTTTCCCAGGGCACAAATTTGGTACAGAACCATAGGAAATTTTATGTAAAGCCCAATCTAATGACTGCACAATCAAATGACAGCACTTGCATCGTTCTTCTAGGAGATGTAGCAAGGAACTATTTGCATAAACACACTAAAGTGCTATTTGAATAAATGCGCAGTAACTAGATTGCCAAGTCAAGTAAATGCCTCAGCACTGCAGTGCGCAAAGCCAGAATGTAAGTCAGCAAGTTCTTTCTTTTTCATACTTTAACAAATTGCCCGTTCACCTGGGATTTCGCTGTTACCAACTCACTGTGAGTCGTGCAGCGGGACTGCAGGCCTCGATGCCTCTTTTCCTGCTACTGTGGAGGAGATCGACAGGAATAATATTAACCCTGAAGCAACAAAACCCAAACACCAACTCAGCGAAGAAAGCAAGAAGTTTTTTACGGCCTCTTCCTGCTCTGACAGTAAGGTTATGATCCCAGATTCTCAACGTTACTTAGGGGTAATGAGACAGCATCCCCGCAGCGGGCGAGGGCGTATCAACAAAAAGCATTAGTGGTTACATCAACAGCACAGCTGGATATGAACCCGCTCCTTCTAGCAGATTTGAGCACACAGAAGACTCCAAAACCCGCAGTCTTCATCAGCATACTTCATACAAAACATAAACACTGGTTTTGATCTTCCATTGCCTGAATTCTGAGACCTGTTGAAGAAAATTGCTCTCCCCCGTACAACGCTGCTCTTGTTGAAATCAGCAGAACAGCCCAAGTATACAGTTCATTAATATAACGGAAAGGGACCGTCAGCATTCTCCAGCAATCCACCTAAGGCAGAACTTGCTTCCATCTGTTGGAAGGAGTCCAACTCCTCACTCTTCTAAGTTATTTGGCACAGCCCAATTGCTTACCCCTTCCCCCTCTAAAGCAATTTGTATCTCTCTCCCCTCCTCTGTTTCATAATATGGATTAGATAAGCATCTGGTTCAGTAGCAACAGCTCCTGCCTTGGGGCGGCAGTACAGATAAGATAACCTCTTGAGATCCCCACTAACCCTGTTTTCCAACAGCTCACGAGCAATGAGAACTGGATGACATTTGTAGCGTTTGGCAGTCCTCGAAGCTATCAGATGAGTAAGTATGTATTTGGATTTCAAAAGAAAGAAGTATTGTGCTGTTTGGGATATGTCGTGGCACAGAGGATTCTGCAGATTTAAAGGTTTTATTCAAAGAGACTACTGGATGGCATGCTTTAATTCTTTCAATTTTAAGTAATAAATTAGTCTGGTAGGGTCTAATTTGACAGTTCCTCTGGAGGAAGTGAGGTGCCACCTATTCTAAAACACATTTATCTGACACTGTTATATAAAGGCTGCTATAATTAAAGAGAGTGTGAAGACTTCATTGTCACTTTCTCTTGGTTTAAAGCACCTACAATGAGAGAGGTAACTGGGCTACATTTGTAGGTATCCTCTATATTTAACTAGTTGTGAAAATTCTCCTTCCTGCAGGCACTATGGAGATTTGCAAGAAGCTGAGCAGTGGCGAACTCGGAACCATAGCTATGGCCTTCCAGAGTGTTTTTGATAAAGAAGAGTAGGTTATCTCCATCTCCTGAGGCAGACATGAACAGGCTGTGAGGTTTTAATTACTCAAGCCAACTCTGATTGTGGCTTCCACTGTTACACAGTATTGAGCGAACCAAACCCAAAATTACCTGCAAAATGTTGCAAGACAGCCCATAGCCATACCACTGCATTAACATGGGTCTCCCTTTTAAAGACTTGGAACTTGAAATGAAGTACCTCCACTGATCCATGGGCAGCTGATTGGTCGTGGTGACACTCCCAGACACTGAACACACGGAGATCTCCCTCCAGCCAAACTCCCATTGATCAGCAGCTCTCAGCATCCACTGGCTGAAGGTCCAAAATACTGAGTCAAGCTACAGGTACAACCCGAAAAGACAGAGTGGTTTTATGCCTGCAACCATGTCATATTTCTTTGTCGGAAGGAAGATGCGGGGTTCTGTTTTTAGAGAACATACACATTTTTATCTTCTGTGCCAGAAGCCATCTGGGCCAAAGGATTAAGCATTTGTTTTATTTCTTATTTTAAGCTCCTCTCCTTTTCTTACAAATGTTAATCCATCGCCTTAACTGCCGTAAGTGCTGATGCTGAGTGTTGCTCTACGCCACTTTAGACTGCAACTGATGAAATGAGGGAAGACTATCAAAAAAAGCCAATTACAAAGTTTATGGGAAGCTGGTGCTATTTTACCCAAGTAGTGAAAGTCACCACTGCATTCTGGAAAGCCTCATTGGTACCAAAACACACACACACCCACCAACCACCCACCCAGGGCTATAAAAGCAAAGTTGCAGGGAGCCTGGAGCACTGCAAGCGCACGGATGCCAGGTAATCACATCCAACCACACCTGTCTGTCTGATGTTACACACTCTGCATGTGGACCATCTCCATGTCTTCAGCATCATCCGATACCCGTTATAACGAACGAGTGTATTAGCTGGTGGCAGTAACACGCTGCTCTCCTAAGTCAGTTCATCAAAATCCCAAACTTGTGAGAGGGAGGATGTCGCAGAGGCTACAGAGCAGTAAGCAGAAAGATCTTCCAATCTCATAAAAGACAGACAGCCCAGAAAGCTCCTGGTCAGTGTTAATTTCCCAAAACACTCAAATATTTGTAGTTTTATTAGTAAACATTCATAAAAAGGTTTCTTGAAATATACTGTTGATAAATTGCAACAATCAATTAATAGTTCTTTAGAGAAAACAAAGCCTTGACTGAGCAGTTGGAGCTGGACAAATGACCCTGCAAGTGAAAATGAAATGCCAGCTTCTGAGACAAACATGATCTCACTGGAAATTTTTTTTTTCTTTAGATAAACTAGTAAAACTACAATTTCTATTTTTGATTTAGGGTAACTTTGACTAGGACAAAGGGTATCTTAAAAGGAGTCAGACAAAGAGTTTTGAGGCCCTAGTGCTAAGGAGAATTTGTTGTTAAGAGGTTAAAGGGGACAATAAAGAAACAAAACTAGGCAAACGTGACACAAACTCATTTATACTTTGCTGCTTCTCCTTGGGATTTTACAGGGATGGCTTGATTAGCCTGTTGATTTTGTTGCACCTTCATATGCTTTATAATCCAATTACCATATACTGCAACACAGCACTTCAAATTTCATGGCAAGGGACTATAGGAAACTCTTGAGTTCATTTCAGTAGATTTCCATGACACCCGTCCAAGTGGAGAAACTGATCCAGAAACAACAGATCAATGAATGAAGAACCACTTATCCAACCTGATTTCTTTAAATATTTAGTCAGGATAGTTGAGAACTGAGTTGAGAAAAACAAAGATTCAAAGATTTGGCTCTGTATGTTTAAGTAAAGTCTCTGGGAGACCTTTTCTTATCTACCTAATGAAACAGTCGATTTGTGACATTCTCACCATCCAGAAGCAGAACACAAAATCTCTGTAAAAAATCCTGAAAACGATGCCTTCTTATCATCATTATCCTAAACCATATTTTTAATGTGTCTCTCTTGGAGAGGTTCACCCCCTTCCATTGGTAATTCTTACTGTGAGTCTCCTCTTGAAGGAAACGGCACCATCTCCAGGAGGAGGAATAAGCCTTAGCCAAGCTTGCCAGGAGCCACTTTGTGCTAGGTAGGATGGCTCGAAACAGACACCAAGCAGCCAAAACATCGCCCCTCTTCCTTCCACTGTCTACTCTCGCTGCAGGGAGAGCTCATGCCAGGTGGGGTCTGCATCAGCAGATCCAGGTACAGCAGTAATTGGGACAGGACGAGAGCTCAGCGGTCCCCAGGCACCGCCATCCTCCAGCAATGTCAGATGGGAATCTGTGCTGGCTCAGGGTGACAAACACCTGCAATTCTCACTTAATTCATTCAGCATCTCAAAATACTCCACGTGCCAGCAGCACTGTGTAAGTCCTTTTACAATCCTGAGGCAGTTAGAAACAACTAAAAATACCTTCTGCCTTTTCCTTACAAAAGAGAACCATCATAATTATAAAAATCCTTGTAGCAGCAGAGCCCATCTTCATGTTAGAGGTATGAAAAGGCCTATGCGTAAAAGGTGTTTGGTGCATGAGGAGCTACTAAAATAGGACAGAACAGAGTCTGTTTCTCAGCTTTTAGGCAATGATGGTTGAACCCGTCGGTAAACCTTTGAAATTCCCCATTCGAAACGATGCACCAACGCACATGACGTTAGGATGTAATTCTGTGATAGCTCAGGGAAAGTTCAGAAGCTTGATAACATCAGGTAATTTCTGATGCTCTGAACACATACAAATACTAATATTTTTTTTCCCCCTGACTCTTTCATGCGGTTGTTAGATGTGTATTTTCCCTAATCTCTCAAACCCTACAGTCACACATAAAAAAAGAACAGAATGATTAGTTTATTCCGGCCTTTGACAACATCCTTACAGAGGCTACTTAAAAAAAACCCAAACCCTAAATAGACTGCTGAGAGGAGAGCTCTGTCCTAGATCTAAAACTGCCTATGTGTCAGGAAACAAAAATGGAGGAATAAATGGAGAAGGATCAATATTTAGAGTCTAATATTTGCTATGGTCCAAAAAAAAAAAGTTTCCATTACAAGAGCAATGTTCTCACATGAAATGAAGTCATTTGAGAGCAAGCATGGAAAAATTCAGCTTTAACAGCTCAGCTTGACAGAGTTACAAGCAGAAAACAGGATATTATAATTGGAAGTGTTGAGAATAATAAATAATGGCAGCTCTGCCATCCCTGCCTATAATCATTACGAGCAATAGAGAAGCAGATCAGAACCCCATGTTCTCAGAATTTAATTCAATATTCAGATAAGCACGGAATTAAAAGGTCAGAAAAATCAAAATTTATAAAAGGACATATTTATCCAAACTGGAGAAGAATTCCAGACTCTATTAAAATAAGCGATGGAACCAAAAACTTGTGAAGCTTATCCTTAAGAAAAGGATTGGACATTTATTTGAATATTACAACTACTGTAGCTCTACACGTTCTGCTTAGCAAAATTTGAAGGGATTTAGACAAGCTGTGCTTTCGGCCTTGATCCCTTGGCAGGGACAGGCTTCGGAAGAGACCTAATATTGCTGACAGCTTATTCTATACCTGTTTTCCACTGCATTTTATTCTCCAGAAATAGCCTCCATTAGCTGCTGTGATGGACAGAATACTATATTGGACTCATATTCACTCTGTTCAAATATGGTAGTTATTACTTTCTACAACGCTGACCCCTGTGCAGCCAAAGGTAACCCAACCTTTTAGGTCTAGACCAGAAACTTATAAGTGTTATTTTCAGACACACTGGTGCAATGATGAAAAATTGGTTTTATTCCAGTTCAGACTAGAAATAAAATTGTAACTGGAACCCTCATTATGCTATTAAACATTATACTACAGTAAAACATGTCAAATGTCTTAGTAGTGAATATTGCTGCCACCTCTTGGTTCAGCAGAATAAAAATAGCAGGATAAGATTATGGAGCAGCGTTCTGCAGATGGAGTGTATGTATGAGCAGCTTTCATTAATCTCCAACATGAGACTTGTACAGTCAGAAATTTGTCCCTTGGAAACCTGTGGTTCTAGGACGGCTTTCCAAACCTAGCTGGTACTAGGCTACTCTGAAGTCACTTCTGTTGACCTGGACTGAAGAAGAACTGGGTGGACATGGAGAAAATCTGGCGGTGGGTAAGCGCCACACTTGGGTTTTACTATTTTATCATTCAAATTCTTCTTGGAACTGCATCAATGAATGCAGCTCCTCCACATCTGGAGCATGAATCTGGAAACGAGGGCACATTACAAGCCGCAGCAGTACTCTGCCGTACCCACCAGCTGCTCCACCCAGGAGGCAAGAGAGGACTTGTTCAGAAGTCCAGAGTAGACAGCGACTGAGTTTGATGTTCTGCAAGTTGTAGACCAAAGAATTTCACCTACCCATCACACCCCTTAACTGAGACCTCCAAATCTGTGTTAGGAAAAATCATTTATAGTAGGTGAAGAGAAGTTCCCATGAAGGCATTTGGTCTCAATTTGAAGATATCAAGGACAGGACAATCCACAGCTTCCCTTTGCTCCAGAGGTTAATCACCCTCACCATTAAAATGCTGCTGACAGCTACCATTAGGCAGCTCAGTTCTGATTTTTGGGAGCAGTTGCCTTCATTCTTTTTAAAGTACCTGAGCAAAGGTTACTGAAGATAGTTATTCCTTTTGTATAGCATTGGGAGTTCATTAGTAGAAATGCCACTGAAACTTGCTCTGTTTTTCTAATTGTTTGAATAAAGAGACCAGCTCTGGAGCATTAAAACGGCACTTTCCTGCTTTAACAAAAGACATGTTTCTGAGAAGCAAAATGCACGTTTTATGCTCACCTTTGTGAGACGACTTCTGGCCTTGTTTTTCTCACCATCCATCTGTTCAATGTATGCTTAAGATTACTCTCCTTCAGACTGTATTTTTGCAGCCTATTAGCATTTTATTTTCTGCCCACATTCATAACCTACCAAGATCCCTTTCAATTAGTCCTCTGTCCTGACAGGTAGGGTGACAGCAGCTAGCCACCAAACAGGAGGATTTCAAGATTATAACAAGAATTTTTTACCGAGAAACTGAAAAGCCCTCATGGGCTCACATGGGCAGTGCTCCCAGACATGAGGCCCACCCAGGGAAGCCATGGTGTAGTTCAACACCTGGTGCCCAACCTGCCGGGCCTCCAGCATCCCCAAGCATGGGGCAAAACAGGGGTGTGGTGGAGGGGCGCAGCCAGCCCCAGCAAGGGACCATGGCAGCACCAAGTCCCAAGCCACAGAGCGGTCCTCCTGAGGAAGCTCCAGGACTGTGGCTATCCTACAGGACAAGAAAGCATTTCCCAGTTCCTGGTCCCAGCTGTGTTTCCTACCCTCAGGTCAACTTCACATCAAAACGAAATCCACCTGGATGTCACCAGTCTCCCTGTCCCTTCCTCCCCAGCTGCACCACTCCCTGGGCACACCAGCCATCTCTCACTCCGTTTTCAATCTGTACATGGCCATCCAAAACTGGACCGTGATGCAATACATGCTACAGCGACCACTTCAAGTCTACATGTGGCCTGAAAGTATCAGATACCTGTCTCAGGAGTAGCCCACCCAAAAGGTACCCTGTGTTGCATCCAGCAAAACCCGCTGGTCTTTCTGATCACCCATTTCAGACTGACTATTTCTCAGAAAACTCTGTTCCACTGGAAGATTCAGAGTCTTTTGTTATGGCTCCTTTCCACCTGCTCCTACCAGCTCTCGACCTGATCTTGTCTACCACACGTGAAGGTAGGCAGTCCCGGTGAAGGGACTTCCACGCTCACCCCAGTTCCACACCACTCCGAGGGAGATGCATTGCTTCACCCCCTTTTCAATGATACAGCATCTCTCTCCAGCGCAAGCTGAACTCCTTTCGCTTCCCACTCAGCCTGGATTGTAACTCAGCCAAGGGGTTCCAGCTTAGATCCGGGTGGGAAGGAAGTAGGGCACTGCGGAAGTAACGGAGGCAGGGGGAAGGGATAGGGGAGGATGCAGCTATCATCCCCAATCAACAAACACAAAGCAGAAATCACTAAATAATTGCAGAGTAACTGAAATTCAAAATGGTATGCATTGCAAGAAAATGAAGCAGGGAAAGTCCACCATGAAAAATAAATATATAGCAATGATCCTGCCTAATGGGACAGATGTAGAATGGCCCACTGCTTACCCAGTGATTAATCAGAGAGGTGAATTGATTGAAACAAAGGCTGAAGCACTGCATGTCTTTGAGCACAAAAGCAACAAATATATCATGAGAGAATGTTGAATCAGCATTTTCCTGCTTCTTCAGCTGCCTTTGCGTGTGATGCTCCTTGTATTTCTGTATTGGTATTCCAACACAGTTGGATGTCCATAAACCCCCTGCAGCTCCTCCTCAAAATATCTTGCTACTGCTTCCACTTTTGCTAGCTGCCTGGATACGTCCCTGTCCCGGAAAGATGCGCACCAGTCTTGCTTAGCTCTTTGAGGGTGTATCATTTCTGCATCTTCTCACTTCATGGGGGAGGCACTGCTATGACTTGTGGAAGGTAATAAGATGTAATTGCTTTGCAGATGTACAGGAAGCAGCAAAGTTAAAAATATGTTCTAACTAAACTTCTGTGCAGGCATAGATTGCAACAGCGATAGAGCCAAACACCACTGATTCCAGAACAGGGAACGGTCCTTCAAGCAGGTGTTAATGTGCAGCATCTTGTAGCTGAGAAATTTAACCCAAGTTCAGTACAGCAGCTTTACAGACTTAGTCACAGAAAAAAAATAAAAATAAAAGACTTTTTATTAAATGTCTTCAATACTTTTCATAGTAGCAGGAAGCAAGCATTAAAGATTTAATAGCTTCTTTTGTCAGTGGACTCATTCCTTCCCACACATGTGTGCGCCCGCTCTCCCCACTGAATTTGAAAGCCCTGAATTCTTCTTCATGCAGCTAATTTGGTTTTATTCATCTTTTGAAGAACCCACCTAAAACTCGGGGGTGGGAAGGTAGGTGGTAAGGGCATAGGTGACAAAGGAATAGCAGCGAGCTGAATTACGCTCTGAACTGTGAATATCCAGCTCAATAGGTGAAGCTTGATGAGTCCAAAATGTTCATGAGAACATTTTCTTAAAATACCAAATCTCTTTAATTCTATGCAGATTGTAAAACAATGCTTGAATGCCTTTACCTTAAACGAGCAGTGATGTAGGGGTAATGAGAATATTACTTCTACCTGCAGACAATTTTTCCTCTCTCCTCTGAGCATTAACAGACATTAGCTCTCAACGTTTTTTTCCCTCTTCCTAATGTCCATCATGCAGACTAAACCATCAATTTTAAGAAATAGAGAAGCTATTTTCAGAAAAATAGCAAACTCCCAGCCACAAACAAATAGCAAACAGCCCCAGAGAATTGTCAGATGCCAGTACCATCTTCCCAGGTAATTCACACTATGGGCAGCCTGTTCATAAGCCCCTTAAATACATTTAACGAATGGAATAAGCACATTATGGCCACCTGTGGCACAGGTATATTTCAGGCATGCTGTGCCGTCTTCCTGATTCAGATGAGCTGTCTCTGGTCTCTGCTGAGACTTTAAGTCCGACACCTGAAACAAGCATCAGTTAATGGTAGGTGCAACATTACCAGCTATAGAGAACTGGGCTCTGATTAGCAGCATTTCGGATAAGCCACTGAATATACGCATGGGCAAGAAAACCATGCTTACCAGCCTAGGCTGGATTTGGTCCAGTAACCCGAAAAATGAAAAGCCGCAGTCTTTGCGAGAACACTAACTTGTTAACTTGCTTCTGCTATTACAAAGCAATTTGAATCCCTTAAAATAACCTTATAGAATGAGGAAGTGGCACCACACTACGCATATCATGGGAAAAACAGCTTCATGCCTGCCCTGTATCAAGCAAATCCAAGGGAGGAAAGTATTTCAAGAATCTCTTCCTAAGAAGAGCACCATGCGGTTTCAGTTAAGTTAGGAAGTAGACGAACCAGCTTCCACATCAGCGTTTCGACCAGAGTGAAAAAACATACCCTGAACTTGAGTTTCAGTTCTGCAACAAGTCTTGGAGACGTGATGCAAAAGTGAATTTTCAAAGGCTTCATCGATTGCAATCTTACAGCTACAGCTCAGCCTCTCTGAGAATTTTCCGGCCATCCGCTGCCTCAGACAGAACCATGCATGAACCCACCCTCTGTACTGCTCGGAACGTACTGGCAAGTAAAATAATTGGAGGACATAAAAGAAAGAATGCATTCCTGCTACGCTTCACTGATCACAAACAAGCAGATAAATAAAAATACGCAAATATGCACCCGCTAAATTAATCTTCTGTAGTCATCAGTGAAATCGTATCCTTCCTATTCTCCTCCTGCTAGAACAATTAAGTTTTTCACCATCTATTTTAAAGCACTGGGAGATTCTGCTGCATTCTGGCTCCCTTCCTCCCAGGGCTCAGGTTTACCACCCCAACTGATGCTGGCTCCCTGCAGCCTGCCTCCCAGGCCTCCCCTACACCCCCTCCTCTACCTCACGGGACATACCAATGCTTCTATCACTTCCACACTTCCGAAGAGCCTCATCTGTTACAGCTGTTTTTTTTCCCAGGGGAGACTCTGGTTGCTTTGCAGCATGAAAACCATGTTTATTTAAGGGTTCAGTGCTACCAACCTCTCCCTGTTCCTTGCCTGTCTCTCCACCACGGGAGCCTGGGACCCACTGTGGGGCAAGGGAATGGTATTCTACATCCCCTTCTGCAGCTGCATCCCCAAAGCCCCCGCCACAGCCTTGCACATCAGAGCTGCCCCCACCATCGCCAGCCCTCCTGCAGGTAACATCACTCTCTGTTGGGTCAGTATAGGCTACACTCATGCTCTTAATCAAAGAGCCATCATGGCTTTTCAGGATACCCTGATACCTTCCTCTGCAGTTAGCCCAGGGTGTTACCCATAGCAAAGCTTGTATTTTTGCACCAATGATGAGGAAAATATTTACAGGACGAGAAAATCTTTCAGTTTTACCATGAGTGCTATGACATCAAATGCCCCTTAAAACTTCAGTTTCTGGGGAAAGAATTAAAACACAAAACAAAACAAAACTCAGCTTTAATTCGAAAGCTTCTGGCCATCACAATTGGAGAAAACTGCCTTAAAAAAAAAAAAAATCACATCTCCAAACCACTTTAAAACAAATATACACCGTACGCACAGGCATAAAGTGACTCCAAACCAGCTATTTCAATAACAACTGAAGTCAGCTTTATTTTTGGGAGTCAATACTTAACTCCTAAATTCTTGGAGCTGTCAAACCCTCACAGATTACATCTGCATGAGATCCTTTTAGCCCAATCGATCATCCAGCTCAAGTTTCTCTGAGTCCAGAGCTATAAACTGGAGCTACGGGAAACACTGCATAGAACTTAATAGCTGTGCCTTCAAGATGCACCTAAAAATAGGCTGCCTTGCAAACCTGGGAGTTCTGCCTGTAGCAGCCACTTGTCCTCCCTTACTAATTGCCGTTAGTCAGAAAAGTCAAAAATATATAGCGAGTGTCAGGCAAAACAAAAGGTTATCTCTTCTGTGGGAGAGCTGCTTGGAGAAGGATCGCTCTTTGCCCCTTCCTAGGAGGATTCACAGTGTTACAACACGACTGCAATTAAAAAGGGAAGAGCCTCCATTTTAAGGATTTCTTTATCAAAATCTATAGTATGCATCAGTTAATAAGGGATAAGACGCTGTTTTTCTTATGCTAAGTGGCCATATATTGCTATTTTGAATGTGGGTTACCACGGTAATCAGCAGAATCTGGAATGAATTTGTTTCGTCATAATTGCTGCATAATTTTGTGCAAACAGCTAAATACTATCTTACTATTTCTACCAGATCAACTCCGTAGCTGGAGCTTTCACACAGTTCATGATTTAATGAACAAGCCATCACAAAATACGACGAATTAAAGCAATTATAATTATTTAGAACAACCAAGCCTGAATCCTGCAAGCGTGTAGGAGTGTTTATTAGTGTTTTCATGACTCAAAACAACTCCATCTTTAGAGCATCTTCAAGATTTTCTCTGTGCTCTACGATATCTGGGGAGCAAGCGGAGGGGTTTGCACATCAGGGTACTGTGTTTGGGGCTCCAAGAAGACAAAAGCAAAGGACGAGCCAGCTCCGAGATCCCCCCCAGCCTGCCCAGTTCTCCCAGTCCAGGACACAAGAGAGAAAACAGCCCTACCCCACGCTCCCAGGAGATGCTGGAAATGCTGCCCTAAAAACGTACAAACACACACAGCTGGAAAGCACTTATCAAGAGGGCTCATGAATTCCCAATCGAATAACCTTTTATTGAAGACACTAGGTGGTGCCCAAAGCAATAAATTACTGAATTTGAGCCACCACATTACTCTGAGCCTTCAAGGCCACGATATAATCCAGGACAGTAAGGGCAGAGATTTTAAAATTTAATTATAAAACTATAAAGTCGTCATGCAGAAGACCACAGGAGACTTTTTCCTCCGCTAGTTTCCACGTGCACTGTCCATGGCCCAGCAAGCTTGGATTTAAAAAATAAAAGCCACAAGCAAACCCACAACAAAAACACCTGATCAGGAGTAGATGGAGAAACATAGAAAATCTCGTGGTGGGGGAAGCTGTGATTCAGACACAGCAATGCGCTCGTACCTCGGCTTCCAGGGTGGAAACAAGGCAGCGACCCCGCCCCACAGAAATGCCAAGCACAGCATGGTGGGAATAACCTCCTTTTCCCATTTAAAGAGCTTTCAGTACAGCACTTCCAGGGATGGGCCTGCAGCCTGCTGGGAAAAGTGTGCCTCTCAAGTACTGCTTTTATCAAATTTCTCATAATTTTGTTTTCCTAAAACTGCAGAAACAAGGTAGCAAATCTGGCTGCCTTTACCAATGTTTTTTTTTTTACCATTTAATCTGGAAGAAAACCCAAGACCTTACAGTTAAAAAAATAATAATCTAGTTTTAATTTCCATATGTCCAAATCTCAGCAGCGTCACCATACATTACAGCCCCCTACCACCTGGTGGGTGTTTATATGTCTAAGCACATCAGCACATCACATTGCCAGGAGCTAAACAAGCCAGGCAAAACAAGTGCTGCATTCCAGCCCCTTGCTTTTATGAGCTTCAAACGCAGAGGTTTAGCGGTAAATTAGGTGCATATTTGTCGTCTGATAGCATGTAATTTTCTTCTTCTAAAAGCCTGTGCTGTAATTCCCATCCTTTACTCTCAGGACAAATATTGTTATGAAACTGTGTCGGCCCTGCACCAACACCCCCGGTGCAGACACTAAGGCGGTGAAAAGAAATCAATACTCACTTTTGAGTAAAACCCATCAAAGTAAGGCAATGGTTGGTTGTGGCGTAAATAGGAAAACAAAAGCCAGCGCCTGGACACGCACAGGGAGGAGTACAAACCGAAAGGTTCCTCCTCGCTTGCCATTCATCAGTGGGTTCAACTTGCGGAGTTTTGCAAGCAAAGCTTTAGGAGGTTGAGAGCTTCGGGCAGCTGCCGATACAGATGTCAGCTGTCTGAAATCCGGTGCTGGCACTAGCTGGGCAAGCGGGCAGAGCGCTGGACGTCTCATTAGGAGTGGGGCTCTCAGCCACGAACAACAGCCAACGCAGGGACAGGCTGCAAGGAGCCCACGGCATGAAGACAAGGGGAGTTATATTTGCTTGGGACTGAGAAAGAGATGTACACAGGAACACGTGTCAGCGGAGTCCTAAACGGGGAACTGAAGAAGTAATTGTTATTGCAGGCCCAAACAATGCTAATTAATCACAGAAAATGTTTGTTATCACATCTCCCCTTCAGAGGACATATTCCAAAGGCAGCACAGCACCGATGTTTATTTGGTTTTGCACCTTTTAATGTGTCTTCATCCAAGCAGAGGCGATTTTTGTTTGTTTGTTTTTAATCTGTGGGTTTGCCCAGTAACTATGGGATGGCAACAGAGAGTGCAGATGAGAGAAGGGGGGAAAAAAGAAAACCAACAAAAACAGTCAAACCTGTCTCTGTCTTGAGGTACACAGCAGTTGTCAGAGTCAGGCTCCTTACCCGCTTGAGTTTAACTAGGATCAGCATTCCTAGGCCTCCAGAAAACAGACCACAGCTTACGTGATGGTCTGTTGTGAACAGTGAGTACCTAGGAAGAAAACGCTCTTTCCAGGAGAAGGACTTAATTTGGAGAATAAAGAAGAATAGGAGGGTCCACCTGAGTGGCTCGGGAGGACAGACACTTTGCCATTTGCGTACCAACACGGAGTTCCACCCTGACAGCCTAACCCGCGGGCAGGAGGGAACGGGCTCAGGATGAAGGCAGGCAAGGGGAAGAGGTCTGGCTGAGTGCCCAGCCTAGGCAAGCATCGACTGGTGCCCGATGTTACCATCTCTTACAATTCCCATCACCAATCCAAGATGACTCATGAAGAAATATCTTGACTATTCCTTATATAACATTAATCCTTAGTATATGCAGTTGTTACATACAACTAGCCCTTATATATACCATTTTGCGTATGGAAGGTAAAAAATCCACCCTGCTCATACGCAGTTAACCGCACATATTAGTCACTTGCATGCGTTTATTGAGAGGTGCTAAAAAAGCAAAATCCTTGTCCTCAGGATCCCCGTTAGAGCTGTAGGGGTAGAAACTGAGTCAGAAGAGAAAGGCGGCGGCTGCGGTGTCAGTACTCGGAAGTTATGAGGGCTGGAGAGCTCTCTGCGGTGAGAGCCAGAGCCTGGCTTGGCGAAGGCCAAAGTGTTTTGCACATGGAAATATGCACGTGGCTGTGAAGGAGCAGTTTTGGAGGCTGGCGTAGTTTTTTATTTATTTGGGCTTTTTTGCAGCTCAGTTCACACAGCCTTGAATTGCTGTGAATCCTGCCCAGAAATTCTGACCGACACCCCCCTTTTGTGACCTAACAGTATGGGAAATATTTAATTTAAGAAGTTAACAAATGCTTTGTGATTGTTGAATGTTCCCTTTGTCTGGTACGTCCTGCAAGCTCAACACCTACAAATGAAAACTCAAAGCAAGAGTGAGAACTTGTAGCTTTCTAACCTTGGGCTACAAAAATCAGAAATTCCAGGAAGCAGCACTCTTTGTAGCACCGACTAACTCCTCTTGCCCGAGATAACCCAGGCACCGTACCAGGCATTGGCACTGCAAATTATTCCCCCAAAATCAGCAGGAGCAACTCTTTGGAAATTAATTCTGTTGGCCTTGTGATGTTTCTGCCTGAGCAAAGCTCTTTGCTGAAGAGCTTGAAAAGTATAAAGACCAAAATTAAATTACTAAAAAAACATAAAGACTTCAGGACTCCAGACTTGGTGCTCAAGGATTAAAGCATTACAGCAAGCCTTAAAGTAACTACCCCACCCTGTGGATTTTACCAGAACTGCAGATTTTTTAGCCCACCTGGAAGCACAGCTCATGCTGTCAAATAGCTGCATACAGACACGCACCACGTTTTCCTGCATGCAATTGTTAGAAAAGTACTTTTACATTACTTTCTCTGAGATTATAAAGAAATGGGAATTGTGTTTTTGGTAAGTGCAGAAACACCTTTTAGTAAATCAAACGGATCTTCATCTCAACACTGCCACAAGAATGTAAGAGCGCAGAAACCCCAGCCACCTGTCCTGTAGCATGGCATTAGGGTGGAAGGACTACAAAAAATGCAAGACAGCATCAATACAAACTAACTGCCAGCTGAGCCCGTCCGCAGTGCTGGGTCCTGAGTTGATGCGCTGCTGACAGCGCCCAGCTTCAGCCAGTCTTCCAACCGCTAGAACGACAGGGTAAAAATCACCACCGCCAACCACAACCACCCAAAAAAGCATTTCCGAATCCTAAATCAGAATTTGATGTTTATACAACAGCCCTGCTGTTTGTGCTCAACTCCTACGTTAGATCCGAGTAACACGGGACTGAGGATGACAACACGACCACGGCAACAGCCGGATACGTGACCCACGAGCCAGCAGCATCCCCCCAGCTTTCACCCTACAACTCTGCCTTGACTGCCCAGACGGTCCTGGCCCCTGTTACAGGGAAGACACAGGATTTATTTCTGTCAAAACCTTACATTTGGGAAGTTTATTATTACTACTGCTGGCTATCCATCAGAAAAGCAAGGTCATTTGTGGCCGCTCCCCTTCGTGCACAGAAGACCTAATGATCTGCTTTCGCCCCAGGAGGTGACTCCTGCGGGTGGCTGCCCCCCTCTAATCACAGCGGGGTATGTACAGGTTTGACTCACGTTGGCCATGGCAGGGATAACGCGTAAGGAGGACGGGCAGAGCAGCGAGGACTCCGGCACGGGCATCCAGTAAGTTGCACACCTTTGTAACGGAGCACGCAGCACCGGGCACGGCAGCCTGAGCACACACCCACCGCGAGGGTAAGCTGGTTGATTAAGAACCATATAGTTGACACCTTACAGAAGACAATAACCAAGAGTATAAGGGGTCGCATGGTCTATTAGAAATGCAAAAGACTCATAAAAGGAAGCTGGACTTGCAGCCTTCCAAGCCCAGCTGCTGGATCAGCTGGGTGCCACTGGATTTGTGGTAAAATAACACCAGTTATGCGGCAGCTATACAGAAACCCCACTGGCTGAGACAAGCGCGCCACGGCAAAGCCAGGTCACAGAAGATGCAGAATCAGAGCCAGGCGAAGCAGCTGTCGCCGTCACCGGGTGCGCAGCTGCGCTCCCGACTCCAGAGCTGGGCCGGCCCGCGGGACACCGGCGGTCCCCGGCGCTGCCCATGGCGCACGAGCACCGTGGCAAGTCGGGGAGCAGCCAAACCCCCTGGGAGCTGCTGCTCGAGGAGCGGCAGCGTCTGTGCCCTGCTCCCGTCGTCGTGTGGGCGCACGGCCACCTCGCGGCGCAGCTTCGCCCTCCAGATGGTCACAGATTTCCAAGGATGTTTTGAAATTCTTTTTTCTTTGCACAGCATTTTGTTTCCATAGGAATAATGCAAGTTCATTCAACCACAAGAAGTTGCTTTTTAGGTACAAAAGATAACATTTTTCCTGCTACAGAACAGTAACATGTAGGTGAACCCAGTAAAACTAATTAACAGGCATAGTCCCGAACACGGATACCAAAGAGTCAGTAACCATCTGTACAGTGCATTTTGTTTTGCAATTGTATTAAAATATACCCTAGCAAGTAAGTATTCTAATAATGGAACAGAATGAGAAAAAAATACAGCTTGAAACTGCTGCAATTTTATGCATCTCTAAAAGCCATATTTAGCTGAACTCCAAAAACACCACAGAATTAATGCTGTGTGTTAATACAATGTGTTCTAAATGCTCATTAGCGGTTAGATTAGCACACTTCCAGGGCCTGAACTTCAGTATTTAAGTAAATGACAAACACTACACTGGATGTGGAAGCAAAACAGTGACGGCTGGCATCCCTTGCGTGGCCGTGCTCTCCTCGCCTTTGCTGCGCCGCAGCAGCTTCTCTCCAAACCTGGGACCAAGCACGACTAAGATGTGAACAAAAACACGTGAACAGCAAGGAGCGGGGAACGCCTAAGCCTGAAACAGCCCGAACCGCATCTTAGGCTGGAGACCCAGCCCAGCCTGGGGAGGACAGGGAATGGAACCAGCAGCTTGAAGCAAAGTGGATGAGAAATCGTGAAATCAATGTCCAGAAGCAGAGGGAACACGCGCAGAACGGCAGGCTGTAAGGAGGGGCAAAGTTATGAACTGGCCAGCTTAGGTTTAAGAGCAATTTGAATGTATATTGAGAGCAGAACTTTAAAACACATTGTATAAACAACTTAATGTGTAGCATTAATAATAGTAAAAGTGTTAATGGTGATGTTGTGGTGCAACGGAGCCCTAAGGCAGGAAAGACTTTAATATAATAATAATGATGATAATAATGATAATGATTATAATAATAATAATTTAATTAAAACCACTGTCTTGTATCTAGAGATAAACCATACGATGTTTTCACATCGCGCAGTAATAAATGTTTTTTTTCTTCTAAGACTAACTAGGAAAGGAGTGAAACACCACCTGTTACTTTTTAGGTAATCAGGAAGGAATTTTCACCCAAAGGTATCAGCAAAATTAGCTAAAGAGCCCTCTGAATCGTTAAAGGTTGACTGGGTTCTTTTTTGTCTTTTAGGAATTTTCCAAGGACTAGCAGTAAGGTAGCATTGTGTAAGAGGGATAATTTCCAAAACATACTAAGGGAATCCTGAGATGGATCATTATCACTGAAGAATTTCAGAGAATTAGCAAAACAATGGAAATAACTATAATTTCACTGGAAATAAAACAGACCTTGAATGGTTTTCATCAGACAACATGTAAAAAACCAGGTTGATAAAACTTCCTTTCACATAAACTAGTATTTGATTGAGATCTGCCTGACATTTTAGTACAAGGCTGCTCTGTCCAAAAATCAGTAGAGTCTAATATTGAAGAGATTAGAAGACGGTTAATCGATAGTAATGTCACTGTTGAGAGTTACTGAAATGCTTGTAAGGAGAGATGCTGCAGCCATGGGATGGTGCCAGCCCAGAGCACGTCCACCTCCTCCCGACCCACCGAGCCCCCTCCTCTTCACGCTCCGAGCCCTTGCCTTGCCCTCCACCGAGCACGCACGCCTCGAGACAGAGCAAACCTTCCCATAACTTCACTTTTTTAGCACCCTCTTCATTACTGATGGCTGTACATCTTCTCTTTGCACTAAACACAGGTTGTGACAAAAATATTAGGATGTTCCGTTACATGTAAACTTCCATAGAATCGCTTAGTGTGAGCATGAGGCACAGGGGGAACGCAGTTTCCAAGAACACGTTTTCACATGGGATATCAAAGGTCTATATGCCTTCAAGAAGCAGTATTTGCCTATGTGAAACTAGAGACAAACTCTGAAGCGACACTGAGGGGGGGATTTGGAGAGTAAAAGGCTGAATAAGCAGCTCCACAACACTGGGAAACGCAGCCCTTGGGGGCCTGAACACAACCAAAAGAACAACATTAAAAAAAAAAACACACCACAAAATGAGCATTAACTAGCCACAGGGGAGACACGGCATGAACTCACTTAGGGCATTGCTGAGATCATTCCCAGAGATGGCATCTTCTATTACCCACACTGGGAGAAGGATGTTAAAAATTAGAAAGAATCCAGAAATTAACTACAGAAATAATGAAAGCTCTGAATATGTGCCCTGAGAAGAGGGGTATGAAATCCAGCTTACTTAGTTTATCAAGAAATGTCTTTCTTACACAGGGAAGAAAAGCCACGTTAGGACAGACCAAAGACCGGACTGTCCCAGTTCCCTGCCTATACTGGTGACAACCAGTGCCCTTCCAGGGAGAGCGTGGGAAGGGGGCAAGCACGCCGCCGTGTGCTCGGAGCGCCCAGCGTTTGGCTCCTCCCCAGAGCCAGGAATTATAGCCAAGTACCTGACAACCTGTGAAAACATGTCTTTCGTGCTGCTTTGTCCACTCCCTTTTTGATTTATTTTGAGGGGTTTTTGCATCTGCTGCACCCTGTGGCAAGGAGTTCCCCGCCTAAAAGACAGCGCTGAACAACTCCAGGAGAGAATTCTTCTCACTACCTAGTAAAACAGTATATTACCCGTCCACATGGAGACCTTAGAAGTCAAGCCGCAAGACCTAGCACTGTTTTTACCACACAGATCATCAACGGAAGGGTTCACCAGCCTAGCGCTGCCTAGAAGAGGAGACTATATGAAAACTACTTTTTCTAACCACATCACTTTTGAAATATGAACAGCCAACTGATGTCATACTTTGTTCCCCCAGGCCAATCGTATTTCATCTTCCTTTTGGAAACCAAATTGGTTTTGGTGCCATTCCCACATTCATTTATCAAAACAGATGTTCAGGGGCAGCAAACTTCAATTTTACTGACAATGGCAGACGGGAGGGGGAAAAAAATCATCTGCTTGTGTTATTAGCTCATGCAATCCTGCTCGCTTTGCACATGGAAGACCCTCCCTGATTTCAGCAGGAGGACAGAGGCAAGAGAGATTTGGCCCCAAATACACCATCACTGTTTGCTTAGATACATCGAAGGAAGATAAACAATTGTGCTTATGAAATAACATAAAAGGGGAAAAAAACGCAGAAAAATCCTCAAGAAGGCACACATGAGATCAACTATATATAGCCTCAGCAGGCTCCTAACATATGACAATAAAATACACCGAGTATCTCTCTTTAGCATCTCAAAATTCCTTTTTCCGCATCCATGACAAAATCAGAATGGTCTTCCATGACTGCCCGCACCTTCCTCACCACTAAAGCCTTTGCTCCCTTCCATCGCTGCTCCTCCACTCCAGCCGAAGCCTCACGCCGCCCGCTCTCCCAGGCTTGCCTACGCCGTCCACCCACACCTTTATTATACTGAAAATCACACTTCTCTTTGACTTGTTCTTTCCATAACATTCTGTATCCTTGTAGCAAGCTGATTTTAGGTCCAAAGCTGTTCCATCTTCTCGTGTTCCAAACAACCATTCTTTACCTTCCAAACCCTCCTCATCAAAGCACTTTTCTTCTACAAACCCTTCCAAAATTGCTTCGTGCTGGTTGGCGCTCGCATCGCCGCTGTCTCGCAGAGGAGGCTTCAGCTTTGCAACCGCTCCTGAGGTAGAGGAGAAGACCAGACCACTGCCCTGCTGCTCCCCAGTTATTACTCGCAGCTAAGTGGCGAGGGCCGCATGCAGCGTTCCTCTCACCATCCCCAAGCTTCACTAGCTTATGGCCAAATAAATAACATATTTACATATTACACCAAGCAAATATTATACAGTGGAGAGCATCGTACTTTGCTTTCTTCATGAATTGTTTGCAACTTCATTTCTGCGCTCGGTTTCAAAGGTTTTGTGTTGCCCATGACCCAAGAGAGGAGGCTACAGCTCCAAAGCAGTCTAGAGCTGTGGTTTGCAGGGAGCTGACTGCACGCAAGAGCCGGCTGCATCTTCATAAGCACACATTTATTCACATACATCCTCACTCAACGGCCAAGGGATCTCTTCAGAGATCTCCAAAGCATAAGATGTAACTCTCACGTGGGAGGGCTCTGGGAGAAGTAGTAAATTTAGGAGCCCCTTTTCAAAACAGGGTCTTCAAAGAACAGGTCTGTTGTAAGGAAAATAAAGAAACATCCGGAACTGCACGTTCAGCAAAAGTTTACAGATGATCTAAAAATAAAGGTGGGGCAAAAGGGAGACATTTGAGTCAATGTATGTACTGTAGAAATTTAGGGCATGATTCATTAGCCAAAAAAATCTGAACACCCTCTGTAGCTATTTTCAAGGAGGTACATGCATAATTTATGTGGAACAAGAGTGGGCTGCAATTTCCCCCACACTGCTTCTGCATAAATTACACCGGCTTGTAATTCATCACACTTCTGTTTTCCCTGCATGTAAGTGGTAACCTCTCATTTAACGATCACAGAAGGAGTCACCTGCAAAAAGGAAGGTGAAGTATTTACAGGTGAAGGAATTGCAGGTTTGACACAAGCATGTGGTCCGGAGAACTGGAGGCGGTACCGTTTTCTGGTGAGAGGTTGGCTGTGCGATGACTTTTCAGTTAGTTCCTTTTCAACGGCCACATTTAACAACAGAATACAGAAGTCTTTCTAAATCACCAGCACTGCTCTCAGAGAGGACCCAAAGCACAAAATCAGGCAGGAGTTTAAAATATCAGATTTGTCACAGAGGGGTGTAAGATGCTCAATTACTTGTTAATGGTCTAAAGCAGAAAAATCCTTAAGTGCATTAAATGAATAAATAAAACACCTTTGCTTCAAACATGAATACCCCCCCCCCCATGAATCTGATACACAGAATAAAACTCTGTTGTAAGCAATTACCCAGTTGACTGAACGGAGCGCAAAACGCACAGCCGTTGCCTTGCAGTACGAGCAGCACAGCCCCTGTTGAGTCCCCCAGCCTTTCCTCCAAGCAAAGACGGGGAGGAGAGAAAATTAACTGTGTTCCAGCTGGTCAGGAAGAAGCTGGGCAATAGATAGGCACTAATAAGAAAGAGGAAGCTTGCACCAAGACGTGCGCTGGGGACATCAGTAACACATATGTACCACCACATCTGACACAAGGACAGGGCATTAGAAATGAATGGAAAGAGAAACAGATGAGGATGAAGGAGGCACACTGCATAGCAGGGACATGCCGTGCGCGCCCTCCTCTTCATACCGTTCTTCGGAAGACAAAATCAGCCAATGTAATACTTATTTCAGCATTTAGCATGAGAAGCGAGTTCATTATAAAAATCCCAAGGAGGAGGGGCTGGATATTCAGTCAAACAGATGGGTGTGCTCTGCTCAGCAATGCTCACACCATTTTTTAAATTTTTTTTTTTTAAATGTACTTTTGGGCTCTGAAAATCGTCTGTTTGAGAGCATTTGCTGTCTACCTCCTGACTACTGAATATGGCTAAGAATAAAGTATCCTTTTCTAATCAGTCTCCTCTCCTTAAGGTTGGTGTCTGGGGGCTCTGCATTAAGATTGGTCATTCATGCTTTCACTGAAAAAAAAAGGAAAGAAAGAAAAAAAGATTTGCAAAAAGGGTAATACAAAGAACAACAGTTGTCCTTCTGTCTTCCTTCTCCTTCTGCATCTTACCATTCTGCCACGCAGCCTACTGCAAGCCAGGCAGCTCACCCTTGGATCCTCCACGCCAGGGCAGGACTGCGCCAGGGAGGCATATGGCTGGAACAGGCCAGGATTCTAGGATTACTGCAATAACTTTGTAAGAGTTATTCGGTCTTCATTTTGTTTCATAACGTCTCTTTCTGTGCTAAATAAGGATCTTATTCTTGGCTGAGCAGTGACCTCCCTTCAAGAGGTGAAGTCCCTCTGAAATAATTAATGTAAATCCTCAACGCTGGATTAGCAGCAGCACCTAGCCCGTTGGGGTGTCACTCCCAGAGAAAATTACGTGTCACCTTAAAAAAGAGACACGTGACAAGGCAAAGAGCCTGAAGCAAAACAAAATTACCATCTTCATCTGAGAAGAAAGGAGATTTCTTCTCAAACCAACACCTGGCACAGTGAGCCAACATGTAACCATGGCCAAGAGGGACAGACCCCCTGTCTGGAGCATGTAAGGCACTGGTGTCATCCCGAGAGAACCTCATGGGGAATCTGGATGAGTGCCTGAGAAGGCAGGCATGCAATAAGGGCACGTATCGGTTGGAGAGGGTCAAATTTGGTAAGGCCTTTGGGCCAAGTAAACTTTGCTTTGCTTCCTGAAGGTTTGGTCACGGAGTAACCTTGTCGTTACCGCTGAGAAACGAGGACCACATGGGCTGACATCAAGACGGCCGGGAAAAATCACAGTGCCTTGCAGAAGCCTCACAAACTACATCCCAGGCCTGGAAAAATACCCTGAAAAAAGAGAATGGCAGAGGTTTGACATCAAGAGTGCCCTTAAGAAGGCCATCACGTGGCGGAGAGGCCTTCCTGCTATCTCCTTGTTGCCAGTATTTCTACCAACCCTCTTCCTAACTGTACAGGGAGAAAGAAAAAGAAAAGGGTTGAAAAAGGAAAGAAAAAAAAGGGATGAAAACAGAGGAACCTGTTGTAGTACCAGCCTGCATGGCTAGGACATGTCTAACTGTCCCCTAAAGGAAACAGGAAAATCTTTCTAACAGGTGTGAATAAAGTCATAGAAGACGACAGTTATACAAGAGCCACCCATTCTGCAAACCATCTAGAGACATATTCTGCCTCTCCTTTTGTAGTCTCTCCTTTCCTCCCCTTTTCTACCTCCCCTCACCTTTATCTCTGCCCCTGGTTTTTGTTGGGTGTAATGGGGGTCTTTGAGGGTTTTTGGTTTTAGTTTGTTTTTTTTTTACCTCTTTACCTCTTCACATCACTTGGCTAATTTGATGGCTGCCATCCTGTATACTGGGCTGCCCTCATTAGCCAGGGAGTGAGTGTCACATCATGCCGAGTCCAGCGTCAGTTTTGAGAGAGAAATACAAGATGTGACACACAGAATGTGAGATAAAGAGCATACCAACATTCCCAGGAACAAAGCAAACAAAAAAATCCCACGTTCTGTCCTTTGTCAGATTTAAGTAGTTACTTAAGTAAAAATTTATGATTTTCCCTCTTCCGACTCTTTTCGTCTTGCACAAAACCGGGTAACAAGGCAGCTGAAATTCAGCACAGAGGAACGAGGGGCACATGGGGTGAGAAAGGAGACAGACAAGCCAAGGCCAGTGACCAGAGGGAGTTTTCGGAAGAGGACAAGAATGCCAACAGCAGAGTTAGAAGAAGACAGAGAGGAGAAACAGGGCCATGAGCTGCAGGAGGCAGCAGAGGAGCACTGCGAGTGAAAGGCACGGAAGGACAGCAACTCAGCAATGGGTGGTGAAACTACGGCAGAAGAGGGTTGTTAGTTAAAAAAGGGTGAATGTGGCAGGAAGGAAAGCATCGTGCAAAGATCTGTTATGGCATGTGGCGATGCCCATTTATCCGTACCTCCAGAATCTTGCTTCCAAACCAGCTCAATCCTCCATTTCACAAATGTCCTTCCTACCCACCACTCAGCCTGTGCTCTAACTGTGGTTCTGGCTCTCCCATCTCCTCTTCTTTCACCTTCCCGACGCCTTTTTAACCCCATCTCATTCTTCATTTCTCTGTGTCTCCAACCTGACCTTTTTCTCTAAGGAAATAGGTTACATTCAGCAGCCCCGGATTCCCTCTCCTCCTATCCCAGTCCACAGAAGCGTGATGATAAGCTTCATTACTGCTGCCAGCCAGCACTGCCACCACCAGCTCTCCCGTCTAACACCCCCAGGTCACACATCTCGTACATATATCCACAGCCAGCACATTGGAGCAGCTCGTGTTATCGCCCTGGGGATGGATGTTTTCTCCCTGTGATCCCAACATGTAGGGAGGTGGGAGAGGGAGGCAAAGATTCTCCTAATGGCCTAAGATGATCAAAGCCAAAACAGGAGAAGAATATTTAAGCCATAACTGCTACCAGGCACTTTGAAGATTAATGACTGCCTGGATGTTTAATATATCTCAGGACATTAACCCCAACTGGTTATTAAACCCTAAGAAATGTCTAGTGCTGAGGTCATTTTTATCACTCTAAGATGAATAAAAGAGAGGGGAAAAAAACCCACCAGCTTATGAAATGGCTTCTAATGGGCAAATCAGTTTCAGTTGCTCAGGAGAGATCACCCAAGGAACGAACACCCCTCCAGGCACAGCAGATCAGGCCACCCAGCCTATAGCAAGAATTGAGTTTGGACTAGGTTTCCTCTGAGTCCTCTGTATACTCTGTATTTAAGAACCAGCCATCCCTGTTGCAGCTCCGTGTCTATGACCAGTGCTGTGCTGCTGGCTGGCCATGGAGAATCTGCCACTGGAGGGGCGACGGAGTATCTGACCTGTCGTATTAACTGGGGGAGGCAGGGGAAAGGGATCTTCATCTCTAAGTATAACCACTTTGCTTCTGCATTATTTATAGATACGTCCTTCATTTCTAAGCATGATCACAAAAGTGGCCATAACACACATAGGTGCTTTAGCGGAACTTGCAGCCCAGTTTCAGCAGAATTTTATTTCAACTAATTCCTAATACAAAACTTCCACTCCTGAACTTCAAAGTACACGGTACCTTTGTCACAAAAGGCTCCAAAAACACTTCACAAAAATTGGAGTAGAACATTTATGTATGATGTGCGTGTTGTCACCAAGAAGGTCTCGTACAGGAAAAGGTACCATTGAACCCGTAAGGTAGGAAGTGAAGAATATATCTCACCTCAAGAATTTGGGCAAGTAAAATCCAAATGAAAGATGAAAATTATAATCTACCTTTCTCTTTGGGAAGAGGCGTGTAACCCTGTAGTTACCAAGGCTTACTGAAGTCACAAGTGAGGAGCTTAACTTAGGTTTTTCTCTATAACATGGTGGAGGGGATTCTCCCACTTGAACTCAGGTGTCTAGGGTTGTTTCACATCACCTAGCAAATCCCATGGGGCTGCGGCAGGATGATGGTCTTCCACAGGTGCCCAGATCCTACATCCTACCTGCCGCAGCATGCTGTCCTTGGATGCTCTCGGCCAGGAGAGCCTGGGATGTCCAACGTGGGACCAGACACCAGAGCTGAGGCAAGTGACTCCTGCCTGTTGTGTTTCACTACTGCAAAGCACACCATGAAACAGCTTGGCTTCCCGGAACCACGCCAGAAGTGCCACCTCCTCTTTCAGCATACAGATGAGTGCACTTACAAGTCACTCCTGCCAATGGTAATTCAGGTACAAGCTTGGTTTTAGTTCACAAGAACCGATGTATTCCCACCCAACGAGTGGCGTGAGAGCAGCTCTTCATGGAAAGTGCAAGAAACAAAACCAAAGGGCCACACGAAGCACAGTCAGCAATACCGGGAATGTCCCTAAAGCACCCGTTAGGACGTAAGCTTAAGGCCACACAGAAAACCCCAAAGATGCATTTTCTTCGCGAAATGCTTGCAACAGTGAAGAATGAATTGTTGTAAGCATTACACAAAGAGAATCCACTATTTTGCCAGAAAACACAGACCTCTACAACTTCAGCTGGAAGACAATTCCTCCCGCAAAATGATTGCTGCAGCAGGACACACTTCTTCCAGATCCGACGGGAACGGATCACAGAGCTGCCCACGTGCAGCCCACTGCCTCGCCGCGCTGCCTCTTCTTCCTCCCGGAGAATGAACCACTGGAAACCTTTCTACAGGTGAAACGTGCAAAATTAACGGAATACCACTGGGTAGGAGCTACTGGACTATCCCAATAAAAGGATTATCTTGACTTTGAAAGAAACAAGTGATTTCAAGAGGTGTTTTCAAAATTCTGACCTGTGATATTTTACTACATTATTGGAATCAGGCTATCAAATTTTGCAAGGGATATCAAAATGCATTAAGTGTATTAACCTAAAGAAATATCGAGACATAGGGACAGATCCCTATATGGGAGAATGATAGATTGTATAAGCTGGGAAAAGGAGTTGCTAGTTAAGCATTGAAACCATCGGTCCGGAGAATGACCATCATAAAAGTCAGTACAGATGATAGCAGAAACAGAATACAAGTAAAACCAAATGAAGATTACAGCTGGAATATTGCTTATTCTGTGCAAGAGAAGATGTCATAACCCAGACCCAAGCAAAATATAGCCGTCAGAATCCCGTATTCAAAAGTGACCCTTACTTCAGGACATTAACTCTCTTATTTAGAGCAAAAAAAAAAGCTTTTCCCCAAAACCACGATGTTCATCGTAAAAAGCATCAAGGAAACAGAGTGCAAAGAAGGTTTATTATGAAGAGGGAATGTGACTGGAGTGTAACTACTAAGATTTTTGCCCTAGTACCTTAAAGCATTTAACGTGCTACGGCCCAGATTGCACCAAAAACACGTGCAAGTTGCTTTGCACAAAGCAGAAGCCAGAGGTTGGCGTGGGACCACTCACACACAAGAAGTCACCCG
Source organism: Phalacrocorax aristotelis (assembly GCF_949628215.1). NCBI lineage: Eukaryota > Metazoa > Chordata > Aves > Suliformes > Phalacrocoracidae > Phalacrocorax > Phalacrocorax aristotelis. The sequence continues at coordinate 2,155,631 of NC_134280.1, read as the reverse complement.
CGGGAATGCCGACACCGAAACTCCCGACAGCCGTACAGGAGCGGCAGCCTTTTACAAGCCAGGCGATTTGTGAAAGGTGACAAAGCCGGTTAGCGGCAAAAATACACTTTATTTGTACACACCACAGATGACTTGCAGGGGGAGAGAACTGGGGTAGAAGGGATCTCCTCCCTGCCTCCCCGTGTTTTAGGAAAGCTTCCAGTTGTGATTAGAGGGATAGGGGAAGGCACGCAAGTCCTGCCTGTTACCCATCCTACTTTGCCCCAAAGCACCAGGGACAGCTGAAGACCTCATTACAAGCAGCCAAAAATTAATACAAGAGACAGGAGGGACACGTTGTTACGCAGACTCTCTAAACACGTTTTTGGCATCCTTTCTCAATTGTCAAATTATCTGACATCAATTATCAACATCGCCTGCTGATTGTTTTTATTCCACTCGAGCGTAGCCAAAAACTGTCTTTAGCGGGAGATCTTTTTAACAGCGAAAGTGGCTGAAGAAGTTCCCATCGAAATTTTGTTTTCTAGAGCTCTGCTTTATTATTGTTTAAAGCAGAATTTTGACGACTGTACACACCAGGCTTTCCCATATAACCCTGAAACCAATGGAAAAGAGTTAAGAAGCTATTTTCCCAACTCTGCAGGTCATCCAAGACATAAGGATTTTAGGAAAAAGCTATTTCTGTCTCTACCATATTCTTTTCAAAGCAACAGAACATATTTTAGCAAATACAGGTTTGGAGTCCCATGTAATCATCTCTGCTTCCTCTATATTCAGCACAGACAATCACATCGAGATTGCATTTGACACAAACCATTGGTGTCCATAGAAACTGCATGGCAGTGAAGGCAGGCAGAGCCTGGGCATGCCTCGAGCTCCCAAAATCTTGCTAAAATGGCTCTAGCGTGCGCCGTTACACTATAATCACACGACTGCAGTTTTGCACATTCTGTTACCATACAGCAAAAATGTTGGGGGTATAAAAAACCCACCCATCGGTGAGACTGTCAGAAGGTGGTGGACGATGGGAGGTGGGAACGGAGCTGCCCAGGGCGCTGGAGCCCCAGATTTAACACAGGTTTATCAAGTCACGCAGCACTTCTGCCCCCAGACTCCCCATTACAGAAAGGGGGACTGTGGGAGCAGCCTGCATTTATACCGCTGTATGCCGTGCATGCTCGTAAAGATTTTTATTGTAATGGTCATCTGTTAAACATTATGCATTTGGTCCTATGCTAGTATTCTGAATGATACCGTAATCATGTAAATATTTCCTTGTAATAACATTGCATGAATAAAGAGAATTACTTTTCTAGGTCACACTAGAAAAATGCATTTAAACAAACACCCACAGTATGTACAAAGAGACAGACAACTCCCAAATACAAGAAATTTTGGATGAGGAATAGCCAAATCCTATTTTTTATTCGTACCTACGCTGCTTATGCTATTAATACCTGACTTCTCTTTTGTGACTTTAGACTATTTTAAAAACGAAACCTTGTTACCATGGAGACAATAAGCCGGTCAGCACATCTGCTGAAGAATAGGACATAAAATTTTTAAAGTGAGAATTTCAAAGGCTCAGACTTTCAGGAATCCGCGCCAACGACTCCATCAAATACACATAAGGGCTCCTGTTAATTTAGTTAGCTGTCACCTACCAGATTTCTGACAATCCTATTAGCTGCTATTGTGCACCAGTACCCACTAGCAGAGACTGCAGTACTACGAGCACTGGCACGCTGAGGAGATGAATCATGTTCCACTTCCACGTGCTGCACTGGCCACGCTCACGGAGCGGTGAGGAGAACAGCTTATTGTGAATATAATCCAGTGAACCTGCCTCAAAGGTTGATGGATGGCTCCAAACAAAAACAACAAAAAAACCAACTGGGGGATTTGTTTTTTAAAGAACGCAGTCGTGATCATTATTTGCTTGCAAACAGACACACCAAAAAAAAGCTTTTTCCTTTTCTAATAGCACGCTAAGTGGGAACATAATTTGAGATTCAATTAGCACATTAAGAAACATTGCATTAAGCTTCCCGGTGACACAGAGATACACAGCTACCCTGGCTTTCCAGATGAAGAAACAAGCCTTGCAGAAGTCTGCTGGCTTCTTCATGGTCAGATGAAGTGATGGCAGAATTAAGGAGAGACGCCAACTGTCCTACTCTTTGTTTTATAATTTAAAAAAATCCCATTTAAGTTTCCCTCTACTGTTATTTCAACCTTGTGAAGCTCGCTGTCCTCCCCCACCTCCTCCTCCCAACCCTGCAAGGAGAAACCCAACTAAGGCAGGATTTCAGGGCACCTGGGATCAAAGCAACACCATTAGATAGGACAAGGCAGGTCTTATGAGAAGCGGCTGAGGGGGCTGGGGGGGTTTAGCCTGGAGAAGAGGGGGCTGAGGGGAGCCCTTCTCCCTCTCTGCAGCTGCCTGAGAGGGGCTGGAGTGAGGGGGGGGTCGGTCTCTTCTCCCAGGTCACTAGCAGTAGAACAAGACGAAATGGCCTCAAGCTGCATCAGGGGAGGTTTAGATTGGATAGTAGGAAAAATGTCTTCCCTGCCAGAGCGGTCAGGCCCTGGCACAGGCTGCCCAGAGAGGTGGGGGAGTCACCATCCCTGGGGGGGTTCAAAACAAGTGTAGACATGACACTTGGGGACATGGTTTAGGAGGCCTGGGGGTGTTGGGTTGGGGGGTTGGACTTGATGATCCTAGAGGTCTTTTCCAACCTTAATGATTCTGTGATTCTAAGGCAGCTTTCAGGAAGGCAGATGTGCACACGTACACGTGACAGCCACACGCCACCAGCTGTTACCAGCAGAGAAGCCAAGAACAGGGGACATGCTCCAAGTCCATCAGCCTCTCAAGCCGCATCAGAAGATAGCTCTGGAAAAGCTGCATATCCCACGGCTCTGACTTAATCCGCACAGGCAGCATGCCACAGGAAGCTATGGAGAGGAGAGATGTCATCTGAAAGTCGTCAGTGCCGGTGAGCCCAAGGGTTAGAAGCTGCTCAGATATACGACCCTCCATCACTGAAACACGCACAGCAGCAGCAAAGCACGGTTCTGTTTTACAGCCTTCATTGCTGCAGTATTTCGCTTAACCGCAGTTGTCATTACAAACCTCACCAAGGGTCATAACAGACCATGTCTTCCAGCCGGCTGTGCCCATCGGTCTGATGGTCCCTCTCCAGCTGGCAGGAGACAACTCCGTGCAAGCTCTCCAACCCATCGCAGGCAAATCCAGCCGCGGTGGCTCAGACTGCCCCACTCGGTTCTATCCCCGGGCTCCTGCAGGGACCTGGGCACAGCCCTTACACAGCACACAGCCTACGTGGACACAAGGGACGGCCTCACCTCTGTCCTCCAGAAGCAGGCTGTCTTCAGAAATCACCTCTGTGATCTGGAAATGAAATTCAGGCCATGATGAAAGCACCACGGTGGAAAACACCGATTTCTCCCAAAGCTCACAGCAAACTTACTCCATGGCGGTGTACACAAGAGAGAACTGCAAACCAGCCTCAAAGTCAAACGGCTGTCGGGGTACTGAGCAAGATCCTCCACAGACATTTATTTCAGTTCAAGCATGCCTTACTTTGCCTCATTGTAAATCTGCATGTTTAGGTTAAACCAAAGTAAACTGGTCTTAAGCACAGTTTAACTTGAAAGATGCAGCTGTTGTATTAGTTAATGACATCGATTTAAGAAGAGAGGTGAGTTAAAACAATGTCACTCTGCCATGCAGACAAGGCTTATGCTCTTTGGAGAAAGGGCTGAATCTTTTATTCACCTGTCAAACACTTCAACAGTTTCTAAACGCTGTATGGAGAAAAATAACGATCCAGCCCTGTGTCTAAGGAGTAATCACATTCTATGACAGTAAGTTATATTTTAGAAATTAATGACTCATCGTAGAATTGAGCTCATCCTGGTAAATTACTGAAATTCTAATCTGCTCCTCTGCAGATATATATTTTAATCAATCTAATCAGCATTCGATTTTGAGAAATGCCTGGGTCATTGCCTACCTAGGTTGGAATGGACAATGCTACCCAGCACCATCCACCTCCTGCGTACCAGAAAACCTGTATCACAGAAGACCAAAATCTTTAGAGCATCAACTGAGGTCTCATTTCATTCTGAGGAAAATGAATTTAAGACAAAAAAAAAAAAAAAAAAAGGCAGAGTTGAAGGAAGAAATCAAACGCACATTAAAAAGTTTGTTAACAAACAGCCACCGAAGCTTCCTACATCATTGATGAGCAGTGCTGATTCCCCCTAAATCAGACCATTACTTTACAGGACAATCAGCAAAAACCATCAACTACAAAACTCAATCCTGTACTTCAGGCCACACATTGCTCTTGCAGACATCGATGTACGTCACTAAGCTAACATCCGCCAGCGCCGATGAGCGACCGTGGCTGCTTTGTGTCTGCGAAGGCGCACCTGAGGGGGGAACCGGGCGGCCGTCTGCGCCGCGTGCCAAGGGAAAGGTTTTTGGGCTTTATAAATGACAAACAAAACTCAGACGCCCTTAAGGCTTCCCAGATCTGATCTACAACTCTTCGCTTGAGTAAACAAGAAGATATCTGAATGTAGATGCCACCGTCCAGCCAGAGTCCACTGCTTGGTCCTGCACGAAGGACACCACGATCCCATCGCCACACACGCAAAAAAACTCATCGGAAAATAAGGCAACAAAAATCTTGAAAGATTTTTACTTTTGTCTGGTCAGAATGTCATTAACTTTTTAAAAAGATGTTACAGCTTGAGAGCTGCTCTAATAACAGACAATGCTGGTTTTATTTTCCTCTCAGTATTACATAGGAAAAATGATATTTAAAAGGGGGAAGCACAAGCATTGCCAGAGATGTGACACTAGGTGTAACTCTGTCTAGAAAGAAAATTGACTTTAACTTCAACTATCTCTAAATATAAGCAGCAAAATACTTCCAGAAATCAACTGCATGTCTAAATATAATTTTATGTAAAGCTTAATGTGCTCGGACTGAAGAGGTACACTCGGCGGCTTCACTTGAAGTCTCTGGCATGAGCCACCAATTACTATGAGTGTTTCAAGAAGATTTTATTACAAGGCCCTGCTGATACCGAAGAGCAGATAACTGTATTTCACTCGAGCATGTAAGTTCTGGTTATACAGTGAGGCAATCCGGTACGTGAGCAGGTCAGTAACAACCCCATTAGGGACCAGTCCACTGCCCGACTGCACTTCTGGTTACATCTCCCGAAGCACAGCCACTTGGCACCTCTTCAACACACACCACCTCGTGACACTTAATTGCACCAAGTCTTCTCTAAATGAGGAAGGGCACGCCGAAGGGCGGCCTAGAACAAGGAGACGTTCAATCGCACCTGCAGTAAGGGCTGCAGTTTGGTTAACAAAAAGCAAAAGGTATAAATATTTCATGAAGTCAGAGGAGGCGGTGGGGCACTGCCACGGGGAGACGCCCGGCCGAGCTGAGGAGCGAGGTGGAGGAGGAAGGGAGGCTGACCTTCCACCTCCAGCGCCACAGGACCCCCGCTCGGACCTCCGTCAGCCCACCTCCAAGTGTAAGAGTCCCTCTCTCAGATGCAGACCTTCCCCCGGGCATCCCCAGCCCTGTTATGGAGATGGAGCCATTTACTGTGTGGCTTTTCCCTCCCAAAACTATATTATCGCGTGCATAAAAGGTTTTAATGACTTCTGGCACACGTACCTATAGCTGCAGCCCCGGCCCTGCTAACTTGCCTGGGACCACCCACAGTAAAAAGCAGCCACTGTGGCTCTTTCTTTTGACAAGAAGTGATGCTCTAACATGACCTTTGGGTGACTGTTGCAGTTCATCACAGGTCACAACTTCTCTCAGTGAGATAAATGCTATTAAAAATCACAAGCAATAAAACTGATGCTACCAGAAGTCAAAGGAAAAAAAATTTAAAATTGCATATACTCACAAGTCACACCCTGTCAAAATAAGCAGTGGAAATGTAAAATCTTCCAGAAAATAAACCAACAATGAATTATTATTACAGCATTTTGCAAAATTATAAGCATATGTTTTCAGCTGACCTACTTACTGCCTTATAATTGACTTCTGTCCCTTAAGGGGGTTCTTAAATATAATGGAGCGGCACCTGCCACATAAGAGGAACAATTTTGTACACCCGTTCCTTGCTCAAACACCGCACTTAACAGCTTCAGCACCGGGTTTACTTGCAGCCTTGGCCATGCCACAGGAGACAGAGGTGCCCATCCAACAACCTGGGAACCTCCTGCACCCCAGGTCACTCCAGGACGCAAGTGATCTCGCTCACTGGAGTAGGTCTTATTTTTTACACCAGCCCACTGGTTTTCAGCGCATACCGCCCTGTTCCCGCTTGTACATCACTGCATCCGTGTCTTCCAGCGCAGCATTTCCCACAGCAAGAGGCAGTTATGGGCTCTGCCAGCTTCCCAGGCTGGTGATGCTGCCGTTGGTGGCTCTGCCCTTGCTGACACTGGCACGGGACTCAGCACGAAGGACCGCCTTTGCTTATACCATGTGGTGTTGACAAAAAAAGCAGATCTAAAAGCTTGTCCACACATTACTCCCTTACTAAATTACATTGGCCAGTGGACTGAAACCAAAAATTAAATGCAACATAATGAAAAGTCAGGTAATGACTTCAAATCTGGGGGACCCGTGCCTCTCCTGACCCGAAAGGAAACCAATGATAGAATTTCCATGGGTATTTTGGACTTGGGCAAGAAGCTGGTGCGCAATTCTTAACGCGTACAAGATCTACTAAAGATTTAAACTCTTTTGGGACATTTATCGCAAAACTTACTGACAGAATTTCAATTTTTTAAAAAACGATACCTACAGCCACCACAATGTTACTTGAAGTTAATCCCTGCTATTAGGAGGGGTTTTTTTTCCACTTATGCCTCAAAAGCCTGACTGTTCTTAGGGGAAACCTCACAGCAGGAGGAGAGGACTGCTCTACATCTGCAGAGCCAAAATCCCCCGTTCTCAGAGAAAAACCACTAACCACAAAGGTTGAGAAAACGGTCTCATCCTGGCGCCAAAGGAGCAGCAGAAGTGCTGTTGTGCACGGGAAACACTGCCCTGAGGGGCTGAATCACCCCAGGGCGAGGAACATCACGTGAAGCCCACGGGAAGGAGCAGCAAGACCCACTGACGGTTGGACTAGTTCCTAGCTGGTTGGTTGGTTGGACTTGATCCTAGAGGTCTTTTCCAACCTTAGTGACTCTATGATTCCACGATCTCTGGCTCAGGCCTGCCGCGCTCTCCCCCAGCAAGGGGGAGGCAACCCCAGAGTTGGTTTTGTTGCTCAGCTCACACAATTCAAATTAAATCACTGGCGTCATGGAGAGAGCTACTGCACTCGCCTGTTTAAAAGGTCTCAAGGTAGTAAATTGCTGAGGACCTTCTGCTGTTTTAAATCTCAGCGTGAAATGTCACCTTAGAAAGTGACAGCAATTTGCCTGCTCCCACCTCATTTGGGATAAGCGGGTCCCAGTACGGATCAATTCATTTTACTTTATATTGCACGGAGCTGAAATGACATTGATGTGGTAGGTTCAGCCAACACGGCATCGTCCTCTGCCAGGGCAGCGCCGATGGATGCCGGTGCACAAAAAGCCCTGGTGCCGGCGCTGGCGTGGATACGCTGCTGGGACCCCTCGGCTGCCACGCAGTGGGACTCGGGTCTGCAAGCGCGACGGAAGGAAAAACAGCCCACCACCAGATTTTCCTATTATTATTTGTCAGTGCCCCTCAAATGTGTCACCGAATATAGGGGGGTCAGATGTAAAAGCGAGTCTCCCCATCTTCCCCAAGAAAAGGCAACACACAGACGTTGAAGCACGCAGCGCTTGCAGAGCACACCACATCCTGACTCGTGAGACAGAAAAAAGTGCAAAGGACACGTGTCCGTGCGTTTTGCGCACCAAGGAGGTGTGCGATGCCGTCTGTGTAATTCGGCCGTGACGCCCGGCGCGTCTGCTTGAGGAGCCAGGCTCTTCCGTGCGAGCCGCGGCGATCCCCGGCTGCCGGTGCGAGCGCTTCCACGTGCAAGGTTTCCAAAATCCCGCATCGCATCCTCGCTCCCTCACACAGCGAGTGCGCCGGGTGACGCCGATTACTCTCCGCCTGCCTGAATCACAAGCCCCCAGTTTCCATGTGAGCACGGCACGAAATCCACCTCTTGAAACAACACGTCTGACAAGCTGAAAGATTCCCCAGGACACCTACAAGAAAAGCCCACAGCCCCCTGCAACACCTCCTCAACTGCCACGACAGAGTGACACAGGCTAAAAACTACCTTTATATTTATTTATCCTTGTTTCAACTCTCATTTACATGGCTGATATCACATTAAAAGTCACATTCTTACTGCCACTCTCGCATCTCATCCTGCCGCTGCTGGCAACAGGGACTGCCAGCGCGGCGCTGCTGCGGTTCTGCTCCGGGCTGGAGGCGAGGAGACACCGCAAAGCAAAATAAAACTTCTCTGGATTATTTAAATCTCTTTCTCTGACAGACCGACTTCACAACCTCCACGTCCTGAGCAAAATCCGCTTCCACGCATGACAAGTGCCCCGCATTTGTCGAGGGCCCTGTTCCACTTTCCTTGCGCTTCTTTAAATTTCTGCTAAAGTCGACAAGGACTCTGGGGGTGCGGGATACACGTTCGTGCTCCAAGAAATGTTCTACCTCCTTTACTTTTAAAGCAAATTAATAATATTTACGCTAAGAAGCGCCTTTGAGGAGAGAAAGGAGAGAAACTCGGGATAACTAACAGGCTGTATTTTGCCAGGGGACAGCTGGCAGGCAAGGCTGTAAGCCGGGGAACAGCGAAGGGAAGGGGAGCGAGGAGCAGGAGGTTTCACCTAGATCCCCGCAGCGCCAGGGGATGCAGGGCTGCTGTATAATTAGCACCGACGAGCCTGAAGCTCCGAACTGTGGTGCCAATGCTCTTGACACCTTTACAACCTTTTTTTTTTTTCCCCAGAAATCCCCAAGTCAGAAGATGGCTAAAGTCTCAGCTTCTGTTCTTGAAGAAAAGTGTATTTCTTCCCCTCGCTGTTACAGGGAACAACTAGAAAATCAGCCCTAGGTACAAATCACAGCTCGGGAACCGGAGGCAAACACCATCTGTGCGTTTGTCGGAATAAATGATGACTTCAGTCGGGTTTGTTAGGCCCCTCTCCTGATCCTTGAGAAATCTTGGGTTTATTGTTTTAAGCCCGGCTCTGGCCCGCGCCCGAACTCGCCCGGGTTTGGGAGCAGCGGGGACGGGGACCACAACTCCCGCGCTCCCCGGAGCGGGAGCCAGCGCATCGCCCGGCAGCGGTACCAAACCCTGCGGAACCGGGGGGCTTATTTAATTAAAAAAAATATAAAACCACCACGAAATCGTTCTCGGATGAGGGCAGAGGGGCCGGCCGAGCGGCCCGGCCCCGCCGCCGCCCCCGGCCCCGCCGCCCCTCACCTGCCGCAGGATGAAGCTGGTGGAGGTGGTGCTGCCGTCGGAGCGCTTCAGCCGGCTGCGGCGGGTCGCCGTGCCCCTCGCCACCTGCCCCGGGGAGGCCGAGACATCAAGGTCGGGTCGCCGCCACCGCCGCCTCCCCGCGGCCCCGTCCCCCGTCCCGCCCTCCCCGCGGCCCCCCGGGCGGCACCTCACCGCGGCCATGGCGGCCAGGAGCGGCCGTTCCCTCAGCCTCAGCCTCAGCCCCGGCCCCGGCGCCGCCGGGCTGCGAGGACGGGCGAGGGCGGGCGGGGACGGGGAGGCGCCGGGCGGCCCCGGGGCGGGGCTGGGACACGCGTGTCCCCTTCCTTCCCTCCCTCCTTCCCCGCGGGCGGCCCTGGGCACGCGTGTCTCCCCCCCTCCCTCCCCGCGGGGGCCCCGGGGCAGAGGCAGCCATGGCGGGCAGCACCCTGAGGGCGGCCGCCCTCCCCCGGCCGGGGCGGGAAAGGTGCCCACGGGGGAAACCCCCGCACCCCAAGGGGAATTTCAGCAAAACCATCCGATTTAATCCAGCACGTGAATATACCGGGTGTGACACCCGGACCCCACTGCCGTGGGAGGAACTCCAGTGGCAGCCGGCCATGAGGGACGCACCAGGGATCTCATTGTCAGGAGTGGACAAAGGTGTTTTACCATGAGTGGAAGCAACCCCCACACTGCCAGCGATCGCCACAGCCATGGGTGTTCTGCACCGGCGTCCCTTGGCCCCCAGCCCGGCTCTCCACATCCCACGCGGGATGCCAGCAGGCTGGAGATGTGACACAGGTGCTACAGGCAAGGACCAGCCTCTGAGCCTGGCTTAATGTCCTCAAACTAAAACCGAGCCCCAGCTATTGCGACCGTGTCAACCGCAGTGCCACCCGGCGCTTCCGAGGATGGACCGGCATTAATTTGCACCAACTACCAGTCATGAATGCTGGGGTATGGAGGAAAAAATGATAAATCGGGAGATGAAGTGACTCGTTTGAAGTGAAAGAGGAAGAATTGGAAGCAGGACCTGGATTTCCTGCTTCCCACTCCTGTGCTGTAACTACAAGCACATCGCACCTCCCACTGAAGTGAGTAAGAGGAGAAACGTGTGCAGCTTTGAACTGATCTCACTTCTACGCCAGGAAGCCCTGAACCCGCGCACACACCCCTCGGGTGAAGGGCCACAGCACAACAGAGCGAGCGGTTCTTTCGCTATAGACACAAACTGCAGATTTGTTTTTTTTTTAATTCCTTGGGTGAAATTAGGCAGCCTGGTTTCTTTGTCAAAGATAAATGTGGGTCACGGATGCTGTAGTCTAAATTTATTTTTAACTTCAGTTTAATCATTAAGTTGGTATTAGGAAGGCTACTTTTCTTTAAACATTAATCTTAGCATGACCGAGTATGTGGCTCACTTCCCAGGTTAAGATACTGTCCAGAAAAACTAACAAGTCATTGTCTCACTTCAGAAAGCTTCAGGAATGTTTAGGTTGAGATTCCAAATGAAAAACAAACACTTGCCAGTAGTTCAGTAAATATTTTGGCTTTACAAGGGCTTTGTAAGATTTCGATTTGCAGCTGGAAGTGACCTGAAATCAACACCCTGGGGTCAGCAACTTGGAAGGGGTGTGAATAAATGAGGAAGTGCGGTGCTTTATTGCAAAATAACAATTAAAGGAGTTGCTCTCAGGTACGCGAGGCTGCTTGCATGCATTGTTTTGGTGTCCATTCACAGGCTTAGCAGAAGGTTACCTTTAAAGCATGACGATTTATTTTTAATTTGGATGAATTGGGAATCTCTGGATCATTTCTTTAGATTCTCTGTAAAAACCTGTAACAAGCCATAAGTACTCACGGCTCTTACTTAAGATGTGCGGTACAATCAGATTTAAGGAGCAGGGTATTTGCTTTCTGTATAAATACTTTATCAGTTGTGGCAAAGCGTATTATCATTTTACACAAGATCCTTCTCCGCGATTACCCATCAGTTAACGCCCGATACGGGACAGTATTCTCTCGCCAGCCTACGGAGCCTTTGGGCAACAGGGCGCCGGTTCCCAGCTGGAAGAGCTCACCAGAGGCGAGGCACAGCACAGCCTGGAGGTCACCGCCTCTTCCAGAGCGCTGGCTTTGCTGACGGCGCGTGGGAGCAGGCCGGGCTGGGGTGGCTGGGCCGGTGGCCGAGGGGAGCCCGGGAGGAGACTGGGGAGGGCTGCAGTGCCGACCTTCACACCCCTCACACAGATTTTGCCTCACCTTTCCGGCAAGGACCGAACTACGTCGTGAACACAAGACTCTTCACCCACGTGTGTTAAACAAACTTTGTTTTATTCACACAAGGCAACGCACACATATTGCGGACAGGAGGCCAAACGGATATTCCAATTAAACAGATCCCCTCTTCTCAACACTGCAAACTCTTTAAGATGATTTTCTGTAAGAACCGCGATACCTCTGTTGACCAGTACACATCCACCTCAGACCCCAGACACAACAGCAGCAGAGCCTTGGTCTGAATCCCACGTTCAGGCGTGCCCTCCGTTGGCAGCCGACCGAAGGCGTGACAGTGCCGCCGAAGGGAGCTGCCAAACCTCGGGCGTGCTCAGAACCTGCCCCAGCTCTAGTTCCTTTCCTTCATTTCTCATTTTCACCAATTCAAAACAGTTTCAGTCAGCTTGATGTAAAATTTAACTGGGAAGAGCCATGAATTCTAAAACATTATTCGTTCATTCAACAGATCCATCACAGTGTTCAATGTAAGCAAGAGTAGTGCCTATTATTTCTTAGAAAATGCATAGATAAAAATAAGAAAAAAAAACCCATCTTCCTATCAGAAAATAATTCCTGTAAGAGATTGCAGCCGCAGCCACGTCCCACTCAGCTCTCCTCTCTGAAGGACAGCCTGCAAAAGACTTAACACTGTTCCACAAGTCCACGAACAAAACCTGAAGTAAAACGAACACGGAACATTGCTTTTAAGGTTTACTTGTTACGGAAACAATCTGATTTTTTAACATTGTCATTTCTGTACCAAATTAAAACAACAGGCAATGCATTTCTCACATCGAGGCGGGACGGAAGACCGTGGTTTCCCCAAACACGTCTCTGCACGGTGATATTACAGACAAATTCAATTGTTGCTGTCAGCTGACTATAACTTAGACATAATAGGTTGCAAACTCATACTAGAAGAAAATTTCTCTAGCACTGATATTTTCAACACCCATGAAACAAATATATTACAATAAAATTCTCATTATAAAGTTGCACAAATTCCTATGTTAACCAGTAAGAGTTTATATGAAAAAGCAGACGTTATCTACCCTTGATTCCTGATATAAAACAGCAGGTAGAAACCTAATGTAGAAATCTGAAGTTAGAGAAATCCTTTGGCAGCATGTTCAGTTACAATCAGGCCTTAAAAATAAATATGATAATGTAAAGAAGTATGAAGAGGAAATACAGATCCTATTAACACCAAAACCCTCTAAATAGACTGTTTTAATAATTAAATTATTTTACACTATCTACAAATTGCATATCACAGAATTAGGAAGAAAAGAGACGACAGAAGGACAAATCCTGCTTTTATAAAATTTCAGGCTTTAACAGTACGCATGTATGTGGCTGTGTAGAAAACCTCAGACAAATGAGTATATACACGTCATTTATAGTTCATGATTAAGTGAACACAATCAAATCACATCTGCCTAGCTGTCTCAATTTAAGATGTTCAAGATTTCTGCTGGACCAAAGTTTTGAATCTAATTAAAATAACTACCTTAATCTCAATCTACTAACAAACACGGAGAATCTATAGAAATGAGAGCAAGGTTCAGATTGACTACACACCAACTTGGAACAAAGGAAACTCCTACCCAAAAAAATTATAATCTCCAAACAATAAGAATTTTGAACAGCAGCATTGAAATTAATCCTTACTCTTAAAGAACACAAGGAACGAGTTATCAAAATACTTCAGTATTGCCATGCGTGTTATTTATACTGAACTACTTCAAGGGGAAGGATAAAGACAACGTAAAGTCACGTCAAAAAGAAAGACAGAAGCTTCCTTCCAATTGCACAAATTTAAATTAAAAAATGATTTCAGGAGCAGGTAGCAAATACCTCACTGCATAAGCACGAGGCTGCGAATGCAGAAGGCCATGGTACTAAGTAATTAAATCAAACGCAAAAGAAATGGAGGTGGCACTGAGTGAAGGTGGCTTTTGACCCAACAACAGTCCGATAGCTCTCGTTTGGTAGAAAATTTATACACCAAAACGGACTTATTCAGACATTTGGGAGTTTTGTGCATTTAATCAAGTTGATTTTATCAGTGATCTGCTTCCATTATTTTCCCAAGCTAAAGGTTATTACTCACCATCAAATTGTTAAAATAGGTACAAATATGACTATGCTAAAGTGAGTAGGTAAATAGGAGGAGAAAAGTGATTTTTTTTTTTTTTTTCCAGAGGTTGAAACAATAGCAGAAAGAAATCCCACATTCCTGAAAGCTAATTCAGCTCATCTGCTCCCCTTGTACAAACCCCACCCATTAAAAAAGTGCATCAGGGAAGAAATTCTTAGATTTCTTTTCTCAGCCGCCAAGTGCTACGCTGCCACCGTTCCAAGGCAATTCCTTTTCTCAAGTCACGCCTGTCATTTTCAATATGCAGCCGCTCCTTGTATTAAACGAGGAGCGCAATCCCACCCACAAAGCACGTGTATTCTGCCTGCACAGCCTGTGTGTTGAATACAGCTTTTTCAAACGGTTCAAGAGTTTCTCTGACTGTAATCGGCGTTTATCGAGACATGGAAATGGCGGCAGAGAGAGGAAATCCAAGAGAGGCAAGAACCCCCTGGTCCCGTAAAGACGAATCATGTTCCACTCGGCTCCCCACTGGAAAGGGAGCAAGGCGGATTCTCACAGTCTTAAGCTTCAAACATTCTCAAGCCTTTCCTTTACCACAAGGAACTACAACCCTCCTTCACTTCTAAATACATCCAAAAAGGAAAAGAAAAGAGATTCTGTACATGTTCCTGGCTCAGCACCTTGTATCCAGAGTGCCCAGCCTGTCAGCCGGGAGCATCCCTTGCCTGCTCGTGCTCGCAGCACCGCCTCTGCCAAAAGACACCAGCGACTTCTAGCAAAACCCCACCTGCTTTCTTCAAGCAGAACACATCAGAAGTTCTCTGCCATTTCCCAAAATCTAATAGTCAGCACTGTAAAAAAATCCCATTTCTCATATTTCTGTAGGTACATGGTCCTCACCATCACAATATCAGATCATTTTCTCTTCCAGCTCTCCTCTGCTGAACTCATGCGGTTGTTCCAGTTATGCAGCGCGTTATCGCATTGTAAAGCTCGCTACAGCAGCGCAGAGAGGTGGTCTCTGAATCTGCAGAGATTCTCTAAAGCCACTGGGATAGATCATAGTAAGAAACCAGAGGAGGCAATGCGTAACGAGAGCAATGCGTAACAATAATTAAACATCCTCAAGTTTTCATAAACACGTTTAAAAGAAAATTATTTCTGGACAATCTTTTAAGGTTCAGAAGCGGTGTTTCTTGCAACCACTGAAATAAGGGCTCAAAGTAATCTGAAATTATTTAAAACCATCAGCTAATCTAGTTCCGGCTATCTTTATGCAAACGCTTAACAATCAGATCCGATGCATATTTTTAGCCTGCATCACCCTAATGTAGCAAGTCGGGTTATTTAAAAAGGAAAAGGTATTTTGATATCCGTGACAGGTACTCAAAAATAATGAGGTCAGGCAACCTTTATTCATTAATTCAGAGACACGAGCCGGTTTGTTTTTAAAGGAGAGGCTGTTGATGGTAATTTGTTTGTTGCTGTAGAACGGAATGAGCGGGAACTGCCACGGGATAACCTGGTCCTTGAGGCAAACTCGATGTGCTGTTCTGGTAAGCCGACATATCCACCGACATTGCCATCTGCTGCTGGGTGTAAGCGGCTGTGCTGGCGGCTGACGCAAGGCCGGCGTTCTGGTTCACGTACGTCTGGTTTAACACAGAATCTGGTCCTGGGCTGTAACAAGACAAACCAAATCTAACTCCGACAAGTTCATGTCTATTCATCTGACAAGCAGATTCGCAAATAAGAATACTGCTTAGTCCAAAAGCCACCTGTGTATTTTCAAAGCGATCAAGACCGGTATTACGTGTCACTGTCGATATACCAAGAACACACAACCTCTAGACAAAGTAGCAAAGGAAGAAGGCGATTTAACAGTGTGCAGAAGCGGTACCTTAAATAGGCAGCTTGAGCTGGCTGAGTTGCTCCAGAAGAATTTATATTCTGAGGCAGAGACCTCAGCTGCCCCATCTGATCCGGTCCTAGGCTATACCCTGGGGAAATGGTGACTTGGTGAACACCCTGGATCATGTAGTTTCCACTAGGTGGCTGTACGGGATATGACTGTAAATGAAAAACACCAAAAAAACCCCATCAACAAACCATTGCACACCTTTTATTTTCAATTAAGCAGCAGCAAATGTGGCACTGAATACCACCATGATGAACAAATACGTTAGGGTTCAAAGGCTGAATGAGCATCAATTCATCTTTCCAACAAAATTCTAAAACCAAAACATGTAACTTCTCATAACACGTTTTAAACAGGCGTCCTGTGTTTCATGGGCAGATACTTCTTTCAGAATTACACTGCCAACAAGGTCAGTGCTTAATACCTGAAAGAACCACCTTTTGTATCACGTGCAAGACCTCCGCCCCTCCCAGAAACCTTATTTCTTTCTCTCTAATTTGCCTTGTCTTTAAAATGTTCCATCCTTACATATTTTGATGCATAGAGTTGAGTAGGAAGATGGGCACCATATGAGATTTGTTATTTAACACCTTTTGGAAATTAAACCATAAGAATATTAAGACTATAACACAAAAGGAAAGCAAAAACTTCATTTCCTTCTATTTCTGGTTTAAGATAACGCAAGCCTTTACTCAAAATTCAGATAGAACAGGTGGTACGACATGCTTAGTCTACAGAAGTCTACGCTGCTCATGGGTTTTGCGCTAAGCTCAGCATGGTTAGCGTTACCTTGTATTTTTCACCGCTGGAAGAAGCATGCATCTTGGAAGAAACAGTAAACTCCAGTTGCCTTTTGGCTCAAATTACTTTTCAACCTCCAAATATAATGAATTTTCCGTCGCTACCAGCAGTTAGCGACATGGAATGACTTTTAACTGACATATTTTCAGATCTAGCGGTTGCTATGGCAACTATTCTTTTCCCACTGAACAATTAACATTAAAGTAAAATTCACTTAAAGTAAAAACACTCATTCTATGCTTTCTCCAAAAAGGATCTTTAAGAAAATCTCTCTTTCTCCACCATTTTTATTTTCTTAAGACACCAATATGGCGCATTAGAGACACTGTATGATGGTTTTGAACGACCACACCCCGATACAACACGTTCATTTCTTAAGGCAAAAAAAAGAGAGCTAAAACCAGACTAGTGTTTCTATATTTAGAAAAAGTACACTGCACTTGTGCTAAATGCGCTAATATTAAAGTTCACTCCCATCCCCGCTATTAGATAACAAGGTAACATTTTACTTTAAGACTGAGGACATGACTCACAGCAAGAATACCCACCAAGCTGCTGAAACACACTATTTTAACTGTAAAAAAATTAATCACGGAGGAATCTGTTGGCATTTCCAATATGGCATCCTTCTGTTAAGCAGAGCGAAATTAACAGCTACACCTTATTGTACAAGCAGGTAACTGCAAACTGAAGTACCCTGTTGTACTGCCTAAGTGGTGTTTTATTCTGAAGGCTCTAAAAAGTCACCAGGCAATGTCAGGTTGTTCGTAGGCTAGCAGGAAAGCATACACTTTATTTCTGCTGTCATCTCTTTAAATAGAAATCTATATTAGGAAAGTCTCTATTTGCAGAAAGGAGTACTGACCTGCACCGAAACACCAGAAGATGTAGGTGGGTATTGTGCAGGATGGTGGAGTTTTGAGTAGGCTGAATACATCGGTGTTTCATTCATCAGTTTGTTATAGAGCTCCAAAGCTTCTAGAACTTTCACGTTCAATTCAGATAATTCTGAATGCTTTCTGTTTCAAAACAAATACATGCAAACACTAAGTCTCTCAAACACCTAATCTTAGACAGTATGAAAGAAGTGTGGTTCATTAAACAGTTTTGCATATGCAAGAAAAAAACCCTTAAAAGGTCAATGGCCAATTTCTTACACATCTATATTGTAAAATTGCCATTCTGTTTCTTACACCCATGGGACTGGAAGGAGAGTCCAAGTGGTGAACAGCTATCCTTCCCTAGCTGCAATAAGGCAAGCACCTCCACAGGTATTAGTTCGCTTTTCTTTTCACCCTCAAATATCCCTAGGAGTCTGAGAGGAAAGGGTGAAGTATCACTGAATAGATTTTCCTGTCATGGAGGACAGTCAGCAGCAGACTGAAATTCCCAAGCTCTAGACAGATTGCAAACGGCTACAGACAAGAAGTGCTACTATAAAATGCACGCAGTAACGTATGCAGTAAGTTCTGGAGATCAGCAATCAAATCTTAGTGGGCCCACTGGGACTTCGGTAGCTCAGTGTTAAAAAAATAAAGGTAGAATTATCAAAATTTCTTTCTTCCAAGACTTTCTACTTGGGAGATGAAAAAAAGTATCAGAAAAAAATACAACTGTACAATTTGAAGCGAATCACAGTAAATAACACAGAAGCTACGTTCTGGCTCACCTATCGATCTCTTCTAGTTTTTCGTCTATCATTGGACCCATCTGTTGACAAATATCTGTGGAAACAAAAGCGTCAAGGTAGTTAATGTCTGGCACAATTAAAAGTTTAAATGCAGCCAAAACTGACTTTAGCCAAGTACACTAAAATAGCGTAGGAAACTGGAGAGTGCACCGAGTTATCATGTGTGTCCTGTTCTTCCAGCCCAGACAGACAGGAAAAATACTTTGGCTACTCTGCTTTGTCATCCTCTCTCCTCTTTCCCTCTACCCTCTCAAACAAAAGGCTACCGAGGAAAAACATGCGAAATTCTGCATTTCTGCTCGCACTGCGCAAGGCCTGTGACTTTCATCTCCTACTGGAATATCAAACCTGGACTGCCTACGGATCCACCTCGATCTGCTGCACTGCAGAGCTTCCTTCACCTTCCCTTCTTCCATTCTAGGAAGACTCCTTTTTTGAGGTACGCTCAGTTGCTATTACACACCTTGAATTAACTGCCTCTTAAGTGAACTGCGCGTCCTCTCCCCTTCTAGCCAGCGGTATTTTGGAGAAATTTTGACACAAAATGAATTGCTTATTCCAAGCAGAGTTTTGATAGGCGACTGGATCTTGCAAACATCAGGCATTGTACACTAGCTGGGAGCTATGCAAATTACTCTGCTAAACACAGAGTTGGCTTGGCAACTATTAAGAAATTTAGAGTTATACATAGAGCTGCACGCTCCCACTGTGAAACAGGCTATTCTACAGCCCACCATTAGTACAGACCACGGTTTCTCTAAGCTTAAAATAAATGCAAAGAATTACCAGCTCAATCCACAAGAAGTAATTGTGAGAATACAAAAACTAGCTAACTTAGCGCTCAAAGTACCTTCTGAGTCTAGAAGATCTGGCGAATCAAGCTTTAAATCTGTAGGATCTATACTCTGAAGCACCTGCAGTGTTTTATCCATTTTATCCTGAAAGGTGAAGAGAAGGTTAAGAACAGTTATGGCTGAAGCATGGCAGAGACTAAAACAGTCTCTATAATTAAAACAATTTTCAGATTAAAAAAAAAGTTCTTGATATCAAAAGAATTATCTGCTGACATTCAGCAACAAAAGAATGTTCCAACCAATGTTAAAATCCCAGCCATTTTTTGTATTGAAAGTGACTGCATACCTCGTCTATATAAACTGGCTCAGGTTCTGCTTTCTTAATTTCTTCTGTCGTATCCTCAGGAACAGAATTTTTATCCACAGTTGCTGAAAGAACAAACATTAGTTTCTTTTCTGCAGCTGTGTTATTATGCTAACTTAAAACACACATTTTCCCCTTGCTTGCTATCAGATCTTTATATGAGAGAGAACTCTGAGTAAGTACTTTAAGCAGTGATGCACCTAGCTGCTGGAGAAAGGAGAATGGGTTTGCCTAGAAAACGTTCCAACAAGCTGCTTCCTTTGGGCTGTCAGCATGATTATGAACCCAGGCCCAGCAAGGGAAAGACTCTTGAGTCATATTAGCATCTAAAACCACCTCCAACACACGTACAGTTACTTGCAGCCAAGTCGTAAGTGTTAAGATCTATTTTGGTATCATGAGCATGAATAAAGCCAACAGTGTGATTCTTACAAACCACTGACACGGGTATGAATGTTATTCCATACTAGGTCTGATGCCTCAAAAGAGAGTTTGACATTTTAAATGGCAAGTTACTGGATTCATACGTAATACGTTACTGACAAACAATTATGGTAAGTTGAACTGAATTTCTGTAACAGGAAAAAGGTAACAGAAGAGAATCAGAAGATAGAAATCGTTGAAGTGAGCTACAGCAGTGGCATATGCTTGCTTGCGTGTTTGAAACAAGGGCAGGATTTCTTCCTGAATTCATTCCTTGGGCTGATTTCAGGAAATTATTTTGCTGATGGGCTAATTAGCAGTTCCACCATAAGCCCCCCATTTTAAAATAATCTGACAGTTTTCAGTAGCTAGACTTACCTGCCTCAGGTTCCACATTTAAGTCAGAAGTCACAAAATTGGATGGAAACAGTCCTACTCCTCTATGATTTTCACCTTTCCACCAATTGGTGTCACTGGGGAAATAAAGATGTATTACAAAACTCTGAACATTAACGCTAGCGTCAGCAACAGATTCTGGGCTTTTGACAGAAAACCTGTGATACGCAATTCACCGTTACCCTGCGTATCCCATAGCAAAGGCCAAGGAGAACATTTGCAGAGATCAGCAACAAAGTCAAAGACAGGAGCTGGGGCAGATGGGTGGGGAGGAGAAAAGGAGGGGTCGGGGGAAGTAAAACTCATTCAGCAGCAATCGCTCAAAATTCAACACAACTCTTCAATTCTTCAGCTTGGTTAGATGATAGCCCATTACAGCTTCATCTAAAAGTTTACAAGAAGTACACAAGCGGGGACTAACTAATTGATCTGTCACAGTCTATTAAATTAGAACAGCATTAACAGGGAAGAAGTTCTGCTTCTTAGCTACCATTGGGGCAACGGCAACACCAACAATAATGATCTGAAGTATTTTTTCTTCAGTTTTATTCTTAGCAAATGTGATGCTTGATAGCCAGAGATTTAACCATTTCTGGAAGTAGCTGGAATTTAGTGCTGTGATGCATATGTATATTCTTATGACATATGTTATAGCCAACTACAAACAAATCGGACCTACACCACAGCTCGAACTACCCAATGTAATACAGTGAGGCTCTCCCTGCATCAGAAGTGACTTGAGGTCAAAAACCTGGGGTATGGAAAGAATACGGGAAGATAAAGGGATCTGAGGGAGGCCAGAGTGACAATATACATTTCTGTGGGGAAAATGCATCAGAGGAAAAAACTGATACCCTATGAAAACAGTTTTGGAACAAAGGCACCTTCATATGAGTATACATGATACCTGTCATCCAAAACAAAAATAATTTCTCCACTTTTAAAGGTGAGCTCATTGTCCTCGACGGCTTCAAAGTCATACAGAGCTCGCACCTTCCTCGAGTTCTGATTGTTTTGCTGAATTTCTGCAGATGGGTACAAGGATTTAGTGTCCATTTGTTGCTGTTTCTGCTCTTGCAAAGACAATTCGATAGCTACAATTAGGAGAGGGAAAAAAAACATTTGTGTATTTTATCCCTGTATACAGAGGCAGTTTGCTTACCTAATAAAAAATATTTGTTATATTATAAACATGTCTGTATCTGCTTCTCCAATATTTTAAGTTTAAAATCTTTGCTCCAAACTACTACCCGTGTTTCAACAGCTTTGCTCTGCCTTGCAAGAGGATTAAAAGACAAGACAATCACAGACAAGTTATGCAACATTTTAAAAAAACCTGTGATTTTCATGGTACAGGCCACTACTTGAAGCAGCGCACGCACTACTAATGCGAGTAGTGTCATTAGCATGATCAGAAATACTGATAAATTCTTCACTATGACACCTCAACAACAATAACTACATCCTACAAAGAGGAGAAAGAATAAAACATTTAAGTGTTCTGATATTTTTTTTTAAACATCAAGATGAAAGCTAAAATAAAACACATGGGTACAGAAGGGAAAAGCCCAAGCTCTCTGGAGAGAAAGCAGTCACCAAACAATGTAACGGCTATGTGATGGGGAAGAATATATCTGACCCCAATCCTCATCCACGAGGAAAACACCTTGAATGACCTAGAATATTAATTCCCAACCTGCTGTGCCCTTGCTTTGAATTCTCTGCAGCAGAAGAGAATTCAACTTCCGATTTCCATGCATTTTAACAAGACTGCTAGAGCACAAGCCTAACCCAAGGCTGTGACTAGCAATTTACCTTTAGCTATATCTTCATCTTCTTTGTTTTTACTTGACGATGAACCATTCTTAGCAGCATTTGTGGTAGCCTGCAAATGCATTAACAACAGAATAAGTTCGGGCTACAAAGGAAAAAGAAAGTTCTATGATATACTTAAAAAAATTAGTAAGAGGTTGTTCCTGGTTAGCTGCCTTACTGTAGTATTTTGTCACTGAATCAAAATGACCTTCTAGAAGAAAAAAAATATTACTCTTCAGAATGTCAGCCAGGTTTCATTTTGTTTTCAGCAAGGAACAAAGTAAAATAAATGAACAGATCTAATTTAAATAACTTATCTCATTTAAATAAGTATTTTAATGACTGCCCTTTCCACCTTTGTCTTCCACCCTTCCCCTCAAACGGGAAGAAAAGCTCTTTGGAGTTCTACGCCTGCAAAGACATGGGTTATTAAGCAGCAGCCGGACTTGCTGAAAAGGTAGATCTCTCTCCATGTGAGATCAAAGAGCCACCCTCCCTCTCTGCTGGTGGGACAACAGGAAGGAAGAGCAAACGTACACGGAATTGGAGGCTGCTGAATTAAATAATACGAGTCTTCACAACAGCACAGTGAAATCAGACTTAGAGTTTTCATTCCGACAAGGAAGTCTTCCCGCGCAAACCTCATTTCAGACACTAGCTGTGTCTAGGACTTTTCAATGGTCCTAGAAAACAATTCTGGAAAAGCGTACCAAATACTAATAAACCTCAGCTTTGCTTGTTTGAAGCGTAGCGTATGAGGTAGAAACATCAAGATGTCGTTTTATATGTATTTGTAGGAAAGGAGGCATAACTGATTGCCAGTACTCTAGATCTTCCATGCTTCTGCCATATGTTTTAACACATATCCTACATTTAGGAGTGAAAACATCTTTGTGGAGGAAGGAAAGATTGTAAAACTAAAAAAAAAAGAAACCAACCTCTGTTTAATACAGAGCAAAGTAAACTTCATGTAAGGAATAGGTAATAGAAGCTCTTGTTCTAATTTTCAGGACTGATCTTCACCTGACTCGCAATTAACATGAAAATACTTAGAATCATCAATAATAAAGTGTGGGGGGAAAAAAAATCCCACCACCTGCCATCATATCTGCCAGCTAGACGATTAGACAGAATACACCAGCAGCAGTAAAATACAAAGGGTGAGGTTAGGGATTGGAGCACCGCACCTACTGCAGGGCTAGGACAATTCCTGACATGGACAGGTAACTGCACAAACGAGAAACGGGGACTCGGAAAAGGAAAGCACAGCACAGAGCATCTTCAAAAATGTCTCAATTGCAGATATCGCCCTTTGTTTTGTGAGACACTGAAGAAAACCGAAGGTATGTGCTCCAAGTCAGCAATTAGAACCATAAAACACCGAGTACAAAGTGTGGGTGTAGAATTGCTTCAATTTAAGGTGGTGACAGCTCAATGAAGCTCTAAAAATGATCGGAAGAAAAGAAGGGTATAAAATGAAACACCTCATAAGGGCATCATGAAATAGCCTTTACTCTGTTCTTAATTTTCTTAGGAAGGCAAGGACATAAAAAAGCAGAATGAAGAGAAGTGAACCTCAGCATGTGGAGGCAACCAAACTAAAACAAGGATCCTACTCTCCTCTGATGGAAAGCACAAAAGGTCTCATTTGGACAGCTTCTCATTTTGTTTGCTGCCAGGAATGAGGAACTTAACAGTACCTGCGAACCAGCTGCAGGAAAAGTTACACCTTCTTCTTTTAAAGATTTAATAGTTGCAGATATCAAGCTACACTGTGGGTCTTTCTGAAATTCTTCCGACCACTCCACCATTAGAGTTTTTAGCTTTTCACATACTTTCGGATGAGCCTAGAAGACAAAATTGCAGGTACTTCAAAATGAACAGAAACAGTTGTTCCCTCTTGGTAAAACTCTGTTCCCCAAATCATTTTACTATAAATATCCTTAATAATTAATAATTGTCTGGATTAAGAAAATTTGGAAAAAGAGAGCCCAGAACACATGGTCTTTTATACAATGACTCTGATATTACAGATAGCATGCTTCGCTTCTAGACCACCACCCTTTCATGGGAAAGCTGGCACGGCTCTTTCCAACACCATTACTGCCATCCAGCAACAAGCTGCAGGTAGTTCAGACTTCCCTGATTCTACCAAACAACTGGTTATTTTAAATCAGGACTCCTTCAACCCTTACAGCAATCCTCTGAGGCAAATTCTCTTGCACGGCCAAAGCTTAGATCTTACAGGCAGCTCACCTACCCATACTGCTATTATTTTATTACGGTTAATTTTAGGTGTTTAAGGAGTGGTTAAGGAAAAAGACAAACTTTTTGACTTTCCAGATGTTGGCCATGTTTCCACCGCAATAGTTTTGAAGAAATACAAGCGATCTATCACACCTACCACACCACTTTTCTGCACCTCTACATTAGTTACCCTCCATTTTACCTCAGTTTTCTATTAATTACTTCTGATTTGCATTGTTATTCCCTTCCCAGCCACATAAGTTGGCCTAACGTAAGATGCTGTCTTTCCCCACAAGACAATACCCCTTTTATGTAATACCCTTTATGACCTCTGCTGTCTTCTCCTCAGATGCCAGAACACGTTTATCCCTGCTGACTTCTCAGGTGATAGAATCTCACCTAAAAATGATCTTTGTACTGTCTCTGTATATACATACATATGTATGTCTCCTTGATCCAGATCCTCTCACAAAAAGGGACTACACATTATGCATTACGTACAATGCCACCCAGCTCATGGGACAGTTTCTGCTATTAGCTCCTGAATTCGGAGCTGAGGTGCAGGGGACAGTCTGGTTAAGGAAGGTATTTGCTTGCAGTGGGGACAAAGCAAGACTGAGTTCACACTCTGCCTGCAATTCCTCTGGCTCCCACATTCTTCTCTAGCCTCTTGCATGAAAGAGCCTCTACAGCTCCCCTTCTTCCACCCTCATCCACAGGATTTACAGCTACCCTAAATCCACATAGGACCACTGATTTTTCATTCAACACTGCAAATTTTATGTGCTAACAACCTCACCCAAAGTGATAATCCACCTTCAGAAAAGCAGGTCAGTCATGCATTACTCTACTGCATGGCGAAAGCATACTCTTTGGAGTATACCTCAGTCACATTAAACAGCTGCTGCTCGTAATCCTGTAATAGCCTTAAAAAATTGATCAGAGCAAACAGAACAACTCTTCAACAGAGCAGCTAATGTATGCAAAGGTCATGCCGACACCACGATGGTAAAACATGGACCAAAGCACTTCAGGCACTTCAGACCCATGCACTTTCTGGTTTTGTTAACAGTTCATGAAAAGACTATAGTTTGAACCCAAAGCGTCCAAACTAACCTCAGGATACTTGCTGGTGCATAAGGGTTCTGGGGCCGGCTGGGCTCACTACACCTCTTTCACTTGGCTTGTCTGGGTAAGAGCCTGGGACCACACAAATGCAGTGCGTGGCCAAGGTTCCCCATTTGAGCGCAGTTCAAATCATCATAAGCCTGTGCCTCACATGTAGACATATGCTGAACAGTAAGAGCGTTGACAAGTTTGGGCTAAAGCATGCATTTAATCAAAAGAAGAGATGCAGCTTGGTAGGCTCAGCATCAGCACAAACACATTTGTTACACTTGTTTGAACTAATTTGCTTTTGGAGAAAAGGGAGAGAGTACAATTTTATCTGCCCTCTGAAGATTATTCCTCCAAGTGGGCCAGGGACGTGGGTAAAACTTAAGTATTTCCCAACAACAAAATAAATTATGCTCCAGTAGACCATTCTTCAGTGGGATTAAAGGTTTGTTTTTATGTCCACAAGTGCTGTCAGACCATGAAGGTCAATGTTCTATTTCAGAATGGACCATGGCTAATGAGAACAAAGGGGAGGACTTTAAGACCTATTTTTCCATACAAAGCAAGAAACAGAAGAGCTGTGAACTCATTTTGCTTCCCAGCAATTTTATTAGTTTCCTTAATTGCTTTGCTCCACCTCTGATGATTCCAGGCCTCCCATATATTTGAAAACTAACTTGTTTTTAACCCATTAGCCTTTCTGTCTTCAACTGGAGCAGTAATTAGG
This sequence comes from Phalacrocorax aristotelis, assembly GCF_949628215.1. Taxonomy (NCBI): domain Eukaryota; kingdom Metazoa; phylum Chordata; class Aves; order Suliformes; family Phalacrocoracidae; genus Phalacrocorax; species Phalacrocorax aristotelis. The sequence goes on along the minus strand of NC_134280.1, from coordinate 2,129,446 downwards.
GGAAAGCTGATTCTGCTTATTCAATTCATTACATCCAGATTTAGATCCCATCAGCTGCTTGACCCTAACCATTCAGATGTTCCTTTCTTGATTACCTCCTCATTCAGCATTCTGAGAAGCTCTAGAAACTAAGTTGTCTGAAGACTTTATCCTTTCCCTTGTAAAACCGTAGTTTAACTTTCTCACAGTTTTCCCTTTGCATTTCAGCCCATGAATTTCATTCAAGCCAAATAAAAACCCTCTGCAAGAAAAGCTGCCTTCACCATTATCAAATTAATCGAGCCTAGGAAGAGTCATGGATTTTAATTAAAATCGCTTATTTAATTTTGTAAAATTTGGAGTAGGTATTATCAGCCTGTCAGTTCTTCAATACATTACATTTTCATAGTAAAAATTAAAGCACGTGAATTTCAGTGATAAGACAAAGCCAGCAGGACCTGCAATTGCACCAAAACTAGAAAATGCATATTAACTGCAACATTAGTTTTGCCAATTCTTTGCTGTGCTGAGACAAAGCCAAGGAGTTACCAAAATAATTCTCCCCCAGTACATAAGGTTATAAAAAAATTACCTTATTTATTATACCTCGAGCTTCACTAGCAAAATCACGAGAACATACTTCTAAGTGAAATATTTTTCCACAGTTTGATACACAGGCTCCTAAAAGCTGACAACAGAAATACAATTGTGAAAAAGGTATGACAACAATGACAATAATCCAAAATAAAAGCATACATAAAGAGAGTCAAATTTAATCCTCTGGTCAGCACGCACACTCTGACTGACTCCTACTGAAAAGATACAAAGGTATTAATTGATCAGTACACATTTAATAGCTGCATTACCTAAAAGAATACAAAGGGGTTTGAAAATAGTGATAGCCTACTCACTGTAAGTGCTTGCAAAGCCACATGGGGAACTTTATGATTTACTCTCTTCATGATGGCTTTAAGGCAATCCTTTGCACTGAAAAAGGAACAAAGAAACTATTAGTGATAAATGTGACTGACATGATCTGTGGAATGAACAATCCCAGACACCCGAGTTGGGTAAGCAAACAAAATTGGGTCTATTGAAGGAAATGTAACCTAACCTAAGCTTCTCTCAGAGCTAGTCTGGAAAAAACATTTAACAACTTGTTTGTTCTTATACATGTGCTGGATTGGAACAGACTCCATTTTTACACTGGCATTTTGTATTATTTTCCACAGAATTACTGACAGGCCATAAAGGGAGCAATTGCCATTAAGCTGACAAAATGGATTTGAAATAAGCAATGAGAGAAATGTCTCCATCTAAAAAAGGATGAGGAGCCATGACGATTAAATACTCGGTTATTTTACTGGCTACTGTAAAGGGTCTCTATGGATTTCATTTAAAAATCATGCTCCCAGGTTGTCAGCTCTTGGATCCCATTTTCAAGACACCAAGGATATATAAAGATTTTATAATTTGTTTCAGCAAAATCTGAGGTAAGTATAGAATAATGACTAGCACTCTAAATGTTACTCTACTAAGGAGTTTCATACTTAAAAGGAGCATTAAAGACACACAGCGGCTACATGGGCTGAGGCATATGTAAGGCTTCATTAACTCTATTATTCTGAAGCCCTAAAACCGTGAAATCTCTACATAAAGAGCTGATGCAGTATCTTTACAACTAAGATCACTTGCAGTGTACTCGTGCTGCTGTATTACCAAAGCACAGCGATGTCTCCACAGGGCTGCATTTCTCCACGTCGCCTAGCAATCTCAGCTCAAACAACCCGTGCTCTGCCCCACTGAGGCTCTGGCTCCCCAGCCTCTTTACGCAGGCACAGGTGAAAGCCATGGATGAAGGTGGTGGACCAAACACCTACCGTCCCTTCCTACAGCAGTGCAGTCCCCTGCTCTTTGTGACCGAGGCTTTAGCAGTCATAAAGTGCTTGGATCAAGGACCAATCTGGCTGAGCACGTCAGTTTTCAGCCAGATCGCTGCCAAGATCAGATTCACCAGAAATCCATCGCACAAGGCACTAGAGGAAATATCTGACAAACCTCTTCAACACAATTTCTCTCTCCTGTCAATTTAAAGTTGTCATGGAATTGCAACCTTAAGCAAAGCTTAAAAAAAAGAGCCTGTGCAGAAATGAAATCAAAACTGTTGCACTGGTAACATTAACAAAAAATAAGTTTGTTTCAAGGTTTTGTTTTGTTTCAAAAGATGTCTGTTTCAACGTATTGTGCGTACAGCAGTGGGAAAGACTTTACACCGATATATTACACAAGATAATAAACTGCATCCATATTCACATTTTGGCTTAGAGCAGTACTCTGGTTTTAAAACAAATTTTCTGATCATTCCCACATGTCGCACATTTAGTTCACGGTAGAGTTTTGCGCACGCAAATTAATTTCCTTTTGGAAGAAACCAAGCCAGAAGCTCCTCTCTGCACACCAAATGTGTTCCAACCTCTCAAGGAGCCGTTAAGAGTCAGAGCCAGCGACAGGATCTGCAGACAAATTTGCACCAATGCTGCTGTGGATATGAAGTTTAGGAGAAAAGATTAAACCTGTTCTGAAGGAGGGGGTAAAAAAAACCCCCAAACACCCTGAGCTGCAAATTGGATGGACGCAGTGGCTTCAGTCCCAACCGCTCTGGTTTACTACTCCAGCCCTATCGTGCCGAGTTCCTTGCTGATGCACACACAGCCAGAGAAGTACAGTTTTAGTCCTAATATTGAGAGCGTTTGGTCATAGTTAATATGGAAACGATCCAACAAAGGCAACATAGTTGCTGTTAAGCTATGCGTTTATTTAAGGGTTGGCAACAATATTTATTATTTTCAGAAGATGGGTCTTAGTGAAAGGCAGGAAGGAAGAAACCTACACAAAACTGAGGTAAAATATGATAGCAGGAGTGGCATTTAAGATGCAGAGTTTAGGATTTTATTGCACATACAAAAATATATATTCAGCTTTAATTATATATTTTATATATATAGTTATATATTTTGCACGTGTAATTGCAAAAAAAAACCTTAAATTTTTTTACAATCTCCCCCAAAACAAGTAGATTTAAACCAGCCCCCTCTACAGACGTATTTTGGCATTTAAAAAAAAATAGATTTTTAAGAAAGGACTCAAAGGATATTTCACACTTTTTTTTCTTAAGGACTAAAGATTCCCAGATTGAATAGATGTGCTGTTATGCCCTGTGGGAGGTAATTAATACAAGAACTTTCTTGGTATAATAATCTTAAACATATGTAATCAATAATAATTCTAAGGTCACGTAAGAATTCAGCCTATGCACTAATCCAGGCTTACTTCAAAATTTAAAACATCATATCACTCAGAAAAGATTACCTTAAAATTCAGCAAATACCTTTGGCCATTACAGGATCACTGAACTACCACTATGCTTCTGTATTACCGCTCAGGCTAAACTGATTCAAATTGTTCTGTGTTTTGATCCCCATTTTCCCCCCATTTTCTCCACCATCAGTCCCATTCCTCCTAATGAATAAACACAGACCAATGCCTCATCATAAATGGCCAGCTGTCCTAGCTAGATAGTTTTCCGCAAAGAAACTAGTTCACTTTTTCCTACTGGCACAGTTGCTTCTCAAAATTTATGCAAGACCATTAAATATGAATAACTTGGTCTACTGTGCTAAACTCTATAAAATTGGAATGTGCTCAGCGTACAGGCATTGATCTACTAGAAATCCTGTCGGAACATTTCTTTCAAAGGATTTTACAGCCAAATACATACACTTGTAGAGCTCGCAGAAGCGTCACATTGGTAGCACTTTTTGCATAGCTGACTATGCTGAGCATTTTGAGACACCGTCTCTCTGAAACAGTATTCTTCACATGAACATGAAAACACATGTAGTAACGCTGAGGTACAGCTTACCCATTAGGAGTACTTCCAACTTTGTCGCATATATCCATAATAAGACCCCAGTCCTCACTGGTATTATATTCATTTGTAGCCTTTTCTATAAAGAAAAACAAGATTGATTAAGTGTCATACCCTATTAAGTCGAGATTCTGGTCAACAAATGCTGCCTTGGTCATACCAGGAAAAAAAAGACTCCACATACAAACTACTGAGAGGCAGTGTCTTCTACAGATTAGTGTCAATTCTTGCTATCTTGTGAAGTGTTACGTACAGTTTTCAGCACTGGCCTAACAGATATGATAATTATTTACAAGATCCAAAAATAGAAACAACTCTTGAAGTGTAAAACAGTAAGCGATGAAAAAGAAACTGCTTCTGTACAGTTTGTTTAGTTACTCCAGGTTTAGGTCATAGCGCTAGAGTTTACTCAAGGTCTTCTAACATTTGCATGCTATTAAATATTTCATATGGATGTTCCATGGAGAAAAAACCCACCTCTTTTGGACTCCAGAGGAAAGCCATCTCCTCATTCAACACACTTATTAAAATACCTTTTTCTGCTAGATTCTTTAGGAAATATGAACACCACAGCAAGTGTTGAGAAAAATAAATGGCATGGAAAGATTAATAAAGAACACAGAGGGGGGCAACAAAAACCAGACTGCTCTGTTGAAAGAACATATCCCAAATTCATATTTGCACCATATCGTTCTATGTATTAACTGATAAGGCTTAACCTTATTTATTTGTGCTTTCCTTTTTAAGTTTTTATTAGAGCCATGTTATTTTAATCACATGCAAAATTTGCTGTTTATAAACCGTAATATAAGTATTTCATACATTGCACTTGCTGCCTCAGGATTTAATTTTAACCTGCCAATTTAATTTTTTAACTAAATTCAAAGATAAGTGCTTTTAGATTTTTATGTCTGACGTTAATCCCATCAGAATGCACTTCATAATCACGGTGATACCATGATCGGTACTTTTACAGAATTCTACTTTGGTAAGAGAAGCCACTAAATCCCCCGGGAATGAGTATTTTAAAGACTATTCAGTAGATTAAAGCAGAACATAATGGTCACTCCCTGTTAAAGTGATGGTGTTCTGTGATAGCAGCTGTTCCAAAACCACAAGGTTTGCTGACAGCAACACTACCGCAAGATAAACCCAATTTCAGGTGCACAAATAAGCATCTTCTCTGATAATCAGCTTCACTACTTAGTTTTGCAGTTAAAAGTTGCAACAATACTCAGGCTAGCTCAGCAGAATGCCTTCCACCCAGAAAACGCAAGCATAGCAGCCAACAGTGCCCCTAAAAAACCTCTTGTTACAGACATAAAAGCAGACTAAGAAGGAGGAATGGAGATTTGTAATGCTGGCCATGGGTTACCTTCACAAGTTTAGACTATTTAAGGGAAGCAAATACTGGGTTGAAAGCACATTCCTACAGCACAATCTTCTCAAAAAATTACCCAGAAAGGAGATAATTGTTAAAATTTTCTTTTACGTACATCAATATCTTCAGGATACTAAAAATTCTTGGCTTATTCTTGAAAATAAATGAGCCCCTGCAATTTTGAAGACTGAAACATTCAATTCATTAAAAAAAAAAAAAAGGCAAACCAAAACAAGCCCCATATGCACATTTCCTGGATATGTGAACCCTAAGTACTGAACAATCACAAAAGCACAGCGTAAGGCAATGTTTGGTGCACACAACTTCAGCCTGGTGTTTCCTATGAAGTTCTGCCAGCTAAAACTGCTTTTTAAAAGCATCGCCTTGGACGTCTCCATCCCCGGTGGTGTGAATCCTCCCATCAAAACTTGTCAGTCAAATTAATCCATCTCATCAAATGACAGCAGCCATCAGTTGTGTACATAAAGCCAGCCCTCCAGTGACAAATAGCACCAATGCCTATAAAAACAGAATGGGCACATTACTTAATCCCACTACCTGGCGTCACCCTGATCTGAAACCTGTTGCCCCTCTGAAATTCCTGGACTATTTTAGGGATGCCTTTTTCCACAAGTCCCCCTCTTCCACCAGCAAAGAGGGAGCAGTAAGCAGTAAGAAATAGCAGTAGGTCAACAAAAAGGCATTGAAGCCAAGAAAAACTGAGGTTGTGTTTCGCACCTGAGTTTTCAGAACCATAAACCACCACCAACAGCGGTGACCAACAATGCATTTGGGCCTTGTGGAGACCTGGAAGAACCTACTGACTCAGGAGGATGCAAGCTCAGCTGACACTGGGGTACTTCAGTACAGGTGGGTACAACTAGTGAAGCAAGCCTCAAGACACATATTGCCATACGTGTAAGCTTTGTTTATCGTTTCATACGCTCCAAAACCCCAAACCCAGACCTCCAAACTTTCCTCTTCCTACCCTTCCTTCTCCTTCCCTCCATTACTATCCTTTTAAAATGGGAAACAAATCAAATCAGGCAAGTTACTTTTGGATAAGTTATGTAAAAATGATAACTGCATCCACAAAATATATGTAAGATGCTTTGAGAGGACACACCTATCTGATTCGCTATTAAAAGGCACCCTCTTCCAAAATACCACAGCAAACAAACCAAAATAGTTACTTGGACCAAAATACATAGGAAATTTAAAATTACTTTGACTGTTTACAAGCCAGTCAAACACAAGCTTGTAAACTGACCCTGCAGCGTAAACACTGGGAAACCAAGCACCTGGCTTTGTCCTTGATGTCATGTAGATCCGAATAAAAAGATCGCCACAAAGAGTGCCAGAGAAGGAACAGGGTAAATCAAGCCTAGCGGCGCAGCTCTGTGGGACTCCAGCTCCTCCAGCCTGCCTTTGGGGACGCATCAACAGCTCTCCTCCCTTTCTGGTGTTTGTTACATAGACACAGGTGTCGCTTTTGTCCTCTACAAAAGACTCAAAAGCACTTGCCAAGGACACATTAACGTTTTCAGGACACTTACAGGAAATCACAATCAGCTTTGCCTGCCCTGACAGAGGATGTCCCATGCTACCCTGATCAACGCTTCCACTGTCAACGGGAAGGCTTAATGTTTACCAGGCTTCACGGAGTTGTCAACTCCACACCTTCCACACCTTGAAGAACAGCACAGCTACCACAGTGCTTGGTGCTACTTACTCACAGCTCCCCTGCTTTTCCTCCTCTCCCCCAGCCAGCACGTTCATACGCGGAGGCATATTGCATGCAAACTCCCTTCTCTTGTATCTATGCAGCCTGTTCCAGGAGCAGATGCGGTCCCGGTGACAACACGAAGGCTGCCCTATGGCAAACTCTTACAACTTTTGAGGTTTTCTTCCCTGCCAGTGTGACAAATTTAACAGCATCTGTTTTTTTGCTTAACATGAGCTCCAGCTGAAGAATAATCTTGAAGGAGAATTACTTCACAGATGCTAAGACACAGACTTTGATCAGAAGAAACAGATGTGGGAGGATGCATTTTCCAAGATTTTAAGTGCTAAGAGAATATAAACTTTAAAAAAAAAAAAGCTATGATTTATATTCTGTAGTCCTCCAATTAATGAAGGAACACTAGACTTGAGCTTATTTTAATAGAAATAACGATAAAAGCAAAATATGCTTCTTTTTATTGCTGCTTGGTATATTTTTAAAAACCCACAAAGAATTAAAAAACCACAATTAATCACTTTTAACTGGATCAGTTCCCTGATCTGATTTGCCATGCAGCTGCATGAAAAACTATGCCAACACAAGAGAGGAGATCGCACTAAAATGAGCAGCTGGGAAGGGGATGGGAAGTGTTTACTGATATTACTGCCAAAAGAAGAAATGCTTGTCAAGCTACTGCCTTCAAACATTGTCACCAGCTCTTCCAGAAAAAAAGGTAATGCTTCACCACGGCATGCCAAAGTCAAGTTTTTCAGGACCCTCCCTCTAGCACACAACATCCAAAAGCACTGCTGCATCTGAAAGGAAAGCTGAACGTCCCCCTTTCCAGCCTGACTGCACTCATGCTTTTCCCCTCTATCACAAGAAAGGGATGGGTAACACACTGAAACAACACCAAAAGACAGGAAAAAAAAACATACTATGAGGACTGCAACTGGGCAGCACATGGCAATCCTCAAAAGCATCCCTGTTTACATCTTTTCAAAGCATCAAGTCCTTGGTCTCCAAAGACCCTGGCATAACGTCAAAGACCTGCATTCATAATGAAGTGGGCTACAGCACGTTCCCTCTTACAGGACTGGAAACACCACGCAGGGCTTGCAGCCTCTGTACCCCACAGCCTTCGTACAGCACCTCTCTTGAGGCCGGCTGCCTTTTCAGCAAGGCACAATCAGCATTGGGACCCCTTGGGTTTGCAAATACGAAAGGAACACAGCCCACTTCTAATACAACGCTGAGAATTCTGCAGATACATCTAGGTTCTATCTATACTCACAATCGCAAGCAGCAAGGAAAAACAACATGAGCAACTGGGGGAATCTTATAATACCTATATAAACATGGGAAGGAAGAAAAGAAAGGGAATTGCGGGGACCTCGCAGTCCCCAGAATGCCCCAGGCATGACACGGGCACCCCAAAAGTTCTGTGGAAATCTCTGCCAAGGTACCCAACACGACACACTGATTCCTACCAAAAGTACATTGCCAGTTACACACACAGATTTCTCACCAACCGCTTCTGCTAGAAATCTATATCCCATTTACCATACAGCATCAGCATTTGACACCTACACGGCAAAACCAGCGATCCTGGTCTGATGATTGCTTTACCTCTATGCTGCCTAGCACGTGACCTTCAAGCTTGCAAAATATTTTGCTACTTCAGTCCTGAATTCCCCTGAGCCATGCTTGCCAACAATGCCAAGTAACATGTCATTTTAAAACAAAAAAACAAACTAGAACTTAACTTTTTTTCCACCTGTGTCAATTTCTGTGCTAGAAACTGAGAGAAAACAAGCACTCAAGCACTCATTTAGCACAAAGAACTTTCCAGTTTGATATGGCATTTGCTAAAGACGGTGATCACTAAAATAAACATTTTCTAGAGACTAATTTGCCTCCTGAAGCTATGTGAAATAAAATCTTGTCTACACATAAATACTTCAACCTTTCCACAAAGCCATTCTAAGTATGTAAAAACAGAGTTCATATATGAAAAGCAAAAGACAAAAATAAATTGAGGACTGCTCTAGACTGCTGTTTTTCAGAAGATAAAGTCGAACCACATGGATGAAACCCAGAAATTTAATCCCACATGCCTTCATTTGTTTGCCTTAACTTTGTATAGCCACATTAGAAATTTCTAGCTTTAGTTTAATTAGTGACTATAGACACGATGACGCTATAATCATATGACTTGCATTTCCTGTAACACTGCATAGCCCGCTTGGCCCTCGCTGAAAAGGAAGCCCTACTTGCAATGGTCCCAGGGCCCTACATGTCTCACTGAATATTGGATTCTAAAAAAAAAAAAAAAAAGGTATCAAAGTGGAATATTAAAATAACTTTTTGCAATGTAAATCCAGTTCACCAAGAAGGCTTTCTGAGAGACAGTTTTTGCTTAAAAAGTGAGTCTGACATTTTGTTTCATTGAATCAATTGGCCAAAAACCTGAAAAGCAAACAATTCTGTTTGTCAAACAATCTGCAAACTACAAGAAAAACATTGAAAAGACTAAGGAGGGATTAACAGAGACTTGTACTCCAGAGCCTGGAAAGCACCAAAACGAAACTTCCTAACAGTCACGTATTATGTAACAAAAACAAAACACCCCTCATAATATAATTAAAAACAACAAAAAAGTTAGGCTATAAAATAAATATAATCAAGGCAGGATGGGAGAACAGACCGGTAATAATCTAAAAAATGAGAAGGCATTGCTGTAAATTTGCAGGCTCAGAATTTAGGAATTTTAATCAAATCGAGGTAAAGCCACGGACTGAAGACTGGAAAAACATTGTCCCTCCGTTTCAAGAAAAAAAAAGAAACACCCAAAAAAAGCCCAATTAGCTTGTCCTCAAACATCTGCAAGACTTTAGACCAAACGTCGAAGAATTATTACAAACCGAGAAATGAAGGGGAAACATGGTGGATTGTAACAGAAAGCAGCTACTCTTCTAGGCAAGGACATCTTATCCAAGGCTAAATCTAACATCAGTTGTCTGTTCAGATTGCAGGGAAACATTTCATAGGACGCCACGTGCAAGTTATTAGCTACAGTTCTTGGATCACTCTACATCTAATATAAGGTGCTCTAATGAGGGTACGGAGAGTGTACTCCTCAAATGCCTCAAAAATTGATCTTGAAATCAGTACTAATAATATATCCTGTCTGACACTGACAGCAAGGGTAAGGGTCTTATAGGGAAGCTGGCGGAAAGCCGGAAGGTATCATCAATAAAAGGAAAGGCTAAAACATAAGCAAGGGCAAAGTTAAACCCTTGAGGACTGGATTAGGTAGAAAAAGGTAACAGTAGGACAAAAAGCAAATTCACACAATCAGAGTCTATAAAAGATTATCCTAGAAACAAAGCTCTCAGTGGTTGGAAACAAGAGGAGGAGGATGACGAGTACGCCAAGTTCTAGCACAAGAGGACCCAGGCTACCATGGTAAGGCAGCCACAAAATGGCAAATACAATCCCAGAAGGAAACCTGCCAGGTAAATGTTTCAGCAAAGCAGGAGGAAACACGAAATGCTATCACACAAGTCACCAGCGATCCATGATGTGGTGTACAGTTCTGGATGCCGGTCAAATGACACAGAAAAACACTTCCTACTCCATTGGTCACGTCAACAATCTTATGCAAGAAGGCTAACTAAACAAAAGATGAAAGGGAGTAGGCTTGTTCTCTACTGAAGGAGCAGCTACTTAAGAGATGAAGGTTATTTGAGAGAAAGGACAACGCTGGGAAAACAGCAAGTGCATGTGAACAAACTAGGAACAGATTTAGACAGGAAATTAAAAAGCTTCTAACAGTCTAAAGAACAGAAGTTTTGGGGTATCCTCTCAATAAGAAAAACAGATGAAAGAAACCGCAATCCTCTGAAACACTCCTCCATAGGTTAATCTTGCGACACTGCAACTATATACAAAGCAACCAAAGCAGACACCAAGGAATTAAGACTCTGCACGGCTCTGCTGAAAGGCAGACATATGGGTTTAGAACCGAGAATGCAAACACAGCTGCAGCAATTCAAAAGAGTGTTTATCTACATTTTCTAGAGGTGCCCCAAGAAAAAAATCAGTACTAAACGTACGGTCTAAAGAGCAAGCTGGATCAACCTCATTGCTTGCTGCTAACTAAAGTGGGGTCCTGTTCTGCCCAGTAACCTCTGCAGTGTATCCTGCTCCTCCTTTTCACTGCCATTTCACAGCCTTTGTGGAGCGGATTCAAGTCACCGAACTTCCAAGTTCACCACTTTTATAGCTGATCCAACTCACAAGCCACATACTTTCTTCTGGAAAGTTGGTTTTCTGCCAAAAAGAGTTGAATCAGCTCAATGGTGAATCAAAGAAAAAAAAAAAAAAACCACAAAACCTGGGTGAATGGGAATGTGGAAAGGGATCTCTCCTTTCCAGCAGCATCAGGCCATCGACTGGGCTCAACTATTTTCCTGGTATCTTTTTAAGTTTTTAAATGAAAAAAAGAAAAGAAAATGTAAAAAGTTAAATCCTGACAGATGAAAAACCACTCACATCAATACTGCCAGTTAAAGGACAGACCATTCACATCTGATAATTTGATATTCTGGATGGTCTAATTTACAACAGAACAACAACTTCTTAAAAAGCTCCTAATGGCAAACAGAAATTTTTCCTGGCAAGGGACTGTAAGATTTAGCCTCAATAATTACAAAGTTCCTGTTCTGTTGCACTTGTTTAACTGTAATAAGTGCAGACAATTACACTCAGCACATATAAGGCAAAATTTAAGAAAGCGCAGGTGAACAGGCTGCCACTTTTGAAGTGCTATAGTCCTGAGGTTCTTGAAGAATTGAGGTTTGCCAAAGACCTTCTGCACAGCTGTGAGAGTCCCCAGATCAAAAAGCCCTCACTTGTGCAAACACATCAGTTGTGACCATGTGAAAGGTAAGTCTGGCAAAACACACATAAAACTTCACAAGGTATTTGAAATAACTGGACTATACGTAGCTGGTGTGGCAAGTTTCTACTTTCATTTCAGTCACAGGTCAACATTAAAAAGTCTCATGATGGTTTGTGAGAAGAAGAAAGGGAATGATTTTATTACACGAACTTTGCAGACACATTAAGAACACAGCACAACTTATACGCGAGAAAAAAGAGAGTGTGGCAACACGAGCACTCACAACCACCTCTTCCACCTGTATACATCCCTGGCCTCGACAAAAATCCCAAGAGCTTTGAATTTTTCTCTTACCTAGAACTCCAGTAGAACAAGAAACAAATCTGACTCTGATAGCTAACTTAATTTAACTGCTTTTCCAGTGGTTCGATTCAGATTAGGCATTGTTTAAAAAAAAAAAAGCCCAAAGAAACCCTAAAAAAGCAACACACTGAACAAGTTTGACACTCAAGAAAGCACAAGGCAGAGCAGAAGCACAAAACAAAACAACTGAGTCCTCGTCCTGTCGATGGCACCAACTCCAGCCAAAGTTGTCTCATGGTTTTGTAACGGGAAGAAATGTCAGCTCGGGCTCAGGGCTCCCAGGTCAGCCTCCAGACGAAGCCTCAGTATCGGGTACCCAAAGAACCATAAAAATGGGTTCCTGTTGACGTTAAGAGCTGGTTTACACCCGTGAGTCCTATGCCCAAGTGACAACCTCTGCACTGCGCTTCGCTCCACTGAAACCTCACGAACCGAGCACGGTGAGGCGGGGGCTGGAGGTGACAGGGCACCCCACAGCCGTGCCGCAGGTGTAAAACTTCGGAAGTTACAGCAAGAACTGGCCGCAAAACCCTTCCTTAAGCTGCGGAGGGCCGCGGGGGCCAGGCGAGCCCCGGCCTGCCGCGCCGGAGCGCCGGCCGGCCCCGTTCCGTCGCTCCTCTTCCTCCGCCAGGAGCCCGGCGCCCGCCGCGGGGAGGAAGAGGAGGAAGAGGAGAGAGGGGGAGGCCGCCGCCCCGCAGACACCGGCCCGCCGGGCCCAGCCGCCGCCGCCCGGCCTCTCTGCCCGCGCCCCGCCGTCCCGCTGGCTCACCCACGTCCTGCTCGAAGGGGTTGGAAGCGAAGAGCGGCATCTCGGCAGCCCCCGGCCGCCCCGAGGCCGTGACACCCGGTCCCCTGCCCGACCCGCCGCCGCCCGACCGCCGCCTCAGGCAGGCCCCCGCCCGAGGCCGCCCCGCCGCGCCTGAACGCGTAGCAGCGAAAACGCCGCGACAGCACGGCGACAACGCGCCGGTCGGGCGGAGGGGTGGGGGAGGGCGCCGGTACCCACGGGGGGAGAGCGGCGGGGAGGGTGGCGGGGCGAGGCGGGGTGCGCTGCGGCGGCGTCAGGCGTTCACTAGGGCACCCCGGCGGGATGGGGGGGGGCCTCGCGGGGGGGCGGCTGTGCGCCGAGACCCCACCCCTCCAGCTGCTCGTGACGTCACGGGGTGCCATCTTGAGGCGGTGCCGCCGGGGTGGGCGGTACATCTCGTCATCCTCTTGTTCTCCGCGTGTTGGCCCCGCGGCCGCTGTCGTTCGGTGTTTTCTCCCATTTCCGGTGCCAAAACCCGGTTTTAAGAGCTGCCTTGAGGACACGGGCTGTGTCCCCTCGGTGGGAGTGGGGAAACGGCGGTGGGAGCGAGGCGGCTGAGGAGGCGGGCCCGGCAGCGCTTCTTGAGCCGTCCGGAGGCGGGCAGCGAGGCTGATGAGGAGCGGCTGAGGGAGCTGGGGGTCTTTAGCCTGAAGAAAAGGAGGTTGAGGGGAGACCGTAGCGCTCTCTATAACTACCTGAAAGGAGGCTGTAGCGAGGTGGGGGTCGCTCTCTTTTCCCAAGTAACAAGCGATAGGATGAGAGGAAATGGCCTGAAGTTGCATCAGGGGAGGTTTGGGTTGGATGTGAGGAACAGTCTCCACTGCAAGAGCGGTCAGGCCCTGGCACAGGCTGCCCAGAGAGGTGGGGGAGTCACCCTCCCTGGGGGGGTTCAAAACCCGTGCAGACGTGGCACTTGGGGACATGGTTTAGGAGGGCTGGGGGTTGGAATGTATGATCCTAGAGGTCTCTTCCAACCTCGGTGATTCTGTGATGGCTGGCGGCTGTGGTTGGGGGGTTACAGCTGGGAGGGGTACAGCTTGGCGAGGGTACGGCTTGCAGGGAGGATAGCTTGGGAACATATGGCTGACGTGGGCATCATCCATCTTGGGCGAGGGGAGGGCGGGTCTGTGCAACCAGGAGGGGAAGGTCCCCGGAAAGCCCCTCCCTGGGCACACCTGAGGGCCTCCTGGCCCTGTACCCCCTGTGGGCAGCCATCAACGGCCACTTCGGGGAAGCCGGGAGCTACAGGCTGCTGCCTGGTGTACCTCCTTTCTGTGAGCCTCGGATGAGGTTATGCCAGTCGGGGTGTGAGTCAGAAGTTTCATACCCAGCACCATGTGATTGTTGGAATATGCACAGTCATATGTTTTAGGGCTGTGCCTAAAAGAGTAGTCGTGAGCCTTAGTCATCATCACGGTAGTGTCAGCACATTAGTCAGAGCCTATTTTTGACCTCTTTGACAAGAGAACTTGTGGAAAAGTGAGGCAGAGCAGTGTTACAGGGGCTGTATTTCTCTTAGGAGGGTAGGACTTAAAAAGAACCGAGAACAAGATTCTTGAAGGATTTCTGTACGATTCTGTGTGATTTTCCTGCCCGCTCCTCTCAAATTTATGGGGCCATATTTCTTTCCTCAGCTGTGATATGCAAGTATAAAACTTAAAAGATATAAAAGTTTCACTTACACGTGTGAAAAATATTTTTAGCTTATTTTTGTATGGAATTTTAGATTACATTTTAGAAATAAAGTTTTATTTGAAGAGCGTGCTGATGTTTCTTCAAAAATGACGGCAGAGGTCATATTTCTTCAGCGTTTTGCACATGAGAAGCATTTATTTTAAATCATCTGGGGCCCCGGATGTCACAGTATCACCAAATGTACTGTGTTTTTGTTTGACTGAAACTGCTGTAGCAGATCCCTTGCCAGTCTCGCCTCCCGGGTGGAATTTCTCTGTTGTTCCCATTTTCCAGGGTTTGAGGCAGTCTGCAGGTGGCACCGTTGTCTCGCGTTCACAGCCATCGGTGCCCATCCTGAACTGAGCGTTGTCAGAATTTTTAAGGCAAAATGGAGCGCCTTTCCGTCGGTCTTAAATTTACTAATTACGTTGGAACTTACAATTCTCATTTAATGAATCAGACCAAATAAAAAAGGCACTAATTTGTTTTAATTGCTTTAAAAAGGAAGGGTGACTCAGTTTGTACAGAAATGCAATAAACGCATCTGGCTGAAATAGAAAACTAACAAGTTCTGTATAATTCAGGACAATGAGTTTTCCCTTTTATTAACTTCCACTCCCTTTCTCTCCGCAGTATCACATGTGGTGCAATAACCGCAGCAGCTGCACATGCAAATAAAAGCAGAACTTCTCCAGTTCTTCAAATCCTGTAGCGTTGTTTTTTGTCACCTCAGTGAATCAAACCAGATGTCGCACATCTCCACGTGCGTTTGCTCCCGTTTTCATCTGGTCGCGGTGGGACGCTGCGCCTGAGATCTGCTGTACCTCCTGGAGATGAAGCGCTGGATGGGACCGCCTGTGCTGTGTCCAAGCCTCCCAGGTTCCAGCAGTCGTGTGGAACAGAGTCCAGAAGCATCTACAGAACTTCTGCTCTAGGTGACACCACAGCCAAAGCTGTGGGATGTTTCCCAAGGGAAAAACCTAAATCCCATAGTAAATTAAAAAAGCCAGAGTAATAACAAGACCCAGGAAGTGAAAAGGAAATATTTGGGCACTGCCAGTTATCCCGCGTCCTGCAGGAACAAATGGCTCATTGAGGAGCGCTCCTAGGAAGCACTGAGAGGACAGAAAAACAGCTATTAAAAAAAAAAAAAGTTATTTCTAAATCTTTTTTTCCAGACTGATGGATCCGCTGGGCTTTGGAGGCAGTTGATGCTTCCCCCTCCTCACCACCCCGTTGCACTTCAGAGGGGCCGGTTCCCGGCTTTCCCTGTTACTCTTGTGTTGTCATAATATTTAATCTCAAGCCTTAACTTTTGTAACAGATGTTTTAAATGACAATTTATATTGTCCAAAGTGTTTGCTTTTAGAAAACTCGGACTCTCAGGAAGCTTCTTCCTAGCGCACAGAAGCAGCTTGCTAAAGCTTCTCGCTTTGTCTTCTGTCTGACTGCATTCTCTGTATTTCTCCAGCTGCCCTCTAGTTTACTTTGTGGTTTACTGGAATTTTTTTTTTCCTCTTCTTATAGTGGACTCTCTCCTCTGGTGCTCTATGTAGGAGTCATGCAGACAGAGAAACTGATTAAACAGAGAAACGCTGAAAATAATTCCCCAAAAAGCATTTCAAGATGTGCGGGGCTCGCCGTGGTGGAGCAGCTCCTCTGTGCCGGGGCTGCTGTGGTGAAGCAGCTCCTCTGTGCCAGGGCTCTCTGCGATGGAGCAGCTCCTCTGTGCCAGGGCTCTCTGCGATGGAGCAGCTCCTCTGTGCCAGGGCTCTCTGCGATGGAGCAGCTCCTCTGTGCCAGGGCTCGCTGCGATAGAGCAGCTCCTCTGTGCCAGGGCTCGCTGCGATGGAGCAGCTCCTATGTGCCAGGGCTCTCTGCGATGGAGCAGCTCCTCTGTGCCACGGCTCACCATGGTGGAGCAGCTCCTATGTGCTGGGGCTTGCCACGGTGGAGCAGCTCCTGCCCCTTCATTGTTCCTTCACGCAGCACATCGGAGGCAGGCAGACTAGGCTCATTCTGAGACCATCTCTCCTGCCCACCCATCCCCTCCAGCCAGCAGTTGAGAGGAAATGAGTGTTTTGGCGTGTAAGATAAGTGCGTGCTCCAGTAACCCAGTAAATTTGCCTCAGAGAAGTGGTTTTGCTCAGTGGCGGGTCTGTGAGGAGTTTCTGTCCCCATCCCATACGGCAGTAGATGCTAAACCAGAGTCCGAGGTTTTGTCGACAAATTTGCCTCCCTTTGGCTCCGTACGGCCTCCCGGCCACATCCCCTTCTCTGAATAGACATCCACCGGGCAGGAATGCGGCTGTCAGGCAACCCCAATGGTTTCACAGTGCAAGCCAAATTTCAGATCAGATGCTTCCTCTCATGAGCTCCAAAGTTCAATGTCCTTTCACTGTGAGCATTTACGCTCTGAATGAAAAATGCCGGTATGCTGCTTTGCATCTTGTTGCCGGCTAACGGCATGCGCCCAGACGGCGTGTAAGCGATTCTCTCTGCAGGACTGGGGACCAGATTTGGATCTGTCTGCACCTCCGTCAGTCAGATTGCACTCGCTGTACCGGGACAACTCTGGCTTTATACTCCTTTACAATTGACATATCCCCAAAAATATAATTTTTAATTTTAAAGTCTGGCTTGTGCTTTTCAGAGCTGTGGCTGCAGATAGTCAGAACTGGCTGCTGGGTAACAAGGCCATGTTATTTTGGGATACTCATCCTGACACAAGAATGAGCATCCAGACACACCGTGCCTTGGAGCATATAATTAACAAGACAGTCTAGAATATGCTAATGTACATTTTTAATTAGTTCTGAACACACACAACCACCTGTATGGGTGATCAAGTAGGGGAGAGGACAGAGCACCACAGCTACGCCCCAGACAGTCGGTCGTTGTCAGCGACACCTACACTGTCGTGTGCATTTAATGTATGCTCAGCGATCAGCTGATTCCAAATTACAAAATGCGTCCGGTTTCTGCTGCCAGGCTTGTTCCAGCTCTGCAACAGAAAACCGGAACAAATCAAAACAGAACCATGGCAAAAAGAGACTCGGGGGGTCATGAGACACATCAGCAAGCTTGACAAAATTAACCCCTGCGGGTGACTGACAGCGCAGGTTTAAATTAAATGCGTCAAAAAAGTGGATGGAGTGGGAAGTAAAAGAAATCAATAAACAGAGGATTGCATTATGCCCTTCAGATTGGACTTAAAAATCCAGACTAACTCTCATAAGTAGGACCCTGAGCGTGACCTTGATACAGTCTGCTAGAACGGGGCTGTGCAGGGAGAGCAAAACAGTTGTGCCCACGCAGCCGGGACGCAGGGTGAGGACAGCAGTAATGCCATCAGCAACGGTTCAGTCGGTAAAGGCTCTTCCCCTGGCAGAGCAGCCTGTGATATTGTTGGAAGTTCAGCGTTTTACCTGAAACGTGGGACTTCTGCACTTTTTTGGTTGCCCCATCAACTCTCTTCCTCTCCAAAATGGTATTGAATACCATTCTTTTCCCAATGACGAGATGATTAAAGTGGGAGATAAATAAAGGATGGCACCGCCCTTGCCCCAATCCCAGTACCTACGGTGCAGTTAAAAGCGGAGGCACTTGCAGATCTGCAGCTGCGGTGCAGGGCTAGAGGGCGGATGGAGAGGCACATCTGGAGAGGGAGACGCAAGGACAAGTGACGCTCCTGGGACTGACAGCGAAAGCGTGACAGAGGAGAGGCAAGTGCCTGCCTTTCCCAACAGGGGCGTTGGCTACGACCAGGCTGGCAGCCAGCCTTGGGGGGGGACGCCAGAGGAGCCCCTGGTCCTGCTCCCTGTCCCCTCCGGCTGTGAACTGCTTACCTTTTGGGGTGTTTTCTAGAGAATTCAGCTTTGGGAAGTGGTTTAGGAGGCACAGTGGTGTTGGGTTGAGGGTTGGACTTGATGATCTTAGAGGTCTTTTCCAACCTTAATGGTTCTATGATTCCTCCGGGGTGAACTTCCAAAGAGGTTAACGGTGCCTTTGGGAGTGATCGGGAGAAGAACCATCCTCGGCTCCACATGTGTGTCCCACTCACAGCAGGATCCCATTGTATGTCTCCATGTAAGAGCAGAGGTTTGCCCTGGGACCCAAAGGTGATGCCAGGATGCTCCTGCCTTGGGATCAGCGACACCGTATTGGCGTGGTTTGCAGTTAACACCGCATCGGAGAACATTGCCTGAATTTCCTGTTTTGACACAAAATGTTACCTTTGGTTTTCCTGTCTTGCTTTTTTTGTATGTATTTCAAATCCACCACAGTATGACTTGAAGGAAATTCTCCAAATTGCAAGGAAATGTCCTCTCCCTTGCAAACCTGGGCGAGCTCTGTTTCTGATTACACACTTGTTGGACAAGTATGATAGGCTAGGCCCTGCATGGGTGTTTTGTGGCTTCATTCATGTTTATAAACTACTCTGAGATCCTCAGATGAAAAAGGATTTATGAGCACAAAATAATAAGTTGCCAAAGTGTTTCTAACCTCATAAACAGATAATTTTAAATTCAAGGAGACACCAAGGAGGGCATGATCGCACAAGCGGCCTGGGAAGGGTGTTTCCATCACCCGTCCCGGGAGCTCAACATGCAGAATTCCCTCTGTTGCTGTAAACCCAGCTAGCATTTTATCATAAACTGAGAAAAGCCTTTCTAAATTTATTTCCTAGGTTTTAAAAATGGAAAACCCGTTTGTTTTTAGCTAGCCTCCTCCTTCCGTTTCTCTGTTTATGCTGTAGTCACAAGGCACTAGAGCGAGGCTTCCTGCAGATATTAACTGAATTATGGGACTCAGTTTGACTTTGTTCCTTTTTGTCACAGAAACCGTGGCAAACATATTTGTTGTGGGGCCGTTCACCGAAACAATTGCACAAGCCGAGCTGGGACCCTGCGCATCCTCCTTCCTCCTCCCACTCACCGAAACTGGCGGGCAGGCAGCCCGCGAGCCCCCCGGGGCAGAGCCAGCCCCCGCCAGCCATGCACCATACTGAGCAAACGGCAAACGTGTTGGGGACATGTATGAGTTATTCATGGCCATTTTGCAAACAGAGCGGGATGATCAATAATTAACCAGAGGCAGCGGTGGGTGAATGGGCTGGACCTGTACGTGACTCGGTGGCCACAAGCTGCTTGCCTGGCCAACCTGGGCTTCCCTGTCCCGGGGACTGTTTGGCCTCAGCCCCCCAGATCCCTTCTGGGATGCGTGTCCCCTCCCTGGGCCGGTGCTTTCTGAGTTTTTCTCCGTGCAAAGGCAGAAGGTCCCCCAGCCCCGAGCAGAGCAAACCTCCAGGCAGAGCATTTCCCCACAGAGCAGTTTCAGAGGCTCCTTCCAGTACATACAGCAAACCTCCTGCGATCCATGGGAGTCCAGGGCGCCCACGGGGAGGCATCCACCCACGGGCGCTCCTTGCCGGGGCCAAAGGCGCCGGTGGGGAGCCTCCACATGAGCCGTGGTGCTCCTTGGGCACTCGGGTGGGTGACCAGCAGCAGAGCGCCCCTCCAGAACCAGGCTGTTCTCTGTGCGACGGAGGTTGCGCTATTTACTGTTGTAACCGAAGGCAACGTAATTACAGCTTAATCTAATTAATGAATCCTGATAAGAGCCATTGTAACATTTCCCATTCCATAGTTGCACTGCAGTTGGTGTTGGGTGCCTGGTACGGAGCGATGAGTTGGCGAGCCCCAACTGGCCACCCATGGCAAGGGACACTGCACGCACGCGGATGCTGCAGCTCAGCGGGGGAAAATGCAAAACAAACAGCGCGGACGGCCATCTGCCACTTCCGAAGCAGCAGCCAGTGCTAACACCCCATTAGGACATGGACCAAAAGCACAAATCTGGTGGTTTGGCCACCGGCGATTTTCATTTTTCTACAGAAAAGGCTTCAGGCATTTGTTAAAAAAAGAGAAAAAAGAAAAAGAAAAAGGAAGAGGGCCAAGGGATTTGAGGACTTGTTTAAATAATAGAAAGTCTGCTGCTGCCCGTTTTGTTTATGTCATCAAAAAAAGGTTACAGCTTTGAACTTGCTCATGGGCAACCACAGCGCTGACTTAACAATGCAGCAGAGCTGCAATGCTGCTGATCTGCTCACCTTTCCGGAGCGGGCGCTCCCCTCGCGGGGTGACTGTGTCCAAGCAGGCTGGGTGCTCACACCCCGCTTTCTGATCCAGGGCTGCTGAACTCAGAACTAGCTGATCTCTTTTTTTTTTTTTTTTTTAATATAGAAAAAGGAGAGTGCAAGAATTGTAACATTTCCCTTCCCTAAAACATTTGATGTGCTACTCTTATGTCTACGAAGCGTCACTGGAAATTCAGTAAAGCACAACCCAGGGGTGAGTGCCGCCCAGTCTGGCTGTAACCAAAGTACATCCTCCAGGTCTGAGATCTCCAGGTTCCAGTACTAATTAATTGATTTTGAAAAACATTTTACTGTGTTTTGTAACATTAAACCCTAAGGTGATTCTGTTATAATTCTGTAAATCACCAATATTTTCTTATGTTAGACTTAATTTCCTGTTTCTGCCGGCATAAGCCCTGCTTTGCCAGGCCCGGCCAGGTGAGGGTTTTGCCCACTGCAGTCCTGTGGCTGCGGTGAAGCCGGGCCGGGGAGAGGGGAAGGAGGTTTCCCTGTACTGTTGTTACAAGAGAAGCATGTGGACATGTAAATGCCTGATCTAGGCGTGTTGCTATTGCCGAATAATTCCTGTTTAACCACTTCTAACTCGCTGCAGTTCCCCCTCAAATACTGGATGGGGCATTTGAATACTTTTTCTCACATCTCCCTGTGTCTCATTTGTGTGGAAACCCAAACTGTTCTCCTTTGCCGGCATCTTGAAAAATGAGTACGATGAGTAAATAAGTGTATGGGTTGAAATACTGCGTCACACGAGTTTTAACATTTAAAAAGATGTTCTTTCATTGCTCCTCCAGAACTAGGCTTGTGTGAGGTTTTCTGTGAGACACAGAGTGGGTTTGGCCAGCTTGGCTGGGGAGGAGAGCCGACACTGGTGGTGCCTGCTGGGCTGTACAGGACATGGAAAGCATTTAGTAACCACCCAAAAATGAATGTCATCTTGTCCAAAAGGTTGTAAAGGTGTAAAATAGCTCTGTGGTAAGGCGCTACAGGTCCTCTTTCGATTGCACCCCCACTACTTCGGAGTCCCACTGTGGGCTTCAGCTGAGCCGCTTCAGGCGTGCACTCTGGGGGGGCCCCGGCCCCAGCCTCTCGCCAAACCGCATCGGTGCGCAGCAACTGGGCTCGTGAGAAAACGCCCTAACGGCTTGAATGGCTCCGTCACTCCTGCTTCGAGCTCCGGAACAAGGGCTCAGCAAAGCTTGCCGCGATGCCTTGGCACGGGAGTGAACAACCACGGGTTTCTCCGGTCGTTAGTATTATCATTTTTATCCTAATCATTGCTATTATTGATGTTAATGTCTCACAGAAGGTTGCTGGAAGGACTCCGCTGTGACAGCGGCGTTTTCTAGTAGCTTCGTTACTCCTAGTGCTAATGCGCAGGAGTGGTTTCTGTGATTGACGCTTCAGGCAATAGTTTACCTTGTTTCAGGGCGGGGCTTGATGGGTGCACGGCGGGACGGGGCTCTGGCGACCAGGCGGGTGCTTCGGACGGAGCTGCTCCGTCACGGGGGCGCCCGCTCTGCAGGCCACCTCGGTCAGGGGGAACGGGCGTTCACTGTTGCTGCTTCTTGTGAATTTTAGAGGAAAGAGAACTCGGTTAGAAAAGCCGGAGAAATGTCGCTGACAGCGTTCTACATCTGTTACATCTCAGAAGAATTTATTTTAACCTCTGAAGATACAAGGGAAAATATTTGAAGGAGATGGAGACTTGCCAGTATTTCCAGTTCATTATAAGCAAAGAACTGTTGCTTATAGCACTTTTTTGGAGCGGAGAGTAGTCTGGTTTTAAATCCCTCAAGCAATAAGGAATCACGTACTCACCAATGGAAATTGTTCTTCAGTAAAGCATTTACTAATTTAAAAAGTTTAATTTTTAAGTTCAGTCTAAATTTCCTCCCTTTACATCAACGACCTGTCTGCTTTCTACGGGCATCGCCAGGCCCCTGCTAACCCCAGCTGGGGTGCACCCAGATGTCTCGCCTGTTGTCGGCTCGTGCGGTGGGGCCGGCTCCCCTCCGGAGCCAACCTCTGCGCTTGGGAGCGCGCGGAGCCAGCGGGCTGCGGGACGCGGGGCAGCGGCAGCTGGAATTGCAATTGTCTCAAAAGATGCTAACGCTCTCTAAACGTTGCAGTCAGGAGGCAGAGGTGAGGCCGAGGCCGAGCGACGGCCCGGTGACGGCGGGGGACCGGCAGACTGCGTGCCACCCGTCCCCGGTGGCAGTGGGGATGGTGCCCGCTGAGCGAGGCGTGCTCCACGTGGGCGGTGGCAGCGGTGGCCGGCTCACCTCCCCCAACAGCAAAGTGCAAATTCGCTATAAATCGCTCTTTTGCAGCCGCAGACTTCGCTCGTTGGGTAGCGCCTTGCGCAGGACCACGAGCGCAGCCCTGTGAGCCCCTCTACACAAAAAGGCGGTTTCTCCCTGTTCTGTTTGCACGTGAGAAGGGAGTACAGGCCCCGGGGGATAGAGAGACTTGACTTGCTCAAGCAGGCTCATCTCCAGCTGAGCTGCGTGAGAGGATGCGAGCAGGCGTGGCGACCAGTGGCCAGGAAACTGAATCGAGAAGACCCAGAGACATAAATACTGAAGCAGCTTTGCTTGCAGACAACACTGTATAAGCAGATATATATGAGTGTTACCAAGATTAAAGTTTAATTAAATTCCTGCAAGATTTTTGGGTCTTCATAAATTTCCTTTGAGCTTTCTGCCAACTAGGATATGCTCGCTGGCTTCAGAATATAAAAGCAAGTGTTGTTGTGTTTTGCAAATATACTTTCTAATGCATGCAAGTGCTGACTATGCAAAAGCCTCGCTGGTTTCCACGGTTAACAAAATTACAAAAGCACAAAGGGTAGCAGTTGTTCTTGTTTTTGACTATCCTTTAAAAACAAGAGATGGATCAAAGTATCCTGTGATTAAGTTCATTAATCACACCCACACCACGAAAAACCATTGACTCTTCTGAACCCACTTTTCACAGAGGGAGGACGTGAGGAGTCGGCCGGGGTGGATTCTGGCGTGGGTTGGTTGTTTATTTACTCACTTTTCCCAAATGAGGCCCCGAATGGGTTGCCGTGTCCAGGGGGCAGGGACGTCTCCGGCCGCAAGCAGCCGGGTGGGCGAGCAGCGGCAAACTCCCTGCCCGGCCCTCGGGGATCGGGGCGCACAAAAAGCTTTGCTGCTTTTAGCCTGTTTGCGGGTGATCCCTAGAAGTGAGGGGCTGAGCTGCAGGGGCAAGGGGTCAGCAGGCAGGATGGGGGCAGGGATGTCCGTCCTGAGCATGGCAGGAGGAGACTGACGGACAGTGATACATGCCAAACCCACCCCGGGAGCAGGATTCCCCTGTGCTGCTCCCGTAAGGCTTGTATCTTCCTTACTTTTAACCCAGCGCTTGTCCTTGTCAACACAGCGACGGCTTATCTAATGTAGAGACCTTTTATCTGGTGTATCTGGTAACTGAGTGCTGCACAAGCCTTCATGAGAGGGGCCCGCGGATCGCCCCCCCTGGGCTCAGTCCCCCCCTCACACCCCCCACACCACGCTCATCAGAACAGCTGCCGTACATGTGCTCTCTCCAAGACCCCAGAGCAATCTTGCTAGGCGCGTGTGAAAGCGCTTGGAAAATTCAACAGCAGACTGACAGTAAGATTCCCAAGCTTGCAGATGAGCAAGAAAGGGATTTCACGTGATTCAAGTGAGGACCACAGCTCCGTTCCTACAAGCATCACCTGACTGCAGGAGGTACACCAGTGCTTCTGCGAGTGATGGAGCTGGAGGAGCTCCCAGCTGGCCAGGAAATCGCAGCAACCCACGTAGGGCGTAAATGTCACCGTTTAGCACAAAACATTCTGCAGAAAACAGCTTTTTTTGATGCCTGACAATTAACTGGGCACCAAGAGGGACATGTACCTATGAGGGTTCTCGCTGTCGTGCAAACACAGAGTGACTGGCCTTGGGTTCTGGCCAAAGACATTGCTGCATGAACTGCCCATCCCAGCACAGACCAGTGACCTCTGCTACATCCTGCCCCTTCTAAAACTAGCCCGTGGATGTGGTTTTTGATCAAATCCTACCTTTCTGCCCTCCAGAGCAAATCTGCATCGACTTCGGTGGGGCAGGGGTCCAGGTCCGACACTTATGTTGTCTGCGGAGACCTGTGGGAGCAATACGATGGGGGCTGGCTGGGGGAGGAAGGGCATGTTTTCTCCCCCACTCTTCAAAAAAAGCTTTAAAGTGCATTACCAATTTTGCGGCTGGCTGATATAGACACACTTTTTAATTTTGAGTTTCACTGAATTACAAATAATGGTAATAGAGCTTGTTTGCTGGTAAATGGTTATTTGAGGTCTTTCCCTAGCCTGGCCACTTTTGGGTCCAGCCCCTCCAAAAGGACCGGCAGGGTCCCACCCGGCAGCCGTGGCACATGTGGTGACAGATCTCGGCGCTCTCTGACCTCGCAGCATGGGCCACGCTCTCTGTCCACACTTACGACCTGGGGATTTCAGCTGGAAAAGAGATTAAGATTTAAGAGACGGGAGAACCAAAGGCCCAGCGAGCTTTCTGCCTCTCAGAATGGCCAGTAGAGGATACAATGGGAAATGTATAAGAGAGAGAGAGAGATCCTTCCCCTGGTGATCTGCCACCTCGGGCATCCTGCAGTCCAGGGATGGGACCTTCTCGCTCTGAGGTTGCACCTTCACTGCTCCGTTAAATAACCCTTCTCTTCCATGAATTAAGCCAGTTTTAAATCCCACAATCTAATAAAATTTGAGAATTAGTGAGCAACCTCCCATGATTGCACAGACTTCTATCACACGCCCTCTTCATTGTGTCCCCGGGTGATGCCCCATCTTTTATGTCTCTCTGCCCTGAGCCTTTCCCCGTCCCTCCTGTCCCTCTGCCTCCGTCTCTCATGTGCTGGCCTCCCCAACACGAAGCCAAGCCAGGGTCCCTGGCAGCCCACAGAGAGAGTGAATTGTCCAGTATGGATCCAGGAAAGCTGCTTGTCCAGCAAACAGCAGCCCAGGTTGGGTAAGAGAAGAAAAGGAAGGCAAGGTTTGACTTTATCCTTCTCCAGGGCTTAAGTGCCTAAATCCAGACCACTGAGTGCTGTGTGGGATTCACAGCCCTGAACGTTTCACTGGAATTGAGCTCACTAAGGAGAGCGCTGAGAGTGCCTCTTGCGCTGCAGTAAGTGGTCTGCTACCAAGACACTGATAAAAAACCCAATACACTTCTCCTCTGGCTCCCCTGGCGCTGGGGTTGTTTGGCCTGGAGAAGAGGAGGCTGAGGGGAGACCTTCTCGCTCTCTGCAGCTGCCTGAGAGGGGCTGGAGTGAGGGGGGGGGTCAGTCTCTTTTCCCAAGTAACAAGAGATAGGACAAGAGTAATGGCCTCAAGTTGCGCCAGGGAAGGTTTAGATGGGATATTTGGAATAATGTCTTCACTGAAACGGTTGCCAAGCACTGGAACAGGCTGCCTAGGGAGGTGGTTGTGTGACCACCCCTGGAGGAATTTAAAAGACATGTAGATGTGGTGCTGAGGGACATGGTTTAGTGGTGGTCTTGGCAGTATTGGGTTTATGGTTGGACTCGATGATCTTAAATGTCTTTTCCAACTTAAATGATTCTATGATTCGAAGATTCTCTCTGGAGGGGACCAAGGCCAGTGATTGTGAAGGGTGTAATTTTGTACATGTTAAAAAAAGGTCTTTAGCCCACCCCCATGTATTAAGCCACAGCGGGAGACGAAAACACCTGATTCTGAGTGGATTTGTGCCAACCTGTGAATACTCTGCCCATGGAGGATGAGTGGTTTTCAGTGAGTGGCGTTGCACCACCCTGTCATCCCCCTTGATCTGCCATTGGCCAGGTTCAAAATAAGCCTTTATGAGACACCCCTATTTTTAAAAAATCTAAATTAATGACAGGGCAGGGGCTGCAGGGTTTAAATCTCAGTGCAGCATCGAAGGGGTTATACCGATAAGCCAGCAGCTCCACGTGGAACAAAGCTGGCATTTCAGGGAGAAGACAATGGATTGTATTTTCTGTGTTCGTTTTAGTCATCCATTTGGCATCGAGGCTGAGGTCACCCACCCAATCGTGCACTGCAGCATCTCTGTTCTAGCTTGCAAGGAGAAGCAAAACAAAGAGGAGCTGAGTCGGCAGGAATGGGATAGCAATCATGTATGGAAAAGTGCTCCGTTAAATGGCTTTTAGATAACGTTGTTGCAGTCCATTTCAGGACACTGTTTAAAATCCTTCTGAATAAGCATTTTCCCTGACACTCATCTTAGCACTTTGCATGGCCACTGGTCACACTCAATTCCTGTTCCGCACCCCAAGCAATAATTACCAGCTTGGCCTGGTTTTGTGGCTGAATGATATGATTTGAAATGCAAGCATTCAAACACCAACGAAAAGGATGTAGCGACTGCTACCCAGCTGTAAATGCTTTCTTTAGCAACAGCTTCATTTCCTCTGAAACACTAAAAAGGTTGTATTTGTAACATTTGTGCATATGCAGGCATGTGTCTTAAAAAATATACAACAGGCACACGCATACACATGTCTTGGTTTAGCCTGAGTTTTGCACCGTGCAGAGAAGAGGTTCAGTTTGTCACCCCATCCTGCTTTCTGGGAAACGTGCTTTAATTATGTTACTAACAACTCGGAAACCTGCGTCCTCTGTCGTATGCCTTTATCCCCAGGGAGGCGGCGCTGCGAGCTCCCCCGCCTTGTCAGCCGAAAGTGCAGACAGTCAAGGACGAGGTGCAATCCTTCTGGCTGTGCAACTGCTGCTGGCAAGCAGAGCAGAGCATGCAACGGGCTCCAAAGCAGCGCTTTAGCATTTGTTCCTTGCTTTAGCCAGAGATGAATCAGGTGTGAGCCGGTACAGCACTACTCCCTCACCGCGCTTTCCGAAGCTCGCCAAAGCAGGTGTTTGGTGCTGGCTGGGTGCAGCTGCACGCACAGGGAAGTGCCCAAAGGTAGGGGATGCCTCGAGGCTGCCCCCGAACCCCGGCCAACCAACATCACAGGCACCTCCCTGGATGTGGAAAGGTTTGGGATGCACCTTTCCAAGGCTGTGCTGGTACCCAGGGTGGTGTTGCCACAGAAGCACAGCCATAGCCATCAGACACTGTTTTACAGCGGGCCAGAAAGCGGTGGGGACTTTGGAAGCTGTATCAGCTGGTATCTCCAAACCCTCACAGCTGGCTTTTTAAAAAACCTATGAAAGACGCAGCAACTCTTCTTCACGCTCCTTGCATCCAACGTCATTTCAATCTTGTCTGGGTTCAGCCAAAGTGAGCCAGTCTGCCTTCAGTCCCCTGTTTCACTAAGGCAGTAAATAATTCAGTGTGAACTTTTGTTATCCTTGTCTTGTAACGGAAGCGGAGATGTTTAGAGTCGGTTGGAAAGGGGAAATTTTTGTTTTATAGGAAAGTCTGCATTGGTGATCTTTCACTTAATTTAGCATGAGAACAAAATGCTGCACCCACTCCACGACCTGAAGGGAAACGGACCCATCCACGTCCTGGTCCGCCGCGCCCCTGCCTACCATGGGTCAGGAGCAAAGCAACGACTTGGCTGAGCGTCTGGCTCCCAGCAAGCTCACTGGGCAGCTGAGGAGCTCCGCATTCATGTACCTGAGCTTGCACGGCAGTGCTTTTTGCTCCCCTGAAAAGCTATCAGCTGAGGCTGGTTAATCTCTGACCAGTAGCCACTACAAACAGGCTCTGAGAGCTGAAGATAGTCATACCAGTGGTGAAAATCAGACCTGCGAAGCCTGTGATGCCACTTATGCTCCCAGTGACCCCCCACACACTGTGGGGCCAGGTGGGACCTCGCAGGCTACGCGCAGAGAGCCCATACCCCGTCTTTACATGATCATCTGTTCAGTGAGCAATGGAAAGCGTGACGGGCAGAGCTCACACCCCACGCCTCTCCAGCTGTCAGGGATGCAGACATGGATGCAGGCAGTTCTTTCACTCGGGAAATACAGGAGAGGCCCTAAATTTCAAACAAAAGCAAAAAGAGGGCTGCAGTGCCACCCGCCCTGCCTTGCCCTTGTGCCTGGGGAGGGCTCCGGCAGCACTGGCTCCGTGGGGAGGAGGGGGCTGAGGCGGGGGCTGTGCCCAGCACAGCCCCGGCGAGGGGAGCCCAGCACTGCTGGGAGCTTCGACTGCAGCGATACGTTGATAAAGAGAGAGCTGGTGAGATTAGAAAATGTCCTTTAAAACACAGGGTCTGGAAAAGGTGTTTCCAGTGACCACACAACTCCCGCTCTTGCAAATCCTCCCTCTCCCCCTGCCTTGCTGGGAGACAAATGTTATTAATCAGTCCTGTAAATTGAAATCCATATTTTTCTCATGAGTTCTGAAACCCATTTAAGGCCTCTAAATAGCTTCTATCAGCTGAAAAAATTAAATTAATTTTATTCCTCTTGCCTAACCATCCTCGGCAGTTCTTTGTCAAGAGCCTTTGGTGGAAAAACAATGGAAACTTGTGCGGCGTTTCTGCCCGAAGCCTGCGTGGAAGCGCACCGAGCTTTTCTCCTGCGGTGGGTACAATGGCCGGCATTGTCCCACGGCTGTCGTGTGGAGCGACGAGCCGGCTGAGGGCTGAGGAGCTGACTGAACTACAGCCCCTCCATTCCACACACTGATAACTCTTCTGGGGAGGCAGGGGTGGGGGAAAAAGAGAGAAAAATCTTTTTGCAATTAATAACAGTTCACAAAGGTTAGAAAATGTCCCTGTCTTAAAAAATTATTCTGATGCTTCCATCCTAGCTATGGTTTTTACAGCCAGTTTAAAGCTACATATGGTTTAAAGCTGGAAAGTGCTGCTTAACACTCAGATACAAGCTTTATTAAATATTGACTCATTCCTTCCCTACCATTATTTTCTGCTCCATTATCTCAGTTTCATTAGCATTTACAATTCTTTGCCTTTCTGGGAATTCAGAAGTTGTGTTTTGTCTGCTTGCCTTCCTGCCAATAAATCATGAACGAGCTCCCGGCCAGGGTGCATCATACCAGAAAATAACGCTTGTGTTACATTTGCTCACGAGCGAGATGGCCTGAGGCTGAACACGGAGATCCCACGTCTTGCTCAGGAGCATCAAAGTCGCGGGCTCTTCTCACCACCCCGGTCTGGAAGGGGATGTGCTGGGGGCTCCTCTGGTGAGCACTGCCTCCGGGCCGGAGGCTCCCTGCGCCGGCAAGTGAGTGAGCGTCACAAATCTGCACACTTTCATTTTCAGTGCACAGAAAACTTTAGCCTTAAATTGCATTAATTTCTTGAAGAAGTGTAACAGATGAGTGAGCACCCTCTGTTGTAAGTGCCTATCTCGAGAACATGCTTTAAAAGCAGACACTCTCTGTACTCCATCCCACAGAACAAATGCTCGTGCTGTTTTCTGTAACGGATTTTTTTTTCTCCAAATTGTAGCAAATCATTCAGGCTAGCTGTCCTGAGAAGAAGAATAATCTGAGCTTTGCTAAAAATAAATTGGACTAGGTCGTCAGCAGCCCATGGTGCCAGGCAGGTTTGCACTCAACCGAGAAGAATGGTCCCGGTTTTGCTGAAACAGCGCAGACTCACCTTAAAAATGAACAGGATCCCGCACCGCCGCTGCCTGCCAAGACCCTGGGGCAGTGACCCGGCAGGGTGGAACAGGGCGGCATACAGCACCCCTCCTCTGCCAATTGCTCGCAGGCAGAGGGAACTGGGCTTCCTGGAGGTGCCTGGCAAGGAACATGAAGAACAAACCCCGGCACCAGCCCAGGCTGGGGGGGACCTGCTGGAGAGTGGCTCTGCTGAGAAGGCCTTGTCAGTTCTGGGGGGCAGCGAGGTGACCCTGAGCCAGCACTGGGCCCTTGGGGCCAAGGAGGCCAACGGTGTCCTAGGGGGCATGGAAAGGAGTGTGGCCAGCAGGGCGAGGGAGGTTCTCCTCCTCCTCTGCTCTGCCCCAGTGAGGCCACATCTGGGGTGCTGCGGCCAGTTCTGGGCTCCCCAGTTTAAGAAGGACAGGGAACTGTTCAAGAGAGTCCAGTGGAGAGCTACCAAGATGCTCAGGGGACTGGAGCATCTCCCTTGTGAGGAAAGGCTGAGAGACCTGGGCTTGTTCAGCCTGGAGGAGAGAAGACTGGGGAGATCTCCTCAATACCTATAAATATCTGAAGGGCGGGTGTCAGGAGGATGGGCCGGGCTCTTTTCAGTGGTGCCCAACGCCAGGCCAAGGGGCCACGGGCACAAGCTGGAACACGGGAAGTTCCACCCGAACATGAGGACAAACCCCTTCCCTGTGCGGGTGCCAGAGCAGGGGCACAGGCTGCCCAGAGAGGCTGTGGGGTCCCTTCCCTGGAGACATTCACCCCCCGCCTGGACGCGGCCCTGTGCCCCTGCTCTGGGTGTGCCTGCTCAAGCAGAGGGTGGGATGGGATGAGCTCCAGAGGCCCCTTCCAACCCCTGCCATTCTGGGATTCTGTGTTTTCCATGGGCAGTTGTGCTGACGGGATTGGGGGCCCGGGAGCCACCCCAGTGCTGATCTGGGGCTGGAGTGCTGCTGGTCTGTGCCACACTATAGGCAGAGGAAGGTGGGGTCCTGTGTGCATCCTTCTCCAAGGTACACCCCGAACACACAGTGCCGCTGAGGGCCACCCAGGTCTGCAGGCAAGAGGCTTGTTCCCTCAAATGCAGCTCTCATACTCTTCAGCCACAGGGTGTTTGCAAAGGTAGGGTGCTGTGAGACAGAGTCCAGGCAGGACTGATGAAAAAGCTGCTGCAAAAATCAGACGACCTCCATTGTCGTCTTGTAATCCTGCACCTGCTCTTCCTACCAGGCTTCCCTTTGCAGGAGAGGGAAAGGGGGGACGCTGTGCCACAGACCACTCACCCCTTCCCTTGCATAGGGGAAAAAGAAGGAAAAAGGACAAAAAAAAAAAAAGACCACTCTGCCCACCAGCCTCCCTGCTCACTTTAACAGATGGCAGCAGCACGGACCAGGACCAGGCACAAGCGTTTAAGGAGAGCTCTGGGTCCATGCCTGAAGCAATCAGATAATGCCTGTGGTCCCAACCCTGCCCTTGAGTCAGCCAGGTGCGACGGGCTGGCTCCGCATCCCTGCCTTCAGCCTAGTTAGCAGGCAGAAAACCAGGCACAGGCCCCACTGAGAAAAGGCAAATGCATTTGGGGGCCTTACTTCACATCTCAGAAATCCAGGTCAGTAAACCAGCAGTGGCAGAAACAGGGCTGCTTGCCATTACTGCAGCTTTTCTGCTAAATGCATCTGCTCAGGCTTCCTCTGAAAATCACACTGCCTGGTCTGGCGAGAGCTCTTACTGCTGAGCCCCGACCTGCTCTCCTGGTGCCACGCTGCCCTCGCACACATGGCCCTCACTTACCTATTACGCCTATATATTTTTAAGGAACAAATCACGTAGGTACCACCAGGCTTGCACTTAACCCTCTTGTGTGTTGCTGTGTGTCATCACACGCTCGGTGCTGGGTTCGCACACAGCATGGCTTCAGGCTCGTCACTCCAGTACCAACGGGCTGGGAGGTGTCCCCATGCATTGGAAAGAAGCAGTGAGACTGAAAGGATCGATTGGTCTTGGATTAAGCGGGTGTATCTCTGTGCACCCTCCTGTAGGAGATCTGGGTGTGATATTTAGCGCTTGCTGCTGGTAGAGGAGTGGTCCTGAGCAGAAACTGGGGGCTGATCTCATCGCTGTTGACATCACGGTTTGCTTTGATGAAGCTGCATCTGATCTACACAAACAAGTGTTGGAAGTAAGGCCAAGGACGTCAGCACAGTTAAACCAGAGCATAGCTGCTGCAAGTAAATCAGATTCAAAGTTAATAATTTAATTTCTAGCAGGCAGAGAAAAATCAGAGGGCTAATAAGATATGAAACTAATAACTCGGTGTGCTGGGACTGAGTGTTTCCATCTGTTATCACAGGCTCCGATCTCAGCACAAGATGCAGAAACAGCAATTGCGCAACGAGGATGTGGACACGGGCATGAAAAGCGAGAGTAGAAGTCAGGCAGACGTGCCCACCTACGTGGCAGAAGGTAGGATCAAAGCTGGCGAGGCTTTTTGTGCTGACGTACAGGTGGTTGTAGGAAAGATGTCGATATAGCAATCGGTAAGGTCCTTCAAAACGACTGCGAACTTTTCTGGTTCTGGGTGGGTTTTAGCTTTGTATTTAATTAATGCTCAAACACAATACTTACTGCTCTAAGATAACCTGCAATAACGCTAAGGCTAACAGGCCTGACCATTACTTTGCAACTTATTTCTACAATCTGTCGAGGCTAGATAAGGCAGGTTTGTGGTACTTGTAGGAAATTGCTATAAATAAAAGAGTAGCAGGCAGTGAAGTAGATAGCACATATGTTGTACTAGGTAAAACATGATGAACCACAGTGAAACTGCCTCTTCTTCAACAGTGGATGTGCATGAGGATAAAGCCAATCAAATATTTATTTCCCATCATCAGGAGTCCCTGCAGAAGCTGATTTTCCTTGAGAAGACTGTCTCAGAAAGCAGCCTATTATATTTTTTTTTTGCATTTGTTACAGGAAAAAGTCATCTGTAATCTTCTAGGCAAGGTCAGCTGTTCATGTGCTGCAATCAATAATCTCTTCTTACATGTACACCGCTCAGCTCCTGCAGCGGGGTTTATGGTAGCACTACATCTTCGTTATGAATGAATACTACCTTTGCTACTGCTGACCTAGGATCTAGCTATTTATTAAAGCCGGATGTGGACCCTCCAGCTTAAAGACCATTAAATCAGATCACCTGGAACTTCACTGAAATGTCAGCTCAGGATCCATCTAGAAATGCTGAGCACTGGGAAAAATGAGGGTCCATAAAATGATCTTTTTCCCCTTCAGAGTTTCTTCCACAAATAGAGAAGTAGACACTGGTTCAGGGGAATTTAAGAAAGACTTGGCCCCGAACTTCCAGCTTTATTTAATGTGGAGATTTTGGTGACTAACTGAGCTACCAGTCAGCTTCAGGAAGGGGTCAGAAGTATTTTGTCTCATTCTCCAGTGAAATTCCACATGCGCTCGTGGCACGGAGCCCTTGCAGAGCTGGTATGGCCATTAACCCCAGTGCAGACAATGACTTCCCTGGTGGCATCACCCAGTGTGAATCGCCTGGCTGCCTGGGATGAGCTCTGTAAATTATGCATTGTGTAGCTGGTTATTTATTTTAAATAAATAAATGTAAAAGCAAACGTCTTGTTTATTAATTTTTATCCCAGAATAATTTCTTTAGCTTAAGCGTGAGCCAGCTCAGTAGCTTTTTTATTTAGCAATGCTGCCACGCTAATTTTGACATTTGCAAATGTCGACATCCCAGTTACAGACTGCAACAAATTGCTCAAAAATAATCTTGTTCTTTTAAAAGATTTCCTTTCCTTTGCACTACTGGATTGATGTTAAACAGTTGCCGTACGTATGGATGTTTAGTTTCATTAAAAATTTTGCAAGTCTGGTTTTGAACTGAATATGACTTCTGGCATGATTTAGAGCTGCCCTGGCTTCTTGCCTGAACGTAAGCCAAAGAATCCAGTTTGCCCAGCAATTACCCTAACCTTTCGCAGGTATGTGTGGCTAGCAGCGGCTCCTGGTCCCCAAATGTCTCATCCCTTCATCCAGAGGCACTTCAAAATCCTGAGATGATTTTGCCTTGATTTAGAAAACTAAGGCTCCTGAGTGCTTCCACAGTGGGAGTTATTGACTGGGAAAATGCTGGGGCTCCTCACGTTGGAGTGAGTTTGTTGTCGTAGGTAATTAATGACACTTGGGTTTATTTGTAAAGCTGTGTCATGCCTTTCACTTTCCCATATGCAATATAAGGCAAGTAACACTTCCCTACACCACACAGCTGCTGTGTCTAGGATACTAAGCACCATGTTTTCTGCTGGGTTTGGAAAGGAGCTGAGGGTTAATAGTGGGTGATTTCTGATTCGCAGGGCTCAGCCTTGGGCACTTGTGACCCCTCTGGGGTATTGCTGAGGTCCTGCTCCGCAACATGAGCCCAGGGAGTGGTGAGTGCCTGGCACAGTGGGCAATCTGCTGCTGGGAGAGTGAGAGATCCTTGGCTAGAGACTCTCTTCAGCCCCTTGTACCCTGACCCTCACCTGCTATCTGTGACAGTCTAATGCTCCCTTATCTCACAGCAGTCTTGTGAAGCTTAATTAACTAATTAATCTTTCAAAGAATTGTGATAGTCTTAGATAAAAGACATCAGGCAAAGTATCTAGTACTATTTCCTTCACTATTGACAATAACATTGTTATTAACTCCCAAGAATTGCCTAGGGTTTTAAAACTTAATAATGATATTGCAAGAATTGTAGGCTTTTAACATGGCAGCTGTATGAAATTCTGACCTGTCCCTGGGGTAACACCCTCCCCAGCATCTGAGGAGTGGGAATCACAGAATGGTGGGGGTTGGAAGGGACCTCTGGAGATCATCCCATCCCACCCTCTGCTTGAGCAGGCACACCCAGAGCAGGGGCACAGGGCCGCGTCCAGGCGGGGGGTGAATGTCTCCAGGGAAGGGACCCCACAGCCTCTCTGGGCAGCCTGTGCCCCTGCTCTGGCACCCGCACAGGGAAGGGGTTTGTCCTCATGTTCGGGTGGAACTTCCCGTGTTCCAGCTTGTGCCCGTGGCCCCTTGGCCTGGTGTTGGGCACCACTGAAAAGAGCCCGGCCCCATCCTCCTGACACCCGCCCTTCAGATATTTATAGGTATTGAGGAGATCTCCCCAGTCTTCTCTCCTCCAGGCTGAACAAACCCAGGTCTCTCAGCCTTTCCTCACAAGGGAGATGCTCCAGTCCCCTGAGCATCTTGGTAGCTCTCCACTGGACTCTCTTGAACAGTTCCCTGTCCTTCTTAAACTGGGGAGCCCAGAACTGGACGCAGCACTCCACACCTTTGGCATCACTTGGGGTCCCGGGCCAAGTCCTGCACTGGCTGATGCTCCATAGGCAAGGTGCCCCAGTGGGGTGTAAGCCAGGACAGGGTGTGTCACTCACTGTCCCAGTCGTGAATGTATTATATCTTTTTTTTAAATTAGAACGAGCACATTTAATTAATAGTGAGTTTAGAGCACACACAGAGAAAAGCTTACCGTCACTTCCTTGGGTTTCAACTGCAGGATCACCTGTGTTGCAGCTCAGGTCTCCTAATGCATTGCTTTTGTGGCAGCTTCGTCAGCTGTTCCTCTAGCACCATTGTCATCCTAGATAATGTAAATTAATAAATGGTAATTTTCTAAACAGTAATGCTTATCTTCTTGCTTTTTTCCCCCCAAATTAATCTCCATGTGGATAGTTACCATCTCCTACCAGGCAAAGCCGGAAATGCTCCCATATCCCAGTAGAAATTCACAGATCCAGCCAAATTCCATTGCAGAGCGTGCTGTTCCGCTTACTGCTGTCTGCCAGGTAACAGGGTTAGTAAATCATCATGTAGCTGGATTCCTGAGATTTACCGAATTTCCTGAACTAGCTGGCAGCAAAAGGCAGAACTTCACAGATAATCACTGAAAGCCTTTAATGACGTTTGTAATTTTATCCATAACTGCGAGGCTGGCACAACGCTGAGCACCGGAGCGGTGCACATGCACACCCCTGCGCTGTGGGTCACCAAAGCAAGGATGGACTGAAGGCAGCAATGACCAGGAGGAGAAACAGCAGTAGGTGCGTCGTCGTGGAGGTGAAAGCCGAGTGAAAAGTATTCTTCTCTGGAAGGATAATTGAATGTTAATATAAGACAGAGGGATATGGATAGGCAGGGGGCGACTGGAAGGCAATTAGGTGTTGGACTGGAGAATAAAATAGATATAAGTGCAATACAGCACAGTCACCAAATGGGTCAGTACCATCTCAAGCCCAGCAGCAGAATTTTCTTCAAATCTTTGCTTCTGACACAGCCCCTGCACAGCGGCCCAGGCCAAAGCATTGGTGGGGGCTGTGTTTGACCACCACAAGGCTTAAAAGTCACGTTGGAAAGAATTTGCATGGAACGATAAATGGAAAATAACACCTGAAGAGCAGGCGGGTTTGATACGCATGGGAGATGGATGATCCTCCCAATTTTGCCAAGGCGGTGTCCTCTCCATTACAGATTTATCTGGGTGGCGTCACCCTGATACTGCCCCGTTTTCCCGATTTTGGTGAAAGGCTGTGGGGTCGGCGAGCGGGGCCGTGACTCCTCCAGCGCCCCTCAGCGCGGCTCAAACCTTCCCCGCCGTCCGAAGCCAAGCGGCCCCCGAGCCGCAGAGGGGGTGTCTGTCAGCCCCGCCGCTGACACCGCTCCGGGTGCGGAGGATGCGGGCCCGTGGCAGGCAGACCCCCGGCTCCCGCCCGCCCCGTAGGCCGTGGGCGGCCGTCTGGGTGGGGAAGGCCGCGCTGGCTGAGGTAAAATGGAGGCCGAGGGGGCACCCGAACCCCCGGCGGGCCCCTTCCCTCCCCCGCGGGGCGGCGGGACTACGAGTCCCAGCGCGCCCTGGGCCGGGGGCGGAGCTGGGCTTTGTGCGGGGCGGCATGCGGGGGAGCCGCCGCCGGAGCCGGAGCCCGAGCCGTGAGGAGCCCGCCCCGGGGGGAGGGCGAGGGCGGCCAGCCATGACGGGCGGCGGCGCGGCGTTCCGCCGTCGGTGCTAGAGGGCGACCGCGGGGCGCGGAACCCGCCTGGCTCGGCGGCGCGGAGCGCGGAGGCAGCGCGGAGGGGCCGCCGCCGCCGCCGCCGCCATGGGCAACGCGGGGAGCGTGGACTCGCAGCAGACGGAGTTCAGGGCGCACAGCGTCCCCCTCAAGCTGCCCATGCCCGAGCCCGGCGAGCTGGAGGAGCGCTTTGCCGTCGTCTTGGTGAGCGCCGGCCCCATTGTCTGTGGGGAGCGGGGTCGGAGGGGGCGCCGCGTCCCGCCGCGGTGGCGGGGGCTCGGGGCGGGGGAGGGGGGGGGTGATTGTCGCGGGGCTCCGCGCCCGGCCCGGGAGTGTGCGGGGGTTTTGCGGGGGACTGCGGGTGCTGGCGGTTGGGAACTGAGGGGGAAAAGTTGGGGGGACCGAAGGCGGGAGCTGCCCCGCCGCGCTCTCCCCTGGGCGGCCCCCGGCGGCACAGGTGGGCTCGGCGGGGCGGTGTCGCCCGCACCTCCCGGCCCGGCCGGAGGCGGCGGGACGGGGCCGCGGAGGAGCGGGGCGGGGGGCACGGCGTGTGCGCCGGCCGCGGCTCTTTGTCTCCGGAGCCCCCGAAGAGCCGCCCTGGCCCTGGCCGCGGCGGTTCCCTCGGGCCGGCCTCTGTCCCCCTCCCCTCAGGGCACGGCCGGGCGGGGGCGGCCCCCGGCGGGAGGGGCGGGCGGGCCGGTGCGGGGAGCCGGCGGCGGCGCGGAGCCGTACTGCGGCCTCGCCTCGGCCTGGCGGCATCCAGGAGCCCGGTCGGGAGGGGGCCCGGCCCGGCGGAGGGTCCCCCCGGGGCACGGCGGCGTCCCCGGGGCTCACCGGGGGGCGGTTCTGGACCGCTGGCGTTTCTGTCGGGCGCTGGGGGCTTTATTTCGCTCTTTCCCCCTCACCTGAGAGGCCCGACGGACTCGGTGTGTGAGATCGCCCGCCCAGGAGAGCTTTCCGAGGAAGGGCAGTGCTTCACTTGGTGCTGCACGGGAGCGTTTTGGGCAAACGTCCTGTTTTCCTTCAGGTGTCTAAGCAGTGCAAACAGATTACAACGACCCATCCTTCTTCCCTGCCCTTCTTACTTTTGGGTAACGTTGCTGTGAAAAACTGGGGAGGAGAATGAGTAAAACCCGTGTGCGTGCTGTGCCCGGCGTTCCCCGTAACGCCACGTGAAACCCAGCCAGGCGAGCAGTTGCGAGAGTAATTCCCATATCAGATATTAGAGCAACCCCCCCCAGCATCTGAAATACTCTCGGTGCCGGGCGAGGATTCACAAACTGGTGTGTGTTGGGGATTATTTCTGGTTAGACCCAATTAGATTATCATGTCTAAGAAAAGAATAAGCCTATTCAGTCAGGAACCCCCACTGATGAGCCAAATGGCAAGTGAGATGTTACAATTATTAGGCACAGTGGAAAAAGCCTGATCTTGCATTGCTCTTGTCGGGGAAACCCGTGGTCGCTTTGCAGACGGGCGATTCCCCCGCAAGCAGTGCATCGCTCAGAATCAACTCTTGAGTCATCTTAACCTGCCAAAAGGGTGCCGGGCTTGATTTGTGTGCATGGTCTGTGGGAGAAAATTTAGTGGGTTTGAGTTAGGACCGACTGACTAGATCAGTAAAAGAAAGAGACATTGTTTGGCAAAGCAGAACGTGATGGATACATATAACGTAAATACGGGAGATAACAGGACCATGCTTGTAATATCTTGTGGTACTTGAAAGGAATAGATGGCATCCGTTTTTAGAAGCTGGACTTAAATTAAGGGTCAGAGGAGGAGTGCCGTAGCTCTGCCAGAGGGAGCAGCAGCCGTGCAGATGCATGTCTGTAGAAACGGGGTGCTGGATGGTCTGTTCCCGTCAGGAGGAGCTGCAAGATGGGGCCCCAACACTGCTGCTGGAACAGCCAAAATACCGCTTTCAGCCTGTTCTTGTAGCCAGCCAGAGATGGCTGGTGTTTTTGCAGCTTCCAGGAAATATCTGACTATTTTATGAAAGAATGAACTCCTAGGCTGTTATTATTTTGTTTTCTCTGTGGCTCTGAGGGGAAGATGACTGTGCCACTGGTCAAACCCCGGAAGATGGTAGGCAGTAGCACAGCAGGGATTAATGAGAAAGGAATGGTGGTCAGGGGGAAAAAAAGATGAATATTTTCTGTAGGGAGAGAGTGGATTAGTTGGGAGATGTGAGTATGAAGAAGGAGATGCTGAAGGTTATAGGACTAAATCTCACCTTCTTTACACGCCATCTTAAGAAATTAGCCTTGGCACAAGCATTGCTTATGTACTCAGAGAGCCCTGGTGAGGTCCTGAAGGGCTTTCCTGACAATAGCAATTTTCGTACCGCTAATGAAATTTGTAGGACTCTCTTTGACGTTGATGAACATGCAGCTCGGTTGAGTTGCAGCCGCACGCAGGTACACAGTTATCACGCTGAGCGGTTCATCTCCATTTCTGTATGCAAAGAGTGAGGAACGTGTGGGAAGGGTTCTTCCCGAGCAGCCTCACAAAGATATTTTGAGGTTTTATTCATCTCTCCTGTGGAAAGCCAGCACAGTGAGCCACAGCCCTCTAAAACACATGCATGTCCGTGAGGAGAGCACAGGTTGTCACATTTTTACTGCAAATGCTGTGATGTTGACTGTTCCCGAGTTTTCTTCCGCTTTGAACCTACCCTTCTGATGTTCTCCAGGAGCTCTGCTGTCCTTTCAGCAAGGGGATGGATGAGCAGTGGTGTGCCTGGAGGTGATGCATGTGTGCGCTAGCTTGGGTTTGCTGCGTTGTTGGCAGCCTTAGTCTTGAGGAAGGTCTCTGGTGAAGTAGCTTGTCCGCTTCAAACGTACGTAGTCACCTTACTCCCTCCTTGGTTAGGCTCGCTCTTTGAGGTTTGAAGTGCATAAATTGCAGGAGATGATGGGAAGTGCTCCAGGTCACGCTTTTTTGGTGAAGCTCTCAAATCTAACTCTGCTAATATGCTCTTCCAGTCTGTAACGGTGCCATTGGCATTACTGGGGATGCGCTGAGCACACGTGCGGCAGCACCTGATCGAGGTGAAGGCCAGCGAGGCCGGCTCTGGCTGCATCACAACTCTTGGTCTGCTGGGCAAATAACGTGAGAGGATTTTCCCTGTGGGTCTGTGTCTCCTGGTACTGTTTTTGGCACTGGTGTGGTACATGTGCTTCCCTGGCTTGTTTGTTGCATTGAGATTTGTACTCGTCTCTGTTAGTGAGGACCAGGCTCTGTCTGCGTGTTTCAGGAAGACACCACGTTTGATGGGGTGTTCTTTGAAGAGAAAAATGTGGAGGATAACCCAAGAGAGATCCAGGTTTCCATTTGAAAGCTAGGTGTTGTTTCCATCCTCTCAACCTGATGTGAATTCTTCCCTTTTGGTAGAACAAGTGAAATAATTCCCTTAGTTCCATGTTTACGCAAGAGTGTAAAGTCCAGGGAAGTGGCGGTGTGTTATAGCCACCAAGTTTCCGATTTGCCCGTGAGGGGTGCCAGGTGAACTGGGAGCTGGATCCCAGCTCTGGCGCTGACTTTGAGCTTGCCAGAACTGGCTCAGCCCCTTGGATGCACGTCTGCAGGAACCTCCCGCCGCTGTCCCTTCCCCAACGTGCTTGCTTCTCCTCCTCAGCTGTGTTGGATTTCTTTCCTGGCTTTCTCCTATGGACACATCAGGCAAGTGTGCATAAATCATGAATTCTAGTAACTAACCCTAGTTTTTTGCTTAGGAGGCCATTGTTCAGCGTGTGCGAGCGCCGTTGCAAACCAAGTGTGCCGAACGCGTCCCTAGACATTATGGCACCGCCATCCAATGCAGCAAGTCGTGAGTTTGGAGATGAGGGGGTAAAAGCCAGGCTTCCAGCTCGTGCAGCAGGGTGGTCTTTCTCTGAACCGGTAACGGGGTTGTACGTTTGCAAATGACACATGGTTTGGAGGAAGCAGCCAGGACAGAGTTGGCAGGGTAAATTGTTGCCTAATGAGCTGTGATTGACATA
Source organism: Phalacrocorax aristotelis (assembly GCF_949628215.1). Classification (NCBI taxonomy): domain Eukaryota; kingdom Metazoa; phylum Chordata; class Aves; order Suliformes; family Phalacrocoracidae; genus Phalacrocorax; species Phalacrocorax aristotelis. The sequence continues at coordinate 2,087,836 of NC_134280.1, read as the reverse complement.
ATTTGACTGTTGGATTACAAATCTGTGGTGAGGCTAACAGGAAATATCCTCTTACCCCCACCAAGTGGTGTTTCATTTTACAAAGGAGTCTTCTGTGCCTGGTCCTGTAGGATGGAGGGAAGCGTCTGAAGGGTGAGGGGAGTGTGGAGGGAGGAGGCGTTTCCACTGTCCCGTTCCTGGCCCCACTGTGCTCACTTTGACATGATGGTACCTACCTGGAGGCAGGGCATCAGCTCTGCTTCTCCTGAATGCACACAAGGCTTTGCCAATAGGAACTTCTTTGTTCCCTTAGAATTTGCTTCTCCACAGTGGATTTTGTTCGAGCATCGTTTTCCATACCAGTCAAGGGAGTTTTAATGTCTATTGCTAAAGATTTTGAAAGCTTAGTGTGAAAACTCTCTAATGTTTCCCAGCTGTTTTCCATTCCTCTTCCTAATCCTCTATCAAATATATTATGTGTTGTTTTCTAATATATATGGTTTAGAGTCTGCAAATCATTAAAGAGCATAACATGGTTGCAGGAGATATCTGCGAGGTAGCATTAGTTCCCTCACTTTGGTGGGGTTGGTGGCGCATTGGATTCCTTGTTGTAATTCCTATATTTAACAGAACTGCTGTGGGATGAGTTTAGATTGAGATCCTGTACTCTCATGTCAGGCATAGTTTGTGTGGTTTTTGTGGAATTTGAAAGCAATACTATGGAAGTTGAGAGACTCTAAATTAGATTTAGGAATGACCTTCAGGAAAAGGAGATCTCTAAAATTCAGGTTTTGTAAAGACCTGCTGCGTTTTCTTGTTCAGGCCTCACTTGTGACAGGCTGCTGCCTCTGGGCTCTTTCCTCGGGGCCTCATTTAAATGATTCGAGCAATGACACCTTTTGCTTGGAGAAACAATCTAATAAAGGGTGTTTTTAAAGATACGTGTTTCTGAAGGGTTGAATTCAGAGTGAAGTTGTGCTCGGTGGTGACACATCTGTTACTCTGCCTTGTAAATCAGTAGATGGCATTTGTAAGTTTTGCCACCTAGACATTGCAGGAGAATATTTTTGTAAAAACGTTCCTTTTTTTTTTTTTTTGAGTGTCTGGAATACAAGGATGCTGTGGTGGGTATTTAGCTACTAGCAAGTTAGTCACATTCCTAAAATTAACTTCAGATCCTGGAAACCTTGGAGAATTAAAAATGGCTAAGCTGATGTAGATGCATATATTTTTCCCATGTACCGGTTTCCATACAAAATAATCGCCTTAATTTATTGGGCTATAATGATGGTATGAACCCATTCTGTCAAACTGCGTGTGTCACTTGCTCATACGCTCCGAATAGCCTGAAAGTAGTAGGCTTTTTGTCAAAAACCCCAGGTGAAAGGGGCCGCAGTTTGAAGCCTGCACAGTGGGGCTGAACCCACGCCTGGCCTTCTCCCTCTCCCCAGAGGGCTGGGGCTGCTTCTAGGGGTGCCGGGCAGGGGCGTCTCTGGTGGGCAGGAAAGCCTGAATCCGCAAACCCGGTCATGGTAATGACAGCAAAGAGATTTTTCTAATCCTTTTTGTGCTGTGTGCTGTATAAACCCATCATCACATCATATTTCCTTGCAAATTGCCCCGCGCTGTTGTCTAAGGCGAGTAACGACAGGTCAGTCAACTTTTTAAGGTGGAAAACAAAACAGGGTGAGAAACACGCACATCTGCGAAAGTGGCAGGATGGTTACCTTTTTTCCTTTAGGTGTGAGTAGGGGTGTTTTGCAGTACAGACCCTGCTTTCCATCTGCAGCCCTCTGTGCTGTGCAGGGCTCTGGGGAGGACCCTGCGGTCACCGTGCGTGGTGGTTCGAGTCCCGAGTTTCTTCTGGGGAGGGGATGGGGCCTCTGCATGGCCCTGGTGGGGCTGGCTCGCGGTGGGGTAAGGTCCTTACCGTGGCTGTGCCCACGTCTGGGGTGGCTTGTGTGCAGTGACCCTTGGACTCACAGGGTGATTGCTCCTGCGGGTGCTGAATTCCTCCCGCCGAGAGCTAGCAAGCCCCCTGCCTTTACCCTTAACCTGCACCATCATCTTTCCTCGGGTGCACTGAAGCTTTATCAAGCATCTTTACCAACTTCCTTAACCTTGTGTGCAAGAGGTGAAGGTCTTGGTTTTCATTTATTTATTTATTTTCTCTTCACAAGCAAGGTCATGCAAAACTTGGCCCCGAGGCGTTAAATGGTCTCTTCTGCGGTATTGTATGTAGTGGGTGATGCTAGGGAAAGAATTTGAGAGAGGCACAAAATGAAATTCAGAATTTACAAGGTGATCTTAAATAAAACAGTAGCTGTTGAATTGTTTTCGATTGACGATTGAATGACTTGGAGCCGTTGGAGTCTGCCTTTAGTCTTTCTTTCATTTAGAAGAAAAATCACTTTAGCTTTTCACGCTCTGTGAAAAGGTATTAAAGTCTAGAGAAACCCTTTTCCCCCCCCTCTCTGAATAGCAAAACGCAGCAGAAACACAAAACCAAACAAAAATGTTTGATTTCCCCCATGCGTTTGTTCAAAAGTACGTGGTGGTATTGTTATTTTTGTTATATTTTTGACTCATTTGGTGAAGATTGTAAATTATTCAGGCAACTTTTTGGAGTCCAAATGCTTATTTTACAATAAACCAGCTGCCTGAAGGTGTGTATGCTAATTATCAACCCGTGTCCTTTGCTTTTATGGCTGCTTAGAAGAAGGGGAGTATTTTTCCCTCCTGAACTTTTGGTGCTGGGTGCTCCTTACAGTTGCAAAAGGGACCGGCCTGGTGTGCTTCATCTCAGATCTGTTTTTAACGGGGTTCAGGCAGTGTTTTGCTCTCATTTTGAGACCTCCACCCGCTGAATAAAATAATCCCCCCCCCCCCCCCAGCCTGTTAGAAAAGGTGGTTTAAATCTGTCATCTTGGTCTGTCAGTTCTTAGCTAAGGGAGTGAAAGACCCTACAGGAGTAGCTGAGTTTTTTCCTCATTATTTGTAGCTTGGATTGCCTCCTAAAGTGAAACCAAGTTTGACAGTCGCTTTCTGATCTTTTGTTTGGTCATTGGGGTGTTAATAAAAGGCAAACCTAGTGCCAGTTCCTGCCTTTTCCCCCAAATACATTTTTAGCCTTGAGCTTTCAGCATTTCTGCTTGTTTTTCAGTCTGGTTGCTGTTCTTCCAACTCTGTGACAGAGAAGTGAGAATGAATGCAGCCTACTGTCCATCTTTAGAAGAGGAAAATCCCCGTGATTTATTTCAGTTTTGCTTTTGCCTTTTTTTGCTGACCTGACTGCTGGTCTTTCTGCAGCCTGTGATGCTCGCTTTTGAGCAGCGGCTTCTCGAGCGGGTGTGAGCAGGAGGTGGCCAGGGAAGGGGCTTGTGGGGCAGGTTTGTGTTCCAGTGGCACCATCGCTACCTACCTCCAGAAGAAATGGTCCCACTTCAACGCTGACGCCCAGTGCTGACTTGTAGCATGAGTAAGGAGGTAAATCGACCTCTTTGGTTTTGCTGCAGATTCTGTGGCACAAGTTGTCAGGCGTCAGTGATGTCCCTCAGCAGAGTTTAGTGCCGTTTACATCACGGCTCGCTGATGTGCTTCGGCGTGCGAGGGGACGTGTCTGGCAGATGTCGGTGAGCTGACTTGTCCCTAACCACATGTGAAGCTTCGTATGAAGGGGCCTCATCACTTGACTCCTCTTGAGCTCCTTTTAAATTAAGGTGCTAACAGGGCACTCCTAAACAGAGTGTTCTTTGATAACAGAAACTGCAAATTTAAAATTGTTTAAAAAATGATAAGGTCTTTGTCCTGCTTAGTTTTCAAGGGTGGTCTTCCAGGAGAGATGGTGAAGCAGGCCAGGAAGTCACACCAGCACCCCTGCAGCTGCCCTGTGCCTTGCTTGCAGACCTCCTCCTCGGTGTGATCTGGTTGGGCAGGGAAGGCTGATGCCCGGCTCTGTCCGGATGAAGCTGTGGAGGAGCACATGCCTGCTCTGCCATCATGACCTTGCACGGAGTGGGAACTGAAGAGTTCTCCACAGCACGATGAAATGAATTATGCAAAACATGCTAATGCAGCAACGTTCTTCATCCCCAGTTTATTTTTAAGCATCTGGGCTGCCTCTTGAGTTTGAATTAAGCCCATTATGATCAAGATCAAAATACTTTCCAATGCAGGAATCCATAAAGAAAACCGCAGGAGTTTTTCCCGGTCCCTTCTGGGTGCTGTGTCCTCGGGAGGCGTGCGTGACAGCAGAAGGCATGGTGGTTTCAGACGGGCTTTGCAGTTGGTCCCCTGGGAGTGCTTGCAGATGGAGTCTGCCCTGCTCCAGAGGGTTGTCTCACTGCTGAGAAAAAAAAAACAGTAACAGAGGTAAATGTGATTTTCTTTGGTAACCACAAGATTAGACCTTAAAACTAGCCGAGGCTCAAAACCGTGTGTTGCGTGTTCTGAGACGAGCAGTTTGAAACGTGCTCCCAGGCAGCAGCAGTGGAGCAGCCGTTCCAGCTGCTGGAAGACTTCCGCAGCGAGCTGTTTGCTGCCGCGTTTTAGACAAGCTGAGCTGAATTATTGTTTGTTTGCTTCTTTGTTTGTTTGGAAGAGTGCGTTTGGGAATTTGGTATGGGAAATAAGTGACACCAACTCATTCAATTTGATTTATAATTGTGTTTTAAAAAAAAAAGTATCCAGCCCAAGCCTCCAGCGTTTAGTGACTGTAGCATCACTGGAGCCAAAGGCCACAGCCTGCTGGTCAGGTAAAAGCACTTTCAGCTGCTGTTGCTTAAAAAGCAGTAATTTCCCATTTATAACATCCTGTCCATTTCAATTCTGAAGGCTCAGTGTAGTAAAACGAGCAGGTTTTTAGTGCTTGGACATCATACGATTACAGCAGTTCACCCTGAAGGGCTGTGCTCTTACCCACGTAACATCGTCGCCGCAAAATGCTGTGTTCCCAATCGCTTTTGCAAAGGGCTCCCGGGTCTGTAGGTGGCAGAAGGTACGTGATGTGCACCCCTGTTTTAAATGAACACTGTTTCACTTGCACTGATTATTTTGACCTCGATCAACTGCTTTGTAGTTTTAATAACTCAAGGTGCACAACATTATATATGGATATATTGGAAAACATAAGCGTTAATTTGTGCCAGGCTTTGTCTCTTCCTACAATAGTGCCTTACTGCCTTTCACAAGTGTTTCATTGCATAAAGACTTGGATAATGTATAGCTTGCCCATGCTTCAACTAACATGCTGTAGAAATTCGATGTGTGTTCGTTTTCAATTTACCATGGGACCTCTAACAAAACAAGTGTTTGTCTTCCGTAACTGTGCATCGTTAAACATATATTTTGGGAGGATATTCATAAAGCAACATAATAGTCGTCTTGTACTGGAAATGAATGGTCTTCAGATGAGTGCTGCGCGATGCGTGGACCTACAGGACTCTGCATTGCAGCTCTTGAGAGCAACTGTGTGTACTTGATCATGAGCTGGAACCGTGCCCGACTGCTTCCCAGCTGAGGCGTTGCAGAGGCAAGCGGGGACACCTCCGCACGGGCATCCTGCGGCCCTTTGCCCTGGGAACTGCCCTGCCGTGCACTGGGGCTGCTCGGGTGATGGCAGTCGGTGCAGCCTGGTCTGTGCCCCAGAGAAAACACCCGTGTTAGAAGGGTCCTCAGGAAAACCCCTAGCAGATGGGACTTCTCCTGTGTTGCGTTGCCTGGATGGAGCAGAGAGAGCAGTACTAACCACAGCCTCCTGCCCTTTCAGAGGTTGTACCCCAGTCCAGCAGACAGAAGTGCTTGGAGGCGGCAGCAGGAGCCCACGGAGCCCTTGCTTTCTCCAGTGTTCGTGGCCTGTTCTGGCCGCTGTCCTTGAGCGAATGTTGGCTGAGGGCAGAAGTTGCTCCTGGACAGAAGATCCTTGAGGCCTCCAGGAGCTTATGAAGTCTTAGGTTTTTTTAGTGTGTGTTTGGGTGTTGTGGGAGATATCTTTAAATACAAGAATTAGTGGGGTGGATTTTGTTTGTTTTTTTCTTGATTTTTTTAAAATATACATTATTTGGCCAGAAGTCATTTTACTATAAAAGGACTTGGGGTGAATATAGATTGTACATCTGTTACTTGTTTGTCTGCAAAATGACTGTACAGTTGAGGCCAAAAGCAAAGAATAGAGGGTTGCACAAATTGGCAAAGTTTCTGAAGTCTTTCAGAAGCTAGTAATTAAAATGAAGCAGCAAATTGTTCAATCCAGAAATTCGGGTTGTTCATCCAGCTAATGCTCTGGCATGTCCCGCTGCTGACTCCTTTCATTCTGTTTGCCATCTTGTAAGAGAGGCAAACGAATAACACACGTTTACCTCCGGCAGTTCTGAAGCCAGCTGTTCTGGCAGAGGTAGGTGGCACCGTTATCGAGAGGGTCTGTGAGGCGATGGAGGTAGCTTGGTGGAGTTTACGCAGCAGGTTTCTGACAAACGTTTCCAATAATTTAGTGTGTTTGGGAGTGCTTCAAAGGGCTCTCTGCCCAGCTCTGAGCCTTGCAAATACAGAAGATCAAATAAATTAACTATGACAAATATTTAACTTAAAGCGTGGTCAAAGAGGAGCTTTGATGTTGCATGTGTATATGAGAGCCTCTGTGTATCTGCATGCTCTCACAGATATGTTAGGTCAATGTTGTGTTTGTCTCTTCTCTCAGACATAATAAGCCTAATACTGCAAACCTAAATAGTTGTGTTCTGCTCTCACAGGCAAGCGTGTTACCCGGCGTCAAAATGAAATACCGTGTACAGAGTTTTACTGGGGAGCTGATGGTAAGGATGCTGTCTGAAACAGGGTGAGCTTTCCTGGGAGAAGTTGGCCCTGAACAAATCATTATGTGGCGTAGTCATGCTTCTGAGGATCATGGGGTTCGCTGGCACGCCACCTCTACAAAAAGCATTGCCTCATAGGCTACCTTTCATTGCGTTTGCGTAAGGTGTTGCTTGATGGCCAGCAATGCTCTTCAGGTAAACGGAATAAGTCAATTTGACGTAATGATAATTATTAAGGTGCCCTGTATGTTGAGCCGGGAAGTGTTTGGTAATAACTTTAATCCTTTTGTGATAGCATCTAGCTTACAGGTAACCCTGAATTGTTGTGAATCTTGTTCTCTAAAAATTGCAGCTTCTTAAAATAGTCTTAGAGTTGTCACGTCTTCTGAGCGATCCTCTCCCAGCACACAGGGAAGCGGCAGCTTGTCTGCAAAAAGGCAGTTCTGCTCCGTGTCAGAGCTTCAAATACAAATGCCTGTTCTCTTGATCATGTAAATGAATATCTAAGTGTGGCAAATGTATGATATTCTTTTTGGTAAATAAAACAATGACTTTTGTACTTCATGGCATTTTTTAATCCATGAATCTTTCACAAGCTTCGCGGTGCTGCAGAGGAAGACAAGGCATGAGAGTTACACCTGTTACCTTCTGAAAAGGAACCCTGAGTTATTGTGAGCCCCCCAAAACTGAGCAACAGGACAGAGGTTCGAAATAATGTCCCCCAACCTCCCGGCACTTGCCATAACCCCTGGGAAAAGCAAATGGGAATGTTGGCTGCCTCCCCCTGTGAACATGTGTTTGACACATTGGAAGCCCGCTGTGCCCCTCTCCAGCTACCGGGGGGAGATCTGGGACCTGGCAGCTGGCATTTGGCTCTTTGAAGTTACCTTTGCGGATCCGTGTCAGCTTGCCTTTAAAGTCTTTCATTTGTCTAGCTTAGTTACGCAGAAGCTGAAGAGCAGCATTTCAGTCTGTTTATTTTCTGGTGTTTCAGGGCATCTTTTTTTTTTTTCTTTGATGTATTGAAAAAAAAATATCTCGTTTTGTACTGGTTTGGGCTGGGACAGAGTTAATGGTTTTGTTTGCTTCTCACCTTCCCTTCCAGTTTTTAATTTTCTGTGGTATTCTGGAGGTGAGGTTTTTGTCCCTCTTTGTGTATGCACACGCGTATGAATTGAAAAATGTCCCTTTGATGACCGCAAGGCGTATTTCAAAGATAATTGGCCTGTGACTCTGGATGAAGGTGGGAGAGATTATCTTCACCCGCAGATGCTGCACTCTGAAGAGGCTGGTGGGCGCTGCAGCCTGTCCAGCACGGCCTGCGAAGTGCTGTGTCACCAGTGCTGCGCGGAAGACCTCTCTTCTGCAGAAGTAGGGGCGGTATCAAAGCTGTGGTGGAGCTTGTGTCAGGAGAGAAAATGATGATGAAAGGGGGTCGTGAGGGTCCGAAGAATCATCTTGACTTGGAAGTTAATTCTGTGTTTTCTCTCAGTAGAAAACAGACAAATGCCATCTTTAATGCAGAGATGTGTGAGCGGATGAATGATGGACACTAAACACTGGGGGGAAATGCTTTTCTTTTTAAAATTTTTTTAAAATCCTTTTATATGAGAACCTGTAATCCTGGGATAGATATAGTCAGCAGTGTTTTCCTTATGCATGTTTACCATGCTGAATGTGTTCATGAAAAGAGATTTACTGGACTCAGATCAAACAGCAAAAGAGTGGGAGAAGAGAAACTTAGGAAGCTAAGTCTCAGACTTTGTACGGATTAAATGCAGTGACCTTTCAGCTAGTCACGCATGAAGGTTTACATGACCAGGTGTGTGACTGATGGCCATTCCTGCTATGTGAGGCATCTCCCTTGCACACAGTGAGTCTGCAAAAGCTTTGTCCGGCGAATCGTTGGCACCGTACCATATCGTAACTGTGGTTGTCCAGCTCTGTGTTGGTCAGCCATCGCTTGGTATGCGAGCAACCAAGATGTTTCCCCAGAAATAAAGCTGTGCATACACCTGTAAACCCAGGCTGCCATACAGACCAGAAGGCAGGTGGGCTTTCTCTGTACTAGGGGAGGATTTTGGCAGAAGATTAAGTGCTTCAATTAGAATATAAAAGACATTGTGCAAGAGTTTACATGAGCTGAGTCCTTCTGTGTTCAGCAGCAGCGGGGATCCTTCATCAGCAACTGTGATGCAAATGAAGTCGTCCTTTTGCAGAGCAGGGCAGGAAAACCAGCGCTCAGTTTTCACATGCTGATACTGCTCCTGCATCCTCAGATACTGCAGTAATTACAGAGGGCACTCGCTGCATCGTGAGCACGTGGGATTTTCAGTTAAGATGAGGAAGTCAGATACCTACAAACGTGAGCGAGGCAAAAATTGATTAAGTATGAAATTCTTCTCCGGCAGTGGATTCTTGTTTGGCTCGGAGACGAAAGGTTGCACAACTGACAGGGAGAAGTACTTTAACTTGGAAAGCTCGAAGCTATTGTTTGTTTGGTTTTGCTAATGTTTGTTTTACGTCTGATGGCAAATCTTTGTCAAAGGTGAATTATCCCTTCTGTTTAGCAAGTGGAGTGAAAACTACCCAGACGCACTTGTAAGGCATTCAGTAAATTGTTAAAATTGTTTTCGGTGCTCGGAGGGAGTGGCGATCCTTGAGGTGCGGCAGCCCATGTAGACCAGAGTGTTACTTGCATTTCTAGTACAAAGCACAGTTCTTGTACGCTGCCTGGATTATTTCAATACAGAAATAAGCACATAGATGCATTGAAACAGAAAGAATACCTATCGTAATTTTTTAAAGATTAACCAACAAGCATATTTGGGTATGTTCTCCCAATTGCTACTACTGTGCCAAAACGTATTCCACAGAAAACCTGCGTAAGGAGAAATCCACCTCCCCTTAACACCCAAAAAAATTCCGATTTGGATTGATTCCATCGTCAGGGTTTAGGAATTACTCGTTAAGAAGATATCCCTTGTGTGATAGCTCCGCAGCGGTGGCGCGTGTGTTGCCTCTGCCTGAGTCGTTCCCTTCCCGGCAGGGCCGGGGGCTCGTGGGAGAGCCGTGTTGTAACGCTTTGGTGGGCTGTGAGCACTGTGGCTCACCGCAGCGAGAGCTTTTCTCGCAGAGGTACTAGTGGAAAACGGGGAGTCTTTTGCTGAACTGTAAAGCAGTGTAGCCAAAACACTGATTACGGCCTTGAATGTGGCCGCTCTTATCCTGCGGAGCTTTTAGGGTGGCTGACCTTGTGCTGCGTGATACCCTGTCCAGGGACACGTCTGCCGTTCCTCTGTGGAAGCCGTATGCACTGACTCTCCAATGCTCAGTAATGATGTAATTTTGGTTTCCAAGTTGCTGCTATGTACTCAAGGTACCGGAGGGCCTGGCTGTGGGCTTCCTCCTCCTCTTTCAATTAGAGATTTTCAGTTTTCTGCTTATTCCCTTGATTAGCAATTTTTGGATTGAAACTTTCCCTTTCCTCACAGGAGTGGGAATCAGCAGCTATTGCAGCATCTCAGTGCGCTGTAATAACAATAAAGGCTTTAGACAGGTCAAAAGACAGCAGGTCAGTAGTTTTATGGATTTTTCTGGCCAGGCTCCATCCTTGGAGATGTCTGTGCAGGTCCCTCCCGCAGGGACTTCTCTGAAGTTGTGCACAGCTGAGAGTGGAGTTTGGTCTTCAGCAAAGGTGGTGTTTGCATTGCTGTTACTGGCACTGCCAGCGCAGGACAGAGACTTTTTAAAATGGTGGAGAACTTAAAGTCTTTGCATTTGCATCTTGCACTTTAGGACTTCTACTGGGTGGCATCTTACCACTACCAAGCAGTGGTTTCTGCTGGGGTGGCCTTTGCTCCTGTTGAACTGCCAGGCTTGCGGAGCAGGGGAGACCCAGCAGGGCTCCCCGAGGGGTTGCAAGTGTTATTACCCGGGTGGGAACCTTAAAGGCATTTTAGTACTTTCATGAGCGCTGGCCTAAATACAGACTTGACTTTGGGTTGCTGTGCTTTGTTTGTGGATCCATGCAGTGATGTGGGAGGTGTTGTGGTCTTGCATGGAAAAGTTCAGAGCTGGGCAGCGAGTTGGCGCATTGAGTATGTTTATTAGAAGAGCGAAGGGCACCCTAGCTGCATTGCAGGCACAGATTTTACATTAATGGGATGCTCCAAATGTGGCTGAGGAACTTACTTAGAGAGCAGCCTGCTCCGTCTCCCCCCAGTTATCTTGAAGGCATTTCTAACTTTGTGGGAGGGAATGCGGCTGAAGAAATATCAACATGCCATGAGCGAGAACAGTTCATTAGAGAGCACATTTTACAATTTTTCACATTAGTAGGAGGCTGAACTCTGTTTCTCTCTTGTTTGTGTACTTGGTGGTGGATGGAGGGGAGGGATCTTGCGTACTGTGTGTTTGAGCAGCAGGGAGCAATTTGACAATATATAATAATTCATCATAATGATAAAGTGTCCCATAGCTACACCAGGTCCTGAACTGCTGGAGCAGCTCTCCCTCGCTGGGCACCATGAGTTGCACAGAGGGCTGGCATGGCTGCGGGAAGCAATGCCCCTTTTCAGGGGATACTGTGGTTTAAAGAAGTGGTGTTTAACCGCGTGTTCACTGATGCTGTTACCTTGTCTGTCAGCTGAGGACGTCTGGCTTGTGATAAGCGACGCAATCTATGATGCCACACTTCTATCACGTTAGGATTAGCTTTATGCTCTTCATTCTGTTTATTTTTGATGGGATCAGCCTTCGGCTTACAAAACAGCTAGGCTTTTTGAGCACTGTCCCTGTGTTTTTTTGTCATGAGAACCCGGTGGCATTTGCACATTGTCTTTGTAGCGTGTGTCAGCGCAGCATATGTTTTTGCAAATCTCATGTAACTGTGATGCCATTTTTTCTACTTTTATATCACATTATGACCTCTGGAGGATATTACTGAGTGTTAGAGCTGAATAAGAACTCAAAAGACAAGCCCCTTCTTTTTAGGATAATCGGCTGCCCATGCTGTTCCCTCCCCAGGGAGCAGAAACGTTTGTGCAGCTGTGGGCTCTGCCCGTTGCAGGTCTGTACCCAGCAGGCTTACCCAGGTCTTAAAATAGTCCCTCAGGTCTCCTGCAAGTGACCAGACACATGGCTACAGGGTGACACTGAAGTGTATTTGTCTTAAAAGCAGGATTTGTGTCTCCGGAATGGTTCGTCCAGCCCCGTGGGGCGTGGGTCTGTGCGGAGGTGAGGCAGTCAGGGTGGCTGGTTACTAGGCTGTGCTGTGTCAGACCGGTGAGCAGACCCAGCCCGGAGCAGAGGAGACAGTGTCAGGGAGAGGGGACAGCGTTGGCCACCGGTGGTGAGGACACCCTCGCCTTCCTGGGCTGGCATGGCCACAGATGGGGTCAACTCAATCAAAGATGATGTTCACCAAAAAAATCAGTGTTGCACAGGTGCCTGGGTACACTAATGAGTTGATTTTTTTTTAAATTGCTGGGAGACCATATGTATCTGAGCACTTCACGTGTGAGTAAGGAAGTCAGCTGAAGCAAGTATTTCCCCGGATCTGATGGTATTTGCCATCTGAAACCTATGGCTTGTTTGTAACATCTGGTGGATTCAGTTTTTATTTTGAATGCCACTGACGTTTCTGAAAGATGCTTTTCATTACATTCACGGGGCCTCATTTCACAAGCGTTAAAGGCTCTTCCACTTCTAGAGGGATACATAGGCATGTTGGGGGGAGAAGAACTGGGTTCTTTATTTAAAATTACGCTGTCTGGTTTTGCTAGAGCGAGGAGCATCAGCAGCAAAAGGCACTAACTTGCAAGAGATCTTTGTATCTAGGCTGGTGAGGACTGTTGGTGATGGTGTGTCTGTAGGTGCAAATCTAATCTTCCTAATCTGGCAAATTTATGAGGAGTTGATGGACTCCAGAGGTGGTCTCTGCTGCTTCTTCTCGGTCAAAAAATACAGTCTTCCTTTTAAGTGTGGTAATTCTATGCATTACAAGATGGAACAAATGGTTTTGTTCTCTTGTCTGGATGCATAAGATGAAATTAATGCCCACAGTTCTCAGAGAGCTTTACTGATGCAGCTGAGGGCTGAATTTGGCCTGTGATTCTTTAGTTTTAATCTACAACAGTCTGCATTCTAAAATTGGAGAGGATTCACTCTGGAAATATACACTGTGAGCATTTGTAAGTACAAATTTAATTGGAAATTTGGGAGCAAGACCACCTCCTTTCTGTTTACAATATTATCTCCCTACCTAATAGGAATAGTATATATTTATTTCCAAATATAGTATGTTATGGAAGAGGTCCTATGAAATGAAAAGGTGGTTTATTTTACTTTAGGCAAAACAATAATCATACTTACTAGCCTGTAAGAATAGACTTCTTTGGATAGTATTTTACAATAGGATTCTTTGCTTCCTTCTTTCGGTTAAGTGCTCAAACCCACAGATTACCTGAAAATATAAAACTTTCATTTTAATATGCAGCATCTTTTCCAAAGACGTCACCGAGTCCCTGGCTTCCGGTAGCACTGTATTGTGTGGAGGTTGTGTTACGTGAAGAACCATTTCACTGGTAATCTTAGTCATACACAACTTAAGATCTACAGAGGTTTTACTGCTCCTTTGCTTAATAGTTAAAACATCTGCAAAACATATTTAAGTCTTTACATTGTGTATTTTTTCTGATGTTAAACCAGTCTAGAAGTTGGCATAAGTCTTCTCCAGGATGCAGCCCTGAGCACTCAGGAATGATGTCCCACCTCAGCAGAGCCCCAGTATGTCCCTCAGCGTGGGATACGTCAGAAACAGCTTAGCTTTTAAAATCTGGTGCACAGGTTCCAGATGATGAGACGTTCTCTTTACCCAGTAAGCTCTCAGACTGCCGTGCCTGAGTGTAGTTGCTTTAAGCTTCCTTTCTAAAGACTGCGATATTATAATAATCCAGAGAATAAGCCCACAGCACAGGTTTTTCCTCTTTCTTTCTAAATAGATATTATAACTGAGAACCAGATAGAAGCAGATGTTATTTCAGGGCACAGAAATAAAAAAGTCCCAGCCTTTTATTTTAAAGCTCATGTGCCAGGGAATAGTAATTTTACACGAGGATACAGAAGTGCTGTTTCAGTTGGACACATCTGCCAGCGCTCGGCTCTGCCTCCACAGCTGACTTGCCCTGCTCACGGGTAATGGCATGTGGAGCTTCGCCCCTGCCTTTCCTTCGCCGTCCTGGCAGACAGGTGGGGAGTTAGCAGGGTGGTGTGAACAGAAGATGCTAAAAGGCTCCTGGGATGCAGCAACCTTGGTAGCAGAGGGTGTTCAGGGTCCGTTTCAGTACCAGAACAGTCTGGTGACTGTGAATTCAGTTTTTTAGGCTGGGTGTCCCACCTGTTGAAGCAGTGAAAAAGCAGAAAATGTGTGTTAGAGTCATTCAAATGCTCTTGCTGCTGCCCGCCTGAGCTGTTGCCCTCCTGCATGCCATAGTCCGTGCTGTGTCCCAAGCCATCGAGGCTTCACCGTGACTTGGTGCTTGCGATGCTTATGTCAAGAACTTGTGTTGAGTCACATAAGGGCTTGTGGTTTTGATGAAATGCGGTGTGTTTTTTTCCCTGTTAGTTCATATCATTAGTGAACTCAGTATTGTATTGCCGGGACAGGCTGTGAGACTGGGCAGGCTATGCATAGGAGAGGCACTGATGGGCCTGGGAATGGCTGGCCTGACCTCTGTTGCTAGAGGAGTTTGTTAGAAATAAGAAGTTGAAGTGCCCGTACTCTCTGTGCATCCCTAACAGCCTCCTTCCCGCTCCTGCTTCCCTTCTGATGACGTGGGATAAATGTCGTTGATTGCATTCTGCGAGCAGAGGCCAGCAGTGACTTGGGATGGAGGTCTATCTTCTTGTTAAAATACACTGCTTTAATGCTTAATGTGAAGGCAAAACCTCTAAGGTCTTTGATACAAGGGTTTTCACTTCAGAAACAAATTGACAGGTACTGTAGCAAGTCCGTTGCTGCTCCATAATGGGCATTATTGAAATACCGTGTATGGAGGTCATGCTCCTGATAGAATTTTATAGATTAAAAATACAAGAGAGAATTCTGCAGGAGAGTGGTCTGGATGCATGGTCCAAGGGTGTTTAACACAGAAGCAGTTACCAATAGAGGAGATTTCTAAATAATGGTGAAGCTATTTACTTATATAGGAGTTTTAGTTTAAATTGCTTAGAATCAGAGATTCTGGCCATCTTGTTAGATGTACCGGCATATACATCACACCCGAGTTAGTGCAGTTGGGGCAGTAACATGGTTTGGGTTGTGAGTGGGTTGATGATACATGTTGCAGATAGGTACTTTTATCAATTTGTGTGTGAACTTAACCTTTTCTTAGAAAATGCATTGCAGCCAAAGACACGTTGTTATCAAATTTCATACACTGAATCCTCAAAAGCTGTTCTTTTAATCATCAAGTAATTTTTGTTCATTTATGAATCAGGAAGGCAAGGAAAACCTCAAATGGGATTTAATAAACTGTATTACCAGTATTTATGCATAAGATGAATTGAATAGTGGCAAAAAACCCAGAGCTTTGCTCGTGTATTCTCTTTCTTCTTTGTGCCCTGAAAATGAGTTAGGATGGTCGCATGCAATGGAGACAGTGCCTCCAACAGAAGAATTTATGCTAATTGACAGCTAATGGCTCAGCTACTTCCCAAATAAAGACTGAGAGTAGGCAGCCTTACATTCTGCTAGGTCAAATTTAATAATCATTTGGAGGAGAAATCCAGGGAGAAGCAAAACACTATCCCATTCAAATATAGCACTAGAGCACTAAAAAAATGAAAGAAGTTTGTAGGTTTTGGTAATTTTATGGTAACACACAAGCCATTTGTGATGGTCAGAAAACGATACTGCCCAGAGTCGCTCACGTTTCTCACTGGACCAACTGAGATTTTGTCTCTTAAAATGTATAATTTAAAGAGTGACTTCCAGCTCTCCAAGTAGAGTGTTATTTTCATCTTGACATATGACTATTAGCGCTGGAAGTCCACCAAAGGTGCAGCCAATGATTTGGGTTCATGAGGGACAGATGCCTGGAAAAAAATGCTGGGTGTTAAATGAAAAGGCTTTATATTAACTGTTGGTATTTAGGGGAGAGTTCTGCAGTCTGTCTTCTAGGAGGTGATCCAGGAAAAGGGAACTGGTCCTGGGGAAGGAGCTGGCAGTGAAACCAGGCCATCTGGTTACGGGGAGCTAACAGGAGGTAGGATAGAGCAAGTCTCTTCATCAGGTGCTCTTTGCCAGGTTTTGTGCACTGGAGTGCTGCAGAATGCAGGTGAGAGTAACTGCGGACTGGGTGTAAGTGTTACCTGTTGCTCTAGGAAGGACTGAAAAGGTTGCTGCTAAATACAGATACAGCCAGATAGGTCTGCAATTTTCATGTGCTTTTTTAATTTAATGGGGTTATTAATTTTCATTAGGATTTTAATAGTTACCCCAGAGAACAAATTAGCTTCCTTAGCCTACGTTCCACGCAGGAGATGTGCTGCAGGTAACCCCACCTTGGCGGGCCAAAACCGATGCGTGGGGTTTAATCTCGGGCTTTCCAGAAGGAGAGCAAGCATGCCACCAGTTGAAGCACAGGCACAGCATGTTAACCCTGCCAGCGTGCAAGAACTCGATGGTGTGCTCTGGAGCAGGATTATGCTGTGGTCAGTGGATGCAAGGAGAGGAGCCACAACTGTCTGCAAGGAGTGGACAACAAGTTGACTCTGAGACAGCACCATGCCCTTGGGGCCAAGAAGTCCAATGGTGGCCTGGGGTGCATTGAAAGGAGTGTGGCCAGCAGGGCGAGGGAGGTTCTCCTCCCCCTCTGCTCTGCCCCGGTGAGGCCACACCTGCAGTGCTGTGGCCAGTTCTGGGCTCCCCAGTTTAAGAAGGATGCAGAACTGCTGGAGCAAGGCCAGCGCAGAGCTGCCCAGGTGATCAGGGGACTGGAGCATCTCCCTTGTGAGGAAAGGCTGAGAGATGTGGGTTTGTTCAGCCTGGAGAAGAGAAGGCTGAGCGGGGATCTCATCAATGCTTATAAATATCTGAAGGGCGGGTGTCAGGAGGATGGGGCTGGACTCTTTTCAGTGGTGCCCAACGCCAGGCCAAGGGGCCACGGGCACAAGCTGGAACACGGGAAGTTCCACCTGAACATGAGGACAAACCCCTTCCCTGTGCAGGTGCCAGAGCAGGGGCACAGGCTGCCCAGAGAGGCTGTGGGGTCCCTTCCCTGGAGACATTCACCCCCCGCCTGGACGCAGCCCTGTGTCCCTGCTCTGGGTGTGCCTGCTCAAGCAGGGGGTGGGATGGGATGATCTCCAGAGGTCCCTTCCAACCCCCACCATTCTGGGATTCTGTGAGCTGCCAGCAGCCTGCTCCATGAAAGCAGGATGCTGAAAATTTCAAGACACTGCTGGGTAGATCTCAGCCTGGTTCTGGTCTCTGACCCAAGGCACTGACTCTCCTGGTACGCATCAATGCAAAGACAGAGAGAATGGGAACAAGCACAGGGCAGTGTTCCTCCTTTGCTACCTGAGGTGGTGCCCGGGGGGCTGAGGGACAGCTGTGCATTGCCCCTGTCCTGGTGCAACCTCCGGGGAGGAGCCTCGCACCCATCCACAGCTGTGGGCTTATCCGCAGCTCTTGCACTGGAGAAACAAATCTGTTCCCCAGCCTGGGGGCAAGGGAGTGCTGGGGAACACAGTTGTGTGTATGAGGGAGAAGCTGTTTAATTGCATAGCACATTCCTCCACGGAATTATCCAGTAGTGATCATCGTTACCAGTGTGGTTGTGCTTCAGCGAGATATTATTTTCCTCCTTAACTGCTTCTCAGGACATTGTAAAGCTCTTAAATATAAGAAAAAAAATCCCATTGTTTCCAAAGAGTAAATAATGCGTAAGTGGACCTGTTACATGCCCTTGTTCATCACTTACAGCAACAACTTTAGCAGTTTATTTTAATGTTTTAGAAGTCTAGGAAAAGATTTGCTATTGTCTGTTCCTTTTGTTGAATTTCTCAGGTGTATTTGTCTTAGGTGTCCGCCCTTTTCTCCCCATTTCTTTGGTGACTGTGAAAAAAGGGTATCTCCCTCTTTCTTTTTCCTTTTGGAGCCTGGTGCGTCACAGTCCATCCCTACCTCTCCTCTCCCCTGCCAAGAGAATGCAGTTTTTCTTAACTTTTTAAAGTGACTAGGACTCCTGAACTGAATATTTTGATGCCGTCTGCTGTCTCTAGCTTTGTAAAATCCTTACTGATGATGAAATAACTTGGGTTTATTAATATGTGTAGCATCTCCTGTCTCCTCATATTCTACCTCCCAACAGTTGACAAACTTCTTCCTTTACGCTTTGCTCAATCTTGTAATCTGAAGATGATGATGTTTAATTTATCAAATCTCAGTCTCATTTGATCTAAGGTGGTTGGTGAGCCCAGTGTGGTTCCTGAAAATGCTGCTTTACTGTGTATACTCTCTTCCCATTGCTAACTGGCCACCTCCCTCCTCAGGGTCCGCTCCCCTCTCCACCCCACGCTAGTTCTCCTGCGCTTGCCATGTGCTCGTGCCTAGTGGTGAGGCTCACAGCTCGTTATGCCTTCTGCAGGTTTTTACGTTGCATCTGACTCCTTTCATCTGGGCTGAGCTACAAGAGCTACTTTTCCATATCTTAATCCTCAACTGTCTAAATCGATCCATGTTTTTTGCTCGCAGGTAACGTTACCCCCTGGTTGTCCCTGTTGAATACTCCGCAGGTTTACTGGCATGTCCCTTAAGCAGCTTATGTATAAAAATGAGGATAATTTTATTGTAATTTCTTGGGTTACCCAATTAAAATCTAGTTGTTCCAGTAATTCAGCGCAAGGGTTATTTAAGCTCAATCACTCCTGGAGTCTTAGAGTAGCCTGGAACGCCCAAACTCGCTTAGCTCCATGACACCCTGGCGGGGGAAGGACTGACCGCATGCACCCAGCAGGCCGATGCTCCCTGTGAAGGGACAGTCGTGACTTGCTTGGCTTCTCACGGGTGCATCTGGGCGAATGGGCAGAAAATGCAGTGTATTTTCTCCCATTTATAGAAACGCCTTAACCTGTATTGTCCTAGTGGAGCGCGTTGCGGAGGGGCGTTCGTGGGCTGCAGCGCAGCTGGCAATGTGTTGGGAGTTAGCAGGGAACAATGCAGCTACAAACGGTTCTCAGCTGTGCCGTTCCCGCTGGATGAAGCGCTGGGGCTGGCTGTTGTTCCCCTTTTGCCAAGAGACCTGGTTGGAAACCAACTTAAACACAGCCTAATGTAAAGAAGCATGGCTCTGGCCCACAGATGTTTAAAATGAATCCTGCTGCTTGTCTTTATTTCTCAGCTGGGGTTAACTCCTGGACTATGGAAAATAAAAATGGTCTTTTTATTGCTTTGGAGGCTGCATTGTTGAGCTAATGCCATGGATGCTTGGTGATGAATACTGTAGCACCAAACAGCTGTCTGTGAGAGGAGTACAATTGTGCGGCAATATGCAGTTTACCCGACCGGCGAGATGATGTGGTTGAATTGCAAATAGATAAACAGAGCTTTGTGTTTTCTCTGCGTATTTTCTGAACAGGGGCTTCTCTTCCCCATGATTTCTAAAAGGTTAAAACTTACAGAAATGAGTGATGTTTCGGCGAAGCAGCACAACGTTCTCAGCAATACTCTCCCCTGCTAGATTTCTTACAATGAATCTCCATAAATTTCTTTGAAGGCGGTAGCATTAATGATATAATATGACAAATCAAAAGCAGCGCAGCAATAATAATCTTTCTGGCCATTAATTTAGGGCATGGATTGGAAAAAGCTTAGGAGCTAGGACGTTTCTAGGCTCTGTCAGCCCTCCTGTTTGCCTGATGCTCTTGGCTCTCACCCAGGTGTCTAGCAACACCTGGACGGTAAGGTAGTATGTTTTGACAGACCTTGACTGATGTAGGAATATATGCATAAATATGTGTACATAATTCAGAGGTGATTGACTAATGCTTTTATTATGGCATTAGCTGAGAATACTAGTAGAGGCAGAGAGCTAATACAATTGAATGGATGTTCTTATGAAAACCATTCTAGTGAATGTTCTTAATGTAAGCTGAAACATTAAAACCACATTAAATTCATTTTAACTTTTCAATTTCTTAAACTTTCTCGACAGCAAACCCAAATCTAGGCTTATCAGTGCAAAATGATCCTTACTGAGAGTTGTTTATCGACTCTGCACTGTAATAAATCTTTCTTTGTAGTTTTTGGCAATTGCTGTCTGGACTCAGCCGTACAGCAGGGCGGAGCACCACGGCCTTGTTTCTGAAAGCAGTTGTTAGGGAAGAATATGGGACACGAGTGGTTAAGGGCAACTTAAGAAAAATGAAGGATTGAAGATGGAGAAGATACAGTGAAAAGTGAAGACATTATTTTAAATACTACCCACACTTTCACCAATATGAAGCTTTATCTGGTTTGGCCTGTTTGTAGAAATTGCCCGGTGGAGCTGATGGAGTGGAGCACTGCGTGCGAGATTTTACTGAAAGATGCTTATTGTTGAACATTGAAGGTGTTAATCAGGAAAATGGGACATTCTTATAAAGTGAATTAATTTAATTGCAGTTCAGATTTTCTGCATGAAGAGGGAGTAATCAAAGCAATTTCACCCAACTGGAGTACAACGTGAAAAGACGTCTCTTTTTGGTAGGCAGTGTATTAGTGATAGTTACCATGAGAGCACCCTAGTTCAAAGAGTTTCTGTGGGCTGGTGCATATTTTGCTGTGCTTCAGCCATTAACACTTTGGGACAAAAATGTCACCCTAATTAGGCCTTATTTCTCAGCTGGCCATCTGTTCATTGAACCCTCTCTAAATCTTCCTCCAATGCAAGACCTCCTCTGGCTGCCTTGAGATCCTGGCTGTCTCTCAGCCGCTTTTGTGAAGCGAAACAGACTGAGCTGAAACAAGTTGGTGTTGAATCTTCCTACCCCAAACCTGTGAGTAGCTTGCACTGCAGAAGTGTTTTTGGATGGACTTAATAAATGAGTCTATCTGGACAAGAAAGGGCCCAAAAGACACACATGACAGCAAGTTAACAAACAGCTATTGAAGACAAAGGCCTTTTTCCCAGCCTCAGACTGCATGTCTCTCTGGCTCCCTTTTCTTTTTGTGAAATGCCAGGGTTCTTTTCTCTCCCTCTGTCCCCCTTTTAAACTCTGGTTTTCTCTCAGAAACCTTTTTTTAACTCTCATAAGACTGGTGCTTTTAGGATGCCTACTGCAATATTTTTCACAGGCCGTGTGTGCCCTAGAGATTAGTCCAGCTGATCAGCTTTCCCTAAGCGCAGTGGGAAATCTCTTTGCTGTTATTGCTTAATACAGAGAAATGAGAAATCTGGGAAGGTTTCACCTTCCTAATCTGCGTTTTTATGTGACAGCACCCTAAGCCGTGCTCTGTTTGGGTGAACAGCCCAAGGTTATATAGCGAGGTACAGGTATACCTTCTGCAAATTCCCTGCATGACCAGGTCTCAGAAACCTCCCTGTCTAGCTGGCATATTAGATCTGAACACGCCTGCAATCTTCTGTCCTCAGGGGGCTCGAGAAGTATTTAAGAATAATATTTTTTTATCTCTATAGTTCCCTTTGCCACTGAATGTTTTACAATGCTAGCATTAATACATCTTACGGAGCAAATCCTCCCTGCAGAGGCAGCCCAGGCAGTTGCGTATGGTGCCGAGTCCAGCCCTGCTGCATTGGGGGTGAGTGTTGCTGTGAGCGCTCCCCCTGTCTTTAAGGGAGTTCTCACAACCTGAAGGCTAATACCAAATGTGCAGTGATTTATTTATTTTTTTTTTCCCTAGCAACTATTCAGGTTCTTCCATAATCACTGCAGATACAAAAGGAAAGGAAAGAACAAAAAAAATCAGTTGAGTACCAAAAGGTTTGCAGGTCATTAGACACAGTAACAGCTGGTGTTACCTTCTCTCATAAAATAGAGCAGAGGGAGGAAATGTAGATCTGACAAACAAACCAAACCCCAAATAAAGCTTTTTTAACATTGAATCAGAGGACACATTTCTGTCTAGTGATTTTTGTTTCACATAATACTCACTCAGTTGAGACAGCCGTAGGTGCACGTGAGAAGCAACGTTCCTGTGCCCAGACCAGAGCACCTTCCCTCTCCGCACACTCACGCCCTGCCCTGTGGGCTCCTGCTGTGCGGCTTTCCATGCGGAGCTCCTCTCTCTGTCATGCAAGTGTACACCATAATGTTTCAGGGGGTCCATGCCGCTCCCGTGTGTCCACCTCTGTGTGTCTGCCAGCGTGGCACATCTTTTCATGGCATCCTCGGGTGAGACTTGGGGATTATGACCCAAAAGACCCTTCTAGGGCGTGCAGACCTGCTTTGGGAAGGGCTCGGATGAGTCCCTGCATCAGCCCTGTGACTTTCAAAACTCACATTGCGCGGAAAGACACTCGGGGTCAGTGGCTGAGCTGTGTTCCTGCTGAGTTGGTAGTGGGCACCAGCTGGAGCAGCCACCTGCTCTTACCTTACAGCCAGGTTTGTAATTATCGGCCATCTCTACAGACACAGTCCAGTGCCTTGGGGTCCTGTCAATGCTGCGAAGGAGAGGGGCTGGGGGGCAAAGGTGGTGGGGCAATCCCAGAGCTTAAGTAAGCTGTGAGAGAGTGAGTTATTTCCGATTTTCAGGAGCAGTAGTGAGGTTTGGGGTCAGTAGGTAATAAAAGCACTTACCCTCAATGGGTTATCTCTGAAAATATGTTAGTAATATTAGTTTAGACTAGGGGAGATTTTTCTTCTCAACAAGAGAGAGTGAAAGGCATCTGCTATTTCTGTTAAGTAAATGCGAGCCTGGGCAATCCTTGATCTGGGAATAGTTGGACAAAGGGCTGAGCTGTGCTTCGGTCACTTTTGCCACCTTTTGTCTGTGAGCGTCAAGGCGTAAGCTGACACTACCCAGGGGATCCACACTCTTTTAAATTTTATTTTTTAAAATGTTGTCTCTCTTGGCAGTGGTTTGAGGTTAGCCTCTCTCTTTTCCCAGGCT
This sequence comes from Phalacrocorax aristotelis, assembly GCF_949628215.1. Classification (NCBI taxonomy): domain Eukaryota; kingdom Metazoa; phylum Chordata; class Aves; order Suliformes; family Phalacrocoracidae; genus Phalacrocorax; species Phalacrocorax aristotelis. The sequence goes on along the minus strand of NC_134280.1, from coordinate 2,064,931 downwards.
GTTGCAACATGCTAGCCCGTTCCTTAGGACATGATAGATGGTGACATAGCGTAATGCTTTTTTCATAATATCATTGTGTGTTTATAACTGTAGAACTATATAATAAGTATAGGGACGCATATGAAAGATTTCTATTTTCTAGCCATTGCATGAGAGTTAGATTTGTGTATATGCAATTTATGATTTATTTTCAGGAAGGACGGAAATTTTGTCCCTGTGGTAGCTTCTCTTGAGTAATCAGTTTCATCCTTCATATTTCCTGTGTTTTCTTTTTTAGCAGAATACAGTCTCTTTAGAATAGTTCAATTTACATTTAATTTGTGTACAGTTCTGTATATATTCATGGTCAAATTCTGGTTTTAGTTAACTTATAGACAACTTCATTGACGTCAAGAGAGGCTGGATGCATGTAACAGTATGGCTCTCCACGATCTTATGTATTTATTACTTTCGTTTTGGCTCACAGATACAGATCTTTGGTGTCTGCCATTACAAAGAACAGATGCCCCTCGTTTCAGACCCAAATTTATTCCTATCCCACACAGATCTGGTTAGTGTTCTTGCCCTGTTATTGTTGCACGCTGCGCAAATGCATTTGAAGTGGGAGGTCAAGGAACCAAAAGTACACACAGTGCTATATGTTTAAATTTTGCAATCTCATAGTATTAACAATTTCTCACTTTGCTCTTTCCTCATTCTTCGTTTGGGGCTCTTACACTTGGGAGAAAGCTAGAGAGTTGGTTCACATTTGCGTATCTGTGGGTGTTTGTTGTGGTTTTGGGTGCTGGGATACGCATTTGTCACTTTCAAACCAAGTGGCTTTAAAAACACGGACTAAATTCTGTTCCCTGGCTAGGTACAGAATTGCAGACTTGCATTGTGTAAATGAATCGGGAGTTGTACCTTTCTGCTCTGATACTGTTCATTCTCTTGGTGCTCGAGTGGCTCTTGCAGATGTGCAGTCTCTGAACCTGCTGGCACCTGGTGCAGGTGCAAGCTGAAAACGGGCTGTTGGTTCTCCTGGTGGGATGCTCTGAACCGTGAAGGGGAAGCCCAAAAGCTGTAGCTCTTTAGTTGGTATGAGGGTAACACCTTCCAAACCAAGTATGGCTGGACTAAGCATCATCCCTACAAAGAAAATGACCTTTTTAATACTTTTAAAAAAAAAAAAAAAAGCTTTGAATGTGAATTCTTGGAGCGGAGCAGGAGGGGATTTGCAGCAGTTGTGACCTTGTTTGATCACCAGAAAGCTGTCCAAGCTGCTGGGCTCTGTCCTGACTCGACCCTCGCCAGCATGGGCCATGCCTGATGGATGCAGTGGACCTTTCAATTCATGGCACCTGCAGAGGCTGCTGGCAAAGGTGGCATTAGTGCCGTCTGTCATGCTGATTTCAACACAAATGCTCGCAGGCTGCGGTACTGCGACGCTGCGTGCGGCTTCGTGGCATCATCGGTGCTGCGTTCCTCATGGCAGCGTGCTGCTGGCACGGGGCTCGGCACCAGTCGTGCCGCTTCGTGCCCGTGAAGCACCTCTCTGCTTTTGCCTTTAGACGGGTAAAATGGGGGCCTCGAAGAAAGCAGCAGAAATCTTGTTTTGAGAGCTGGGAGATAAAATTAAATGTTAGGATGGGTGTAGCCACTTCAGACACTCTTGCATCCCTTTAATGTGATGAATGTGAAGATTTGGCGAGGCTTCTGCAAGGGATGGGCTGGGGTCTGGGGAAGGCTGCGGGCTGCGGCGGAGGTGGGGTGGCTGCAGGACAGCCCAGGCTGCCTGCGCCTGTTCTGCTCTGGAAATGCGTGCTTGCAAAGGGATCCCGGGAACGGGGCAGAGGGACTGGAGCAAGGCAGAAATTGGCTGTCTCTATCCCTTCTTCTCTTTGTTACTAGGGGTAATTTATAGATGCTGATACAAAAGCTCCCTGTTGAAGCCTCATTGAGTTTAATGAAGTGAGTTTGCTGTGCTTGGGAATGAAATAAAACCCCTAACAAGTCAGTAACCTTCAAATGAACAAGAGGGTGATTAAAATGCTTTATTCTGAACTGCTTGGGATTCTAAGCCATTTACCAGATATACTTACTGATTAAATAGAGTCCCATCAAAAAATTAGGGATCAGCAGAAGACGAGTGTATTTAAAAAAAACAAAACCAAAAACTAAAAAAGAATACGGATACCAGGGGAGTAAGATCTTTCCTGAACCACTTTTCCAGAATCACACCATAGACCCCTCAGAGCTTCCAAGCCAGACCACATGTCTGAACATATACTTTTTGTATTTTTTGCACTGGGATAACTGTAGATACCTGCCTGCATTCACAGAAAGGCGTTTCACAGGAGCTTCTTCCTTCTGCAAAATTATAGCTTCAGCACCAGACTTGCCTAAACATATTCCTGTCCCCAGAGCAGCTCCTGTCTCGCTGTGCCGCTGGCAGGGGAGCCCAAGCCTGGGAGTGGGGGGTGCTGTGTGGCTGGGGGGCCGGCAAGGCTGGAACCAAAGGGGCTGGGCTGGAAATCTGGGCTCTGTATCTGGGCATCTGCTCTGGGAGGTGTATGCTGTAATACCCCAGGTTATGGCTAAGGACCTTTAAAAAGTCTGCAGCGTTAACGTATGAATAAATCTAAGCTGTAAAGATAAAACAAGCTTGATGTTCCCTGGATCCCCTCAAATTCAGGAAATACTGTAATGCACGTATCCATCTTAAGAAAACATTGAGAGGTCTGAGGATGAAAAGTAAAATGGGAGCGCAAAATCCTTACTGTAAAGTAAAATGTGAACGCAAAACCCTACAATTGTAAGGTAGGTGTAGTCCTTTCAAAAAAGAATGTATTTTGTGGAGCTATTAACAGTGAACTCAGGAATGTTAATTTCTGTGTGATTGTCATAGACAAGAGGTATTATCTGTAATAATTATGTGGATTGCACATCCAAACATGCTAGCAAAGAGCTGACATAATATTAGCCCAAATTCAGCCAAGCACACTCTGATTTCACTTGATGAGAATGACATAGTCAGATTTAAAGTCTGAAATCAGGCCTTTGCGAAATGGGCAGCTGGGCTCATGTTCAACTCTGCATCAGAGCTTCGGCAGAGATCGCTAATTCGGGTTTTATTTAAGCAGCGTAAAAATGCATCAAAGCTGGGGGTGTTTTTGAAAAGCGGCAATGAATTCTGTTTGGCTGGAGCATGAGCCACTTTTAAAGACGTGTTGTGAGAGAATGCAGGACCTCTAGGTGACTTGGAGAAATTTAAACCATTTTGAACACGGGTGACCTGAAGGGAGTTTTGTGAATGCTTCTGTTTCTCCAATGGATTTTGCGTCGCTGGATTTTTTTGGGTGTTTTTATATGTGAACTGCTCTACTCCAGCGCTGAGGGGATGAGGCTCTGATGGGCTTTGATGTGGTTGCGCGAACACGCACCCTCGTGTTCAGCAGCATAGGTGTTTGCTTTTCTAGCAGATGAAGTGAAAGGAGGAAAGTGAGCCAGGATTTCTTCAGCGTCTTTCTTTTAGAGGAGACCTGTAGCCAGTTTAGTTGTGTTTCCTATTGGGTATCTGGAAAAACCCTCTTAAATGTATTTCTGATTTGTCACTACATGTCCCCTTTGTGGAGGAGAAGCCTGTAGGTTGCCTGGCGTGGGGCTGGGCCAGTGGTGGAGGCTCCAGGAGAGACTGCTTTGGCTCCTGGCCCAAGACAGTTGGTGCATAAGCCCTTGATCCAAAACCAGTAGGGAGATTTGCAGCGGCAGGCTGGGAAACTAAAAGTGAAAGAAACCCACAAGCCCTTGTGGTCTAAAGGCAAAACTCCCCTCCGGGGAGCGGGGTGGGGGGGAGTTGGGGGTGAGGGAGCTGTGGGGAGCACGGCCAAGGAGGATCTCCTGGGCTTTGTGATCCTTGAGAGCGCTTTGAAAGACCTTAGTCACAGGACAGTGTGTTGCTGGATCCTCACCTCAGAAAAAAGGTATATGCCAGCCGCACATTTTCCCTCCTTTTCTTTGCTTGATTATCTGAGGGAGTTGGAGTTTGAGGAAGGATTCCCCTGCCCCTTGCCTTTTGCTCAGCCTCTGTCCCCTGTGAGATCGGGTGGGAGCAGGCTTTGCCTGCCTGGGGGTGCCTCCCGTGCCATCCTCCCACCAGCGCAGCCCACGGTCCCCTCCCTGGGCTCGATGGGCGACAGAGGCAGAGTGGCCAAGACATGTCAAGGAAGAAGGGTTAAACACATGCATCTTCAGCATCGCTGTTTCCCCGCTAGAGTTTTGAGATCTTTGACTTCCCGTTATCTCCAGACAGGAGTAATTTTCACACCAGCACCGTGTCATGTCAGGAGCCGAGTGATGGCTGGTGGATGAGGCATGAGACCAGAGTCCCTGGGTGGGAAGATGAGCTGCACCGTAGGGGAAGGTTTTCAGCTGGTCAAGAAAGTTTTTTTTTTTTTTTGTGGAAATCTGTTGGTATTTAGAGGTTGCTGTAGTGAAAAGTCCCCCTTGCTGCCTAGAATGACAATTAGTGAGTGACTAAATTACCTTGCTTGCAGGTTTCATTAATCTCTACAATGCAGACATTATCGGTGTCTTTGGAGCTCTTGGTAAACTGGGCTCCCAAGGGAAGGCGGGTGCTGCAGTGAACGTGTAGTGGGTTTGCCACATCATAGAATAACTGTGGGTCAAAATTGGTAATTATTCCTTAATTTGCTCTATGGCCAGGAAACTTTTGTTACTATTGATGGCCCTGCCAGTTCTTTCCTTTTGTACCTTCCAGTCCCTGGGTGATGTGACTCTGGGTTCTGACTTCCCCTTGTCTGGAGGCAGCGCAGAGAGACAGCAAAGTGGAAGGTCTTCTCACGGCATGTGCCAAACAGCCGCGTATTGCTGCACCAGCTGGGTGTTACATTTCAGACAACATGATGGGCCAAACCCTGGGTTCAGCTCTGATCTGCACCCTCTCTAGAGCTGGCAGGAGAGTTTGGGGCTGTTGGAGTATCAATACACAGAAATGGCATCCAGAGTTGCAGGAGTGCTGCAGGTTTGCAGCGAGAACTCGGCTTTGGAGCTGCTGAGACTGTTTTTCTCGCATGTATCTGGATAAGGTGGAGGCAAAGGAAGAGGCACAACATGAACTTTCTTCCCCAAATTTTTCATAAGGCTTCAGTAATGCTTTAAAGTCAACCCAGAGCTGCAGTCAGAAGGTGTAACTCTGGTGGCTTCAGGAGAGCTTCCCGGGGATTGCAGAAAGGAGTTTTTAAGAGGGTCACTGAGGTGTGCAGGCTCTGTGCACGTTTCGGAGACACCCCTACCCACTCACGCTGCAAAACGGACCGGCCAAGTATGAGACAACAGAAGCGCGCCTGGATTTTCTTGTTGTTTTAGAGATTATGTTAAGCGTTGCTTAAATGAAAAGGCTTTATTTTCTTACACCCACGTGCGTGTTTACTTCCTCGTTGTACCTTCTGGAGTTGAAAGAGCTCTTTCATTAAAAAAAAATTCCCCTGCAAACCAGCACTTATGTTGTGGTTTTATATGATGATGGACCAGTGAGTGTGTGTCTGCGTTGCTGGTAAGGGCTCGGGTCCTTGGGTCCCGGTGTCCGTGGGCTCCTTTTCTGTCTTTGTGCCATTGAGTCAACATGTGCCGGTGACTTTGTGATGGTTCCGATGGGAATGGGTTATGGATCCTCCTAAGGAGGGGAGGAGGAGTGGGCAGAGGGATGAGGGCTTCTGCTGAAATGTGGCCAGCATTCCAAGGAAAACATGAAGGCATGAGTACCTGAGTGTGTGTTTGTGCTCTGTTAAGCACTGCTGCTCCTGGTTTTCTGTGGGTTATCACTAATATTGCTGTTTTTAAGTAAGATGAAGGGGGGGACATGCAGAAGGGGCAGTGATGCCAGCTGCTTGCTGGGTCTGGTGCAGGCTGTAAAATGAAGTCAAAGTCACCTTACAGTTTGGTTTCCAGAAGCAGTGTGTAATGTGGGAACGGTGTTTCACGTTGTCTGTCAAACCTGTCCTCCTGGGAACCCGTGCTGGGTTGGGGCTGCGTAAAAATGCCTCGTTACAACCCGACAAAAAGTGTTGCTGTCACCCCCAGGGGACTCTGCAAGTGGACACTACACCTCTCAGGCTGCTCCTGTCAAGGTGTGTTGATTAAATTCTTATCCCTTCCTTCCTTCCTAAGTGCCTGAGGAAACACATGCAGGTTTTTTGGTGAATAAGAAGATTGTGACTTTAATAATAAAGATGTAACCCATCAGAAATACAAGATACTTCCTGGTAGTACTTAAATGTTTGCTTCTATATTGTTTCAGAGAAATTAAAATAAACTCCAGTCAGTTTTGAGGGTTTGCAGCGAAAGGTCTTTGTCTATAAGGCTCCTGGAATTTGTCACCATAAAATGCAAGAAAAAAGCAAAGGCATAAAACATGCATCTGTGCTTCTGATGCGAATAAATTGCTCTAAGAAAATAACAGAGAAAGCAGGTTAGTGTTGATACTCTTCTGGAGACAGGTTTGTCATTGTATACATGGGTAAGTCTGTTTTTATTATGAACGAGTCTTCACTTTAAAGATTATGTCAGCAAATAAAGGGAAACCTCATTGTTTCAGATTGATAAAGACCAAGTACCCAAACCTCGCTGACATCCTGAGCAGGCTGGACACTTGGTGTTCAGCGACGATTGCAACACAATAATCAGATCTAGGATGGGACCTGCACAATTAGGACCCATGCCTGACAAGTCTCTCAAATCAGATCAGCAAATCAGGCTCCAGTGATGCAGTGACCCCCCTGTGTCCTTGTGCTGCCAATGCTGGTGGTGCGCAAGGCTGCAGATCTCGTCCCGTGCCATTCACTGTGTGTTACGAGGGTGCTGAGGCTCAGGGACTCGCAGTGGCACTGGGGCTAGAAGGGACCCGAGGACCTCTCTGCTCCTCCTGCTCAAAGCGGGGTCAAGACTAAAACCAGACCATGAGATATTATGGAGCATGAGAAGAACACTGTCTTGCTGCTGCTGCTGTATTTGATGATATTGAGGGAAGAATGCTAACAGGGAGGGCTTTTCTAAAACATCACTGTTATTTTTTTCCCCTTTGGTCCAGCTGCACATACAACTTTTGGGGCTTGGCGGTGCTTGTTCTCCTGGAGTTGTGACTGGGTGGTTTGCACTGCTGCAGAGAATGGCTTGTTTGAAAACCTTTACTGCAAATGAGCCAGCAAATGCATTTTCTTTTTAGCATTAAAAATACATGGGGGTAAACAGCTTTGGAATATGGCTCCAGTGGAGAGAACCGTTTCTTCCTCTATCTTCTGGTTATGTGGAGCAGTCCCTTTCCCAGAGCACAGGAGCATTAGCTGACACAGCCTCTCTTGATTCATGTCTCAGTATCACCTGTGGGAGCACCTTACGTGTTCCTTCAAAAGGTCTGCTGTCGCTGGAGGTGCTTGTCTCATGCCAGCACTGGGGCGGCACGTGCAGCTGCCCGCAGTTAGCATGTTGCTGGGTTAGTGGCACGTCTATATCCTCGGCTGGCACTGAGCGCCGTGTTGCAGGGTTTTAAGATTGTTTTGGACGAGCTGTGGGGCCTCATGCCGTGTGTTTTCCAGGCTTGCCATCGCTTAGTGTCGGGATGCCCTTTCTGTGTACTCATGACTTCCTGCAGTACGTGCAGAAGCGCCGGGGAGGCGTTGGTGGCGTGGGTGGGACTGGGACCCTTCCCCGGGTTCACCTGTGCTCATCCCTTGCTGCACCTGTGGACGTACAAAGGCGGCGCGTGGGCACGAAGGAGTCGCGCAGCAGGCGAGCGTGCTGGAGGTGGCAGGGAGGGCAGAGCAAAAGGCTGCGTGACTCTAAACATCCAAAGAGGGCAAGCTATCAGCCGTCTTGCAGAAAGCTGGAAGAATGGGCCAGATGTTAATGCTCCTGCCATTAAGTGTTGCTCACAGTACCTGGGGAGAAAATTTCAGCCTAGCACTTCCACAAAGTGAGCGACGCCTTTGTTCGGCTACCTCTGTGCCTGAACAGCCTTCTCGGGTTTGTTTGTAGAGGGTTTCTAGATGCCTGCCTGGGAAATGCTCGGCCCTCGAGGGTATAACATTAAAATTAAGGGTTTTCATTTGAGCTGTACGCCTCTCTCCCTTGCTTGTAAATTGCTGGCGATGCACTTTCTTACAGCTTTTAAGCCTTTGGGATAAAACGGGAAACAATCAGAGGTCAAGTGAAAAAAGAAATAGTTTTGTTGAAGAAGTAAAGAATGAGGCTGGGATGTAGGTCAGATGCACACAGCCACAGGACTTTTAAGAGCTATTTTCTACAGCTAAATTGTACGTGGAGACTTTTTGAAGTTCACATCTGGTGAACAGATTTAAGGTACAAGCCTCCAGTGTTTGTGTAGTAGTTTCTTTGCTCGCTTTCTAAAAATATGACCTGGAGACCTCCCTTTTGGTGAAAATGTTGAGAATCTTGCTGGGCTTCTCTCCCCTGTACACTGCAGAAGTGACTGTGGAGGCCTCAGAAATGCAGCAGGCAGATTAAGGCTTCCTGTTTTCAGATTACCAACCACCTGCTGCTCAGATTTTGCAAGTCCAGCCCTGGACGAGGGACCAGAGAGCCTCCGGGAGCATCCTCCAAGACCTTTGGCATGTCGGGTGGTACAGCCTTATCTCCCCCTGACCCAGCCACCCAGGAGGTCTGTGGGGCTGCCTGCTGGCAAAGGGATTTGGGGAAGTCTTTGAGAGGAGCGGTAGAAGCTCATATGCGTGGGTTATGCTCGATTCTTCCCTCGCTCCGGTGTTGCTCTCGTGTTTGATCTCACTGGAGTTGCTCCAAGCTTGCGTCAGAGTCAGCCCCAGCTCTTCTTTCCTCCGACAGAAATCTGGAAGAGCTCTGTTTAAGGCAGCAGTGCAGCAGAAAAGTATTTCTAGACAGGAAGGGAGTCTGGTCTCCCCCCACCCTTTGGCAGAATAACTATCAGTTTCCTTAAGATATATGCTTGGCAGCAGCGAAACGTAATTCATCCCAGTGAGTATACTTCTCCTCGGCATTCATCAGCTGTAAAATGTCATGCATTTGTCGTGTAATTTAATTTCTTCCATTTGGATATATGTTAGGAATGAAGTCAGCTGAGGAGATTACAAAAGGAGTATTGATGCTGTGGTCCCCGCACATATTTCCACGGGAGGAATGAAATGCCAGTCAGCTGGCAGTGCACGCTGCGCCGCGGCCTGGGGAGCGCCTGCTGTGCCTGCCCGTCCCCAATGCCCGGATTAGTGGGTTGGACCAGGAGATGTGATGTGGACACCCCAAGAAACGGGGAGGTGCGGGTGTTTATCGAGCTCCTGTGTGGGGCTGTGCATGGGCTCCCTCCAGGCAGCCCAGGGAGAGCTGCGTGGAAGCGCATCGCCATCCCAGGCGAGCATCCCTACTTGCAGCCTGCGAATGCTGGTTTAAAAAAAACATGTTTGAAAGAATCAATGAAAGCACCTTACGGGTTTATTGGGTAGTGTGGAAACTGTCATGCTCCTCCTGTGAACCGGAGCTGTAGGTTCATGTTTTATTTTGCCTTTGTGTTTAAGACAAGGCAGGCTGTGACTTGATGGTGGTTCTGTCACCACTTGTAACATTAGAGGAAAAACCTTGCGTTATTTCTTCACTTTTAATAGGAATATTATTCACATTGAAGCAATGGCAATAATCACTCTTTTCGAAATAGATGAGAACTGAAGTGGTTTTATGGGAAGAATTAGAGCAGTGAAAATACTGTTTTATATGTAACAAGGATCTGGTTTGCAAAGGGGGATGCTGTTGCCTTCATGCATACAAATCCTTGGCCAGATCTGTGGTGCCACCAAGCCTGCGGGGAGCTGGGTGCGGCGCCTTCCATCAGCTGAGATCTGTATAGTGCCGGAGGCGGTTTTATCATTTGGCTGCTAGGACTGGGAAGGAGGCTCAGTCCGCACTCCTCCTCCAGCTTGTCTCGGCCTCAGTGAGTGTGTGGAGTAACAGCTCTGCTTCCGGGAGAGCAGTAAGGTTTCTGAGCCGCCTGGTCAAAACGTACCTGGTGCGAGCCCTTGAGGAGCGGGTGGTGCCTCCGAGAATGAGATCTGAGCAAAAGCACCCTGGGGAGGAAGGCACAGAGGAGCAAAGCAGAACACAAAGCCGTGATTTGGGCCTAAGGCTTGTGGGGAGCCCCGTCCCGCCCCACCGCTGTGGGTGCAAATTCCTGCCATGGGTGCTGGGCTGGCCTGGAGCTGGGGGTTGCAAAGCAGAGCTCAGCAGGCGCTGCAGCCTCCCAGATTGCGTGGGGCTAATCCCAAGCATATGCGGAGGCAGCAGAAGAGGGCTGTTCCCCTGCGTTGCGCTTGGCGGGGGTGGCTTTGCGGGACTCTGCCTGGGGCAGTGCCGTGCATTCCTGGCGTTCCTGCAGAGAGCGGCTGCCCTGGCCGTGGCCGTGCTTGCGCCAAACATGAGTTATTCCCTGTGAAATCCTCCATTGATGCTTTTTCAAGCTGTCTGCGGCTGGCTGAACGGCGTGTGTATTATTCCTCCATGCGGGGAAGGCTGAGCAGACCGGGGGTCGGTCCTGGAGGTGTGCGCCATCCCCGGAGAGACCTGCCTTGCCGTGGGTCAGAAAATATGTGATTAAGGAGACAAGTATGGGTTAACATGGACATGCGAGGATGTGCTAAGTACTTAGTTATGGCAGGACCAAGCAGTAGCTCAGGGAGGGATCATAAAGTGTGCAGCGTTTTCCATGGAAAACTCAAAGGAAGTTATTTGCCTTCCTGACTCACAAGAGAGGCAACAAAAGTTGGGGAAGGTGGGGACCCATGCTGGCTGAGGGATGGGACAGCCTTGGCAGGCTGGTGGCTGCCAGCCACAAGGCAGAGGATGAGCCAAGGATATCTTCTATCTATTTATTTATTTGTAATGCAATTCAATGTTTGTCTTAAAGTTGTGTTTTTATATAAATAGCTTTAGTGCGCTTCGCATGAAGGTGGAATCCGCTTAATCATTGCCATCTCCTCTGTGCCCGCTTGCCGCTTAACTTTGTTATTTTCTGGAGTCGCTGCTCTGTGGAGCTGGGGTTTGGGCACCATCCAGGGGGGTGTTTGAAGACAAAAGTGGGCTGGAGCAGTGCAAAGTAGATCCCCCAGTGTGCGCTGCATTTTCTAAGGCAAAATATGGGTTACCTTTCTGGGACAGATTGTCATTTGGTGGGAATCGGTGTGGCTGCATTCATTCCAGTGCATCGTTACCTCTTCACGCCAGATAGGGTTCTGAGTACGGTGGTCACACACCACACATTTAATTGGTGTAGCTGTCACACTGCAACAGTTAATTAGTTACTAGCTTATGACCGCCTTGCATTGCCCGGGCTCCTGGCATTGCCCCATCATGTTACTGCTCTTGGTGTGGGGTTTTCCTGGTGGTGGGGACCTACTGGGGCAGCAGTGGGGACGTGCGATCGGGGCCACCTTCTGCAGCAGGAGAAGCTGCCATGCCCGAGGAGCTGCTTGGTGCCCAGGGGAGGGTACGGTACTTCAGGTAAGGAAAGGGTGACATGAGATACCTTCGCTTTACAAGAACACGCTGCTGTGGGAGTCTTGCGACAGCAACCTCCGCTGAGGGCTGGCGGTGGAGTCCATCTCGGGGGAAAGTGATTTTAGTGCCGCGGCTCCTGCCAAGTGGATGTGGTCACCGGTGGCAGTCTTCCCCCAGACAAGTGCACAACCTTGAGTCAGAGGTGCCTTTTCACGTGCCGTATAGGCTAGTTGCGTGTGTCCGTCTGTTTGTTTATCGTGTGTTCTTTTTCTGGTTAAAATATGTAGCTATTTTTACACCTCAGAAAGTGAAGGAGTGCTAGCGCTGGCGCAGGCGACCTTGCACGACCGCGCTGCGGGATCCAGGGCTAACCAGTTTCCCCAGTCCCTCCTCCCTCCCCTGTCCCTGCTTTTTCCTGCGCAGCTCTTCTTGCGAAGACATTTTCATCTGTGCCAGAACGTGCAGGGATTTTGTGCTTGGGATGCGTATCCCCCCGGGATTAATTTAAGGCTTGTTTTATTAGTGACTTAATCCATATCTGCATCCATTTCCCTGGCTGGTGGATGCACTAGGCAGGCCTCCTAACTCAGCCTGGGTTTCTTCTTCCTGCAGCTCTGCTGTAGGAGACTGCTGGGCAACTGGTGCAGCCCTCTGTGACCACCACCGGCGGGTACATACAAACCTTCTCCTGCTCCCTGCCTGTTGAATACGATGAGGAGTTGAGGGAACCCTGTGGTGCCAGGGATGAGAAGACACTTCCCCCACTTGCCCGTGCTCTTACCGTGCAAGGGCCATGAAATAACGAGAGCGCCGTAGGTGTAAGGATAAGCCTGCCGTTGCAGCGTATACCCCCTGGCTTTCTTCTTGGGGAGCATACAGTTTTTGAGCAATGCCATTGTGTGTATCACTGAAGGTAATATTTGCACTATCCTCCCCAGGAAGGGCAACTGAGTGCAGTTTGCCCGACGGAGCGCCAGTGGAGGAGTTATATATATTAAATACCTTTTAATTAAAGGTGAGGAGACCAAGATGTGGAGAGATTAAGGACCAGTTTTCTAAAGAAGCTCAGTGGCTAGTCAGGACTAGATTTTCAAAAGAGCTCAGCTCCTATTGAAGTAGTAAATGAACAACCAGATTTTTCAAAGCACCCGATCATGTTAGATGCTGAGCCCTTCCAGCTGGGCTGCAGTTGCCGGTGGGAACTGCCCACCCGGGGCGAAGGGAGGGTGTTCCCCTCCCGCTGTAGTCAGTAATGGGGTTGTTTACATGTGAACTAGCCCCTTGTAGCGGCAGGGCAAAACAGGCACTCAGGGCTGTAAGAGGTCTGGCTGTATTAGTTTTGCCTGGGGGAGGCGGATGCTGGACATGCTCGTTCCTCTGTGGTGGCCGCAGAAAGCCATGTCCTCAGAGGTATCCATCTATACGGAGGAGGCAAGTCTATCAGGGAAGTGAACCCCCATCCTCTCCGTTGCGCTCTGTCAGCTTCAACATCCTCTACGCTGAAGCTCCTGAGTGCTTCGTGAGCAAGAAGGCTGCATGGGTAGTTGTAAGCAGATGCTTCAGCCAGGAACCTACGAAAGATATTAAAATTATTGAAGATGCTGTAATCCAGTTTGGCGCCTTTATTGAATTACTATTGGGAATGTTTTCTGTTTTCCTTGAAAGCCATTGGATTCTGTGAAAAAGAAAAGAACGTGAAATAGCCTGTAAGCGGTATGTTGGATTATTGCTGTTAAAAATACTGAATCTGAAGAACAAAAAAGTGACCGAGACATCATTAAAGCTTTTCTTCTCTAGTAATTACCTAGTTTTGAGTGGAGACCCCAGTGCGGCTGAACTGCCTGAGGAAGGAAGGAGGAACGTGGTGTGTATTGTCCTTTTATATTCTAGAAAAAAAATGTGTAGGAAATTAAAGAAAATGTATTTTCCTGCGGAGATGCTTAAACACATGCTGTGTATGCATGAAAGGCTGCTGCAGGAAGCTCCGTGTCAAAGTCGGATGACAAATAAGGAAAATTTTGCCATTATGCTCAGAACTTGCATCCATATCCTGCGTTTATTGCAGGGTGGTAGGGGGACGCCGTCGTCCCTGCCTCTCCCTCGTGTCCGTCGTTCAGAGCAGCCGTGTGGCACGTGGCCGCTCGGCGCGAGGTTGGGCCGCTGGTCACGGTGCAGCTCAGGGCACTCCGTCGTGCCCGAGTGTGCCGCCCCGACAGCAGGAAGCAAAGTCCCCCCATCTTAATTCTTCTGGCCCTTTCCTGCGGCTCTGCTGTGGACTCCGCCAGCTGCAGCCGTCCTCGCTTGATGTGGCTGCCTTCAGATGGCTTCCATCAGCTCCACGAGCGAGCAGCGCAGCTTTTTTTATTAAAAAGCACATGAAAGATGCCCGCGGAAGTCACTGATTTCCCTCCCTGGCCTTTTCTAAAATCATAAAATAAAATCTTGGGTTGTCTGTCATGGCACAGATGTCAGCAGCAGTTCTGCTCCGCTGCTCCAGTGGAAGCGCATCCCCAGCACTTCTGAGAGGGTGTGTTTTCTTTTTCCTTTTTTCTCACCTGTTTTTTTTAATTTTCTCTCTTTTTTTAGTTTTTCTTTTTTCTTTTTAAAATATTTTTCTTTTTAAATTTTTTTCCCCTTTTCTTATTCCCTTCTTTTTATTTTTCCCTTTCCCCTCCTTTTCCCCCCTTTTTCTGTTTTTCCTGTTGTGATTTTTTTTTTCTTTTTCCTCCTAAATAATAAGAACTTGAGGAAAGCATCGAGGAAGCCTGCGTTTTTCTCCTAGTTTCCATCCTGAAGGACATCTTGCGCTGCATTTTACGTCCGTGGAGCAGAGCCCGTGGCCCACAGCTCTGCAGCGTGCAAGCCCTCACCAGCCCAAGCGCAGCGAGTGCAGCAAAGCTTCTCCTGCTCCAGAAATTGGTTCTCTGGGGTGGAACCGGGCAGGACTGCCTCCACTTGCGGCTCATGCTTTGACATGGACATGGTGCAGCACTCTGTGCTCACATAATTAATGAGGCAAACGGAAAACTGGAGCTGCCTTGTTGCACCCAGGTAGCTCTTGCTGCCACTTTGCGCAGCGGCGTGTTGCAGCTGCGAAAGACCACAGCGTTGCCCCTCAGTTTTCAACCAAGAAGGAGAAGTACGTGGTACTCCTGCAATGGCAGTTTTGGGGGTTTGACAGGACCACAGCAGAGGGCTTTGGGTGAAGGGGCGTCTGGATGAGCCGAGCTCCTCTGGTGAAAGCACATCCGTCGTGTGCTGCTGAGGGAGAGCTCCGTGTTCGGCGGCCGACAGCCAGCCGAGGTAACCCGTCGCATGGTTTGCCATATGTTTCCAATCAACGTTTTTTTGGCCGCCTCCGAGAATGAGCTGGTCTGACCTCACTGCGGCGCGAGGGCCGCGAGGAACAACGCCGCCTTCACCCAGCAGCGGCGTCCAGCCGGGGGGCCGGGGCTGGGGGCGAGCACGGCGTGCCAGCCCCTTGCGGTGCCCTCCCCTGGAGAGGGGGGACCTGTTCCCTGTGTTGCATGACGTACAGAAAACCTCACTGAAGAAATCATCATTTTCTTGTAGTTTGCATTTTACCACCTGAAGGAGATGTGTCTCCCCAAGGCGGTACGTTACAGCAGAGCACGTTGCTGTTTTGAGGGGCACGGTACCACACATCGCTGCTGCTGGAGCTCCCAGTGAAACGGGGTGGTTTGCTCCCGAACGGCCCTAGCCCCCTTCTCTGGGTGACAGAACGAGCTAGATGGTGATCTTGGCAAACCCTCTAAAGTGTGGAGGGAGCAAGGAAAAGGGGAAATTCTCCAACAAATTAGAAGTTAATAGCAAGTTAAGACAGATTTGTCAGAAGCAAGAATCGGAGGGAAAGCCTTTTTCATGCATTTTTTTTTTTTTTTCCCCCTCTCAAACTCATAGCTGCCAATCTTCTATTTTATGCAGGTGCACAACTAGCAGGAGCCCAGCACAAAGGGATGGAAGGGATCTGAACCCCCAAAACAGAGCTGGGTTAAAGGAAACACCAATATGACAATGTTTCTCTTCACATCTAGAGACCAGCCCTTTCTGCAGGGCAGGTCTTAAGCTGACTCGTGCAGTCACTTCAGCAGGTTCACCAGTGCAATACTGTTCTCACCAGTCTGGCTTCGGAGCTGGGGGAAGCAGAGGACCTGCGTTAGCCTGTGCTGAGTGAGGGATGCCGGCCCACCTTGGAGCTTGGCTACCTGAACCGCTGTGGCCGAGCAGCCGGCGCAGCACGGTGCATGCCGGTGGAGTGCTGGTGGGACGAGGCTTGCCGTGGGAGAGTGGAGGTGTGTGTGGGGTAAGCTGGAGAGGCAGGAGCGGGAGACGACAGGGAGTCTGCCTCCTTTGGGGAAAGAAACCTGGTCAAACTTAGAATCATAGAAAGGTTTGGGTTGGAGGGGTCCTTTAGAGGCTATCTAATCCAACCCCCCTGCAGTGAGCAGGGGCGTCTTCAACTAGATCAGGTTGCAACCTGGGCCAGTGTTTCACCACGTCGTAGTAAAAAATTTTTTCATTATATCCAGTGTAAATCTACCCTCCTTTAGTTTAAAACTATTCCCGCTTGTCCTGTCACAGCAGGCCTTGCTAAATAGAATCACAGAATGGTTTAGGTTGGAAGGGACCTTTAGAGGTCCCATCTAAAACTTGTGATGGGCATGTTGCCCGCAGATCCGTTCCAGCCAGGTTTTCAGCTGGGAGAATATTTGAACGTGGAGGTAGGGACTCTTAAAAGACGGAAGTGAAAGCAGTGGTCCAGGCATGAAATTATGGACTCCTTTTCCTTGTACCTCGTCCTGGATAGGCCTGTTGTTAGATATGTTGGGTTCACAGGTGCAGGCAGTAATCATGGTTCCCACTGAGGAGGCCATTGCGAGTGTATATATATTTATTCTGAATTTGTATCATAGCTTTTAAATGTCACAGCAATAAAAACTCCTTACTGAAAGAGTGGTCAGGCATTGGCACAGGCTGCCCAGAGCGGTGGGGGAGTCACCATCCCTGGGGGGGTTCAGAACATGTCTGCCTGTGGCATTTGGGGACATGGTTTAGGAGGCCTGGGGGTGTTGGGTTGGTGGATGGACCTGAGAGGTCTTTGCCAACCTTAATGATTCTATGATTTTAAACAATTAGTATGTAAAATAAATCAATAGGAACTGTTTTAATTAGCCTGGATTAGGAGATGAGGGAGATAGGACAGATGCTGTTTGGTTACTCACGGCGATGCTGTTGGAAGGGTGGCTGGATGCAGAGCTGCAGTGTGCTTTAGGAGTAGATCCAGCACATGGGATTTGGCCTTTCTGAAGGTGGGTGGAAGCCCTGCTGCAGCCAGCAGCTGCCCACCACCATGGCCGTGCCTGCAGCACGCAGCCAGGGCTCGTGCCACCCCGGGCACGCTGTTAAACGTAATTAATTAATTTCTGCATAAAAGTGTCTGCAGCCAGAGTGGTGTATCTGGAAAACACTCGGAATATCAGTGGGAAAGGCAGAAAATACCTTCACTACTGCCTGCTCTTGCCTTTTGTGAGGAGGGAGAGGGTGACTTCTTGGCTTAAAGTATTAAGGATGTGCTTGCTCTTTTGCATAAGAAACTGCTTGTTGGGAATGTCAGATTTGGTGTTGCTGGTGAAAGCGCTTCTCCCACCAGCTTACCCCTGTGCACAGGGCTGCGGCCGTGGGTGCTGCTGCTGGAGGAGAGCTGCTCTGGGATGGTTTCACGCCAGACGCGTTAGCGTGGGCCCAAACCAGTCTGACTGGCTGTGGTGCGTAAAGGCCGAGCTTGCTCTTGCTCTGTCCCCTTTGCTCTGATTTAGACTAGTCCCTCCAGTCCATGGTGCAGGACAGGTAGCCACCACCTTTCCAGGCGCCCTCTGAATGAAGCAGGTGGCTGCCGCAGCCTTGTTACCCTCCGCTCTGGCCACCACAGTTTGTGCTGTCTCTGCAGCATCCCCAGGTCTCCAGCGGTGCACCAGCTTCTGCATGCCTGATCTTGCCTTCCCCCATTGCGCCGTGACCCGAAGGGGAGCTGCGTACAGCTCTGTGCTTTTTAAAAAGTGCTTTTCAGCATGAAACATTTACCGCTGTCTTGTTCTCCTGGCCTAAATACGGCACACAATCCTCGCCTGCGTGATCGCTGTAGTTACAGAAAGGGTTCTCGGGCTGAACTCATGACCCAAACCTCTTGTGGGCGTAGGACGGGCTTGTGTGAATTGGAGCGCGCAGCAGCGGCCGGCTTCCTCCTCTCCAGCGGTTATTTGTCTTTGCTTTGTATACAATCGCTCGCTGAACGCTCTTTGTCAGGTTTTAGATTGGAGGAGGATTTCTTAATAGTGTGTGTTTTGAAGGCAGAGCGGACGCATCCAAGAGTTAAATGGTGCCTGGAGTGCTGAAGTACTGCAAATTTTCCATAGATAATAAAGGAGAATTTATTGCAAGAGTAGCTGTTTTTAATAACAGTCACAAAACAAACTGCTAGGAGATGTTTTTGTAGCTGATAAGGAAAGTAAGACAACGAAATGTTAGATCCAGGAAGTGAAATTTTAGCTTAATTTAAGCTAAGAGGGGTTTTTTCTATTTTCTGCTCAATGGCCAGGATTTCAGTTCTCTACTCAGACTTTTTACAAATTTCCAGGCTTGGTTATAATTTAAGAGCCACTTCCCATCTTGCATAAGACCAGTCAGAACTTCAGGGAGCAGTTCCTGCGTCTGTGTGAGCTGGACGGCGTCTTGCAGGAGGAGGTCCTGTTCGGCGATGACTTGCAGTCCCACGCAGGGAAAATTCCCAGTGACATCAAAAGGAAGTATATGGAGAGCAGGGAACACAGCGTCAACCCCAAGAGATGATAATTTTTTATGTAAACCTGTTCTGATGAGCCACTGAAACACCTAAAAGCAATAAGCTGGCTAAATAGTCGTTTTGCATGTTGTGTTTATTTATGTTGTAAGTGGCTCACTGGTTTGGAAGGAGGGACGTGTTTCAAATTAATTTGTGTAAGAGCCTAAGGTTGCCCCGGTTGCTCCCTACCCTCTCCTCACCTTTTGTTGTCTTAGATGGTAGTTTAATTGGGTCAGGAACATTATTTTTGTCTTAGCTGGGGAAACAATGAGCTCTAGCAGCAACAGCAGCCATAATAAAAAGCTAAATTAATTCCTGATGAATTTGCATCACTTTGCATTGGTTGTGGTTCTAGCAGTTTGGTTCTTGCAGAGCACAAATGACACGTATGGATGAGTAAAGCTGCTCAGCTGTGAGTTGCTTTGGAGGTTTCTCAGCCTTGAGCTCCTGGGAGCACGAGCATCGCCTGCCCTGCTCGCGGGGTTGTGGCCCTTCTTAGTGAGCGCACACAGAGGGTTTTGAGCTCCCTCGATGAAAAATGCTCCTGTGAGTGCCAGGTGCTGTGATGGTCACTGGCAGGGCAGCGCAGCACCTGCAGCAAGATTCGGTGGAGCCAAGGTAGTGCGGAAAAATAAAGAGTATCTGGCTGAGAGCTCGGTCTTGTGTCACGAGTTGGGAAGTTTTGCAGTGCTCTGTGCTGGGGGAGGCGTGAGCGAATGGCTTGGCATCAGGCCTGTTCTCTGCTTCAGCGGGCAAAAGCAATGGCAGGGTGGCCACCACAGGCTGCTGGCTTCCTTTAAATAGCACTAACAGGGCAATAGGATTTTAGGGTTACGTGTATAAAGGATATAACCACCACAGCCTACTTGGTCGTCCTCAGGTGCTACTAGAAAAACACAGTACCTTGCCACTGAGAAGAGTTCACGGGCACAAGCGTGTGGTAGGCAGAGCTCGTATCCTTCTGCAATATTCTTAATATTGCAAGGACAGGTTTACTTAAAAGAGCTTTTATTACCTTTTCCTACTTGTGCTCTGTTTTAATTTCCACAGTATTTTTTTAACCACAGATTTGTCTTTTTGCTGCATGAATAGCTAAACAAAAGGATGCCAAAAGCCTAACTTAGAGTTATTCTATTTCTGTCCAAAAAGTAATTGTTTACTTTACCACTGCAAATATGTACACATGGCACCAGCAGCTGGCTGAAATGGTTTTGGGCCACATTCTGCTTTCATCGAAAGTGGTGTAATTTCAAAAGAAGTCCCTTTGTCTGGATTCTCACTGGGCAAAGGCTCTGAACCCAGGAGGGGCATGGGTATGCGTGTATATACGAAGTTTTCGCATTAGGATATGGTAAACCAGCAAAATATTTTGCTCACACTTCAAAATGGGTTTGTCAGCATTTTTCTGTCATTTTATTGGAAAATAGAACAAAACAAAAGCCCTGTAGTCAGGCACAAAACCCGCCCCCCCTTCTTCTCTTTGACCCAAATGCCTGGATCAAGTGGTTTGTTTTTTAGGCTGCTGAGGAGGTCAGAAAGTTTACAGGATTTGTCTAATGGAGCAACCGGGGCACAGCACGCGTATGGTAGTCTGCAAACGCGGCGTATAGGAGGAAACTGCATGAAAAGTGAAATATTTTCTTGCACTTCTCTTTAACAAGGTAGAAACAAAATGGTGGGGGTCAGTTGTGATGGGAGTGAGGAAATGCATTCTGTGAGCGAATGCTAGTGTTGGATCTGGAGTGCTCCAGAACAGCAGTTTTCCTTTTTTCTGGCTTATTGGGAATACTTTTCTCCTGAGCACATTTATGTGCATGCCAGGCGTTACTCTTAGTACCCAGGTACATTCCAGAGTTGCTTCCGTAAATGGTGTCGTGGTAGTTGGTACCTGAAGTAAACTGTGTGCAGGCCACAGCCAGCCAACAAGTGCCAGTCCCGTCGCCTTCAAAGGAGACCGTGTTTCTTAGAAGGCCACACAAGACTACAGTGAGTGCATATTTACAGTGCTTGTTTTCTTCTTTTTCCCCAAGGCCAATACAGTTTTCATTTATTTATGCATTGGTGGAGGTGCGGGATGCTGGGGTCAGGTTTTCCAGCGCTCGCTCTTGCAGTTGGGATGCAGGTGTGGAAGCTTCCACCGCCAGCGGCAGCTGAGCAGAGGCAGCCGGCGATCGTCACCTGGGCTGCGTGTTGGAGCCGGTGTGCCGGGACGCCCGACGCGCAGCTCATCGCACCCAGAAGTGACTCAGCGCTGCTTTACAGCGGAGCCAGCCTAATGCTTTAGCTTTTAAAGCTCTTTTCAGAGCCTTTAGGATTGTTAAACTTTGAAGGCAACAAAACTAGTGTGGTAATTCGTAATGCAAATAGAATTAAGGAGAAGGTCTAAGTCTGGGAAAGAACCTGAGAGAAATGGCCCTTCCTTGGATGGTGTCAGGGCAGGAGGCTGTACTGCAAGTATATCCGGTGCTTTCCTAGGTTTCAACATAAACTTACGACTTTTTGAAACATCTTATAGAACTTTCAGTGATCCTGAATACCTAAATAATCTTCAAAGGAATATTGGTGTGTCTCCTCTCAAACTCAGTTTGGCAGAAAGCTCTGCTTGAAGAAATGTTAATAAAATGGTGCGTGATTCACATAGGCTTTGTGAACCTTAATTGATT
Source organism: Phalacrocorax aristotelis (assembly GCF_949628215.1). Lineage (NCBI taxonomy): Eukaryota > Metazoa > Chordata > Aves > Suliformes > Phalacrocoracidae > Phalacrocorax > Phalacrocorax aristotelis. Next base: position 2,043,880 of record NC_134280.1, on the reverse strand, counting down.
CAGGTTTATAAAGAACTTTGATCCAAGAATGAAAGGCATTCAACAGATGTGAACAATTTCAGGTGACAATTATCCTTTATTTGGAGGTACTCCCTTGTTTTGCTCTAATTAATTTGTATTCTTCATACACAAGTGGTGATGGGGATGAGTTTTCCGAGTTCACGAGTGACTCCCGTTGAGTTCAGGCTCTCGGGGTGAGTTTGGAACGAGCGTCTGCCCTTGCTGCACCTCTCCCCTACACCCACACTGTCTGCTCGCCTGGGCTCACCGAGCATGTTAAAGCTTGACATCACCGTTCGGTCCCATCCTGATTTTGCAATAATAAAAAGCAGAATTTGGAGCGCGAGCTGCCAGTTTCAATAAGCTCTGAAACACACCCGGCCAAGTTTACTTTATTGTTCTTGGGATACACAAAAAAAAGGAAAATTGTTTGTACAATAACATATTTTAGAGGGTTTGGCTGACTCCAGCCTTTCCTGCCTCCTCCTTTGTTTTCCGGATGCATCAGCAGATGTCCATGAAAGTGCTAAATATGCACCCTGCCTGACCTTTACCACTGAGGAAGGTAAATCACTTCTGGCAGGAGGCTTCCCAGAATATCTCCAGAACGATAGTCTTGCTCTTGTAAACAAATCTAATTAAAGAGGAATCTTAAGAAGGGTTTTGGGTTTTTTAAATTTTTTTTTTTGGTGCTAATGTTTTAATTAGTAACCTATGTCATTGCAGTGCCTACTTGGAGTTTTACACTTTGGTGCTTTCTCAAGAGGTGAAAAATTTGCTAATGATTTGTATTGTAGGGTTTGCAGCTCTTGTTCCTTTTAAAGAAATTTTTTTTGGACAGAGAATAACTTAAAGAGATTAGGCCATCAAAATGAGAAATAGTATTGGAAATATGACTTGGAGCAATATATTTTAAGCCTGCATTTGGCACATGTGGTAGTGGTGGACTCCTCTGGGCTCCCTTAGCCTGGTCCATGGTGCTTTGGGACTAGGAGGCACTTCAGCTGGAAGGGGTAGAGGACAGGACCAGTGGTCCCAGTAACCAGCCTCAAAGCAGTGGATGTTGAGTCTCTGGATGCATCTTGTCAGATGCATCACCCATGCTGTATGTCCATGGGTCATTCTTCTCTCAGTCCTGTCACTCCTATTAACAATTTGGCTGCTACTTCATCAACAATTAAGAAAACTTTCTGGGATCTAAAGATAAGCTCTAAATCTATACATGATCACCTAAATAAGCATATTCCCTTCCCAAGGGTGTGTCTTTAGCTTCTTAAATACAGATCTGGTCAGCAACCAAGTTTGAAAGCTGGGCTCAGCCCTCCTTTGAGGATGTCCTGGTCGCTGGAGCGTGTTCAAGTGAGTTTTGCAAAGTTCCCCGGAGCAGGAAGAGAGAGGGAGCCACGAGTCTCCAGGTCCCGTCTTCTGCAGGTGTTACCCTGGGAGTGGCTGTGTTGATCTCCAAAAGGGTTCATCTGGAATATCTTACAAGTCAAATTTTCCAACATATGTGTGAATGCAGATTTATAAAGTGAATTATAGGGGAGTGAGTAGTTATATGTAAGGACAGGGAATGGTGTTCATCTGAAGTGCTGGTTGGGAAAATGTCCCGGAGAGTGAAGGCTTCCTGCTGACTTTCATGGGAGTTTTTGGCACACACTGTTTGCAGATAACTCTTGACCCTAAGAAATGTAGTCAAATTACTCTATTGGTGTTTTGTAAAAAATAAAAATAAACCCACTGTTTCAAAATTGTGGCATGTACACATTAGCAACGTGAACCTCAGCATAACTATCAGACTTTGTACTTTGGCTTAAAACAACTCAGACAGGAAACTAATACCAACACCCATTTCAACAGATGTCGTGTGCCAGGAAATCAATATAATACGTTTCCAAATGAGAGCCTCATTCTGCATGGGAATTGAGTAATGAAGTCATGACTTAACACACAGATAGTGTCAGAGCCCTTCAAAAGCATGAATTATTTGCCACGGGGAGGAGCAGCGCATGCAGGTATGTGTGCTGAAGGTGGTGAAGGAGTGTTGAAGATGCCAGGCTCCGTGTTTGGTCCCCACCTCCTTTAAACGCTGTGTCACCTTGCTCCCACAACCAGCATCTCATCTGAATGTGCAATTCCCGGTCCTAGGGAAGGGTCTCTTGGGAGCTGTTCGTGGGTGACAGCTGGATGTGTCTTCTGTCGATCATCTGGGGCAGAGAACAGTCTGGTTGTTGATCAAGGAAATCGCACTTAAATATCCCCAGGGTGTTGGGTGGCTGTCCTTTTTCCTGACCCAGGACTGTTACAGATACGGTCTATGATTACCTTTGCCCCAGCACTCTGTAATGCTGGATTTTTGCTGGCTGCCCAGAGCTCCTGGGCTCTGTCGCTGCAGTAACACATTTCCAGGGGTGCAAACTCCTGCTTTGGGCTCCTATTAAAGAAGCTGTGTGGTCCTGTGCTTAACCCCCAAGAACAAAAAAGGTCCCAGTGGATTTTGGGGCTGAAGTGGGGTTTTTGGTGCGAGGAATGTGCGTGTGTCCTGTCCCCCGTCCCCCCTGCCTGTTTGTAGATGCTGTAACTCCATAGGTACGGGACCGAGAAGGTCTATGGGCACACAGGTGCTTTGCACGTCCCTTCTGCTGGGCGAGCTTGGCAGCGGCTCTGGGAAGCAGGAGTTCATTGAGCAATGCGGTAACTGCTTCTGGGAAAGAGGAGCTGTGCTAGAGGACTTTGGGGACAAGCAAGCGAAAGCTTTGGAATGCAAGCTGAAGCTGATATAAAGATGTTGGGGTGCGGTACAGTGGTTGGAAGTTTGGGGTGCGATAGGTGCCTCGTTTCTGTGGGCTGCTTTTCAGGTGCGGGTGGGTGAGTGGGTAGGGAAGCGATAAGGGGAGCGCTTCCTGGGCACGTTGAGGCGTCTGCGTGGTTTTGGCTCCGGATACCCTCTTATGGAGTGGCTGAGATGGGGGAGATATGATCGAGATGCTGTGCTTTTTTTTTTTTAGTTGGTAAGGCTGGCCAAGATTATTAAGATAAATTATACATGAAATTTGCATAACTGGCAGAAGCAGCCTGTTTACTGAATCCTGAGAAAATTGCCTGTCTTTTTAGTAGTAATGCATTAAAATAACTGAATGCACAGCCAGAGCTCCCTCTGGGTTAGTTTTGGTGTATGGATGGGTCCCTGGGACGCAGTCCCTCCCTGCACTGAGCTCTGCCTTGGGGCCCCTCTGGGCACCCTCCTCGTGTCACCCTTGTCTCGAGGCGGAGGGTCACTGAGCCTAGCTGCAAAACTCGGGACGTCAGAGAACCCTAAAAAATGCAGAGTGGCTGTATGCAGGTTAAAACGTCACAGGTGAGGATTATGGAGCTTGTTTTACTGCTGCTTTTTGAGGGTGCATTTGCACCCTGTTGCTGCTGCTGCGCCTCTGTGTCGGGAGCTGTGCTGACGTCTGCCTGTGCAACCGCCTGAACGCCTGTGCTGCTTGTGCCCCAGTCACCGGTTGTGCCTGTCACCACCACGGGCACGGTGTCTGCTGTCACACCGCTTGGCGTTTTTTCCACAACTTGAGTGATCAGTATCTAGCATGTTTTTTGGGCAGAGATTCACCTGACATGTAGGTGCTGTAAGAGCTTGGCTGGTGTAGCTTAGATCAGAAATCAGAAGAGGGACATGCTGAAATGGATCCCAGTCTTGAAAATACTCTGGATTTGAGGTGGGATGGCTGGCTGTCCCATCTGTATGTACCAAGAATGAGGCGAAAAGTTCAGTAAGACTGTCAGACTTCACTAAGAACCATAGTAAGCTAAATACTGATAAATATATCTCCCTTAAGACTGTGTTGAAATCAAGTGACAGTAAAGACAATATAAATCAGTTTTAAAATCTGCTCTATTAGGAGTGTCTTCTGACTTTGGAAGAAATCAGAGTCCTGTTGTGTCCTGACCTCATTTATATGCTGCGTCCCCATGGACATTTGCCATTTTAGTAATTTTTGCTGAGGTGCCACCAGAAACGGTCCCTAACGTACCTGAGACGTGGAAGCAAGGAGCATCCTGTGCCCTGGCACGTGTATGTGCAGAATAACTGCAGTTGTTTGCTGTACAGGGCAGAAACAGCCGTGGCTGCCAGCATGGAGTCAGACTCCGTGAGATTGTTGTGTTTGATTGAATAGCGCCGATAGGGAAGGAGTTTTTGCTTTAGTAACGGGCAGAATGGTTCCCATTTTCTGCTAAATGAAATCATAACAGGCCTTGATCGATGCTAATATCACTGCATTATTCATTATTCCTTAATATTCTTCCTTTAGCAGCCTTTGCCAAGCGCCCGCGTAGGTGTTTGGTGCACAAGCCAAGCCACCTCCCCGGGCAGCTCTGAGTGTCCAGAGATTTTTATACCTCTTGGAGCAGAAAATGGCCATGCTAGAGCTTGTGTATGGAAAGCTGCAACAGAAGAAAATCTTGGGATGAAATAGGGTAATGAAGTTTTAAACATACCTAAATGGGGAAATGTCATGAGTTGGATAACAGGGGACTATAATTAATTAAACCCACTTAGGCAGACTTCAAGGGGTTCTGATGACAGTGTTGGAGCCAGGAGAAGAAAGGACCCGTGGCTTGAGATGGTACCTGTGAAACCCCAATACGTGTGTCGAGCTTTATTAATGGCTTTGCTGTGTTGTGTTGGATGTTTTGATGGCTATCACGAGGTCCTAATTGGTAAAACATGTTTTATTAAAATAGCCCTCTGCCCTCATGCTTGGCTTTCTGCAGAGACGGTGTTTGTCAGGGAAGATGGGAAGCGGAGGAACACTGAAATCCCCGCAGGGCTACGCCCGGATTTCACTGGCGTGAGGTTTGCATGGGTGTATCTGCGAGGAGCTCGGGTCCAGCTGGACTCCGGGCTGCAGTCCCAGCCGGCCGCCGCGCAGCTCGCCCCGCTTTGTTGGCAAGCCACAGGCTGTCTTAGCTAATAGGCTGTGAAAGCTCCACCGGGTTTTTCTCATACTTGCAAAGTCACGTCCTTCGTGGCAGGGCTAGCAGTGCCGGGAGGTGCAGCAGGTACCCAGGCAAAGGCTGGAGCCGTGGCGTTTGGCTATGCCAGGAGCTGCTGTATCCCTCAAACATGCTAAGGACCTCATCTCTGCCTGGTCCTGCTTGACTAGTGGAATAAGCATCTTCCTGGGTACCTGGTGTAACAGCGCAGGCTGGGACTTTCTTTGCTCTTTGTATTTTTGTAGCATGTTCTGGAGGTCCTCAGCCTCTTGCCCTTTAGGGATCCTGCAGTCACGGTTTAAGTCTGCCAGCAGTCGCGCTGGCTGCTGGTGGTCTGCAGTGGGGAAGGGAAAACAACATCAGGTTTAGAGATTCAAATGCAATTCCATTATTTATGTTATTTCTTGTAGAAGTATTTTTTTAGCGCAGCAGTTGTCTTTATCCTCATAGATATAAGTACTCAAGATCGTGCTTTTGGAGTGGTTTGCAGCAGAAGGTGTCGCAGTCGGTTTGTACTGGGTGCTTTTCAACGTAAAGGTGTTTCCTCTGGTTTTTCTTTCCATGGAAGGTATTGGGGGTAGCACAACTCCCACTGTCAGCTCAGCTCCTGCTTCTTGGGAAACTATGTCTCTCTGCTATAAATATTGTCAAACTGCAGAAAACGCTGGCGAAATCTCTCTCCCGGCTTTCTCATTCGCTAGTTTGTGGGCATCTCAGACTGCTGCTGCTGAAGACGACCATCCCTGTCTTCTGCTGCCTGCTCACCCTTTCTCTTTTTTAAGTAGTTAAGTGATATTCAGTTTTGGGCGGTTCTGTTTTTCTTCTGACAAATGCTTTTGGACAAAGGCGTGTGTTTCTCGGGGTGGTGGAGAACTTGATTGCACAAGCCGATTAATCACCACCGGCAGCGGGGCCCGAAGAGCCACATCAGGGTGCAGGGCTGTGGTTTCTTGGGGCTGATGTCGGGCAGTACCCAATTCTTGCTTTCCAGTTAAACTGAGTAGTGATCTGAAGCAGTGTCCCTTGCGATGTGTTTCCAGAAATGATCTGATTGCTCCTTTTCTGGTATCAATAATAAGGATTACCTTTAACCTGGAAACTCAGAGCACTTGCTAAAAACTTATTAATGAAGCACCATGAGAGAGGTGTTTTCGCAGCCCTGCTGCAGACAGAGGCAGAAAGGGAGATGCGAGAAATACATAAAGAACAGTATTGTATTGTTCTCCTCTTTTGCAGATGTTTTTTTTTTTTTGTCCAGTGTGACCTTTTGTGTCTGATCCTGTGTGTCTTCTGGTACTTCTTTGTCATTTTAGGGAATACAGGCTCTTCTTTTGCATGCAGATATCCTTCAGCTGCAAGCACAGCTTTCAGGCTGTGGGGTGAAAGACTGGAAGCTGTTCTTTTCAGCGTAACACCTCTGGTTTGCTATGCTACTGCTCCAGCAGAAGGAATTTGTAATTGGAAATGAGCGTAGCCACATCTGTAATAATATGAAGAATGCCATCAGAGAACTGGGGGTTCCCCCGCTCGGCAGAGCCCTGCTAGGGGGTCTCTGCTACTGCTCTAGAAGTCATTTGCTGCAGGCTGTTGACCATTAGCTCCCTGATGTCTTGGGATTGAATGTCTGCCATGAAGAAGTGTTAATTATGATGTTTTGAGTTAATGTGTTTTGGGAATTGATCATCTTTTCTAATCCTGTAGCGCTGTAACGTATCTGGTTGCTTTGTGTTTTTCTTGCCAAAGTGTTAGGGTGGGCATTACCCAGCCAGATCCTGCATTTGCTCCTGCAGGGAGGAATTAAGATGGATGTGGTGTTCAGAGGGTCTCACACTGGCTTTATAATACTCTCTTTTTGTCTCATTTTAAACCAACAGCCCATAATTTTCGCTGGTATTAATTGTGTAACTGAGCAATTAAACCACCCATTTTAGTAGTATGAATTGCAGTTAATGGGAAATACTGGCTGTGAAATGACAATGTTTACTTCCAAAGGTTTACATTCCCTTTTCCTGACTACCTGACTAGTGGGTATTTTGGGCAAAGGAGAGTCAGGAATTCCTTCTTGCCTGGCCCAAGGGCATTCAGGGTTAGCTGGAATAAGCAAATGGCTTGAAATCAGTGCCCCTTCAGGCAAAGAGGTACCGTTCCTTTGCAGAGGACGGGTGGGATTCTTGTTTGTCTTGGGGGATGGTGTGGTAACCCTGGATCTTTAACGTTTGGAAGTTCAGCCCCGTTGGCTTGCTCCTGGCTGAAAGCTGATGGGCGAAGTATGATCCCGTGAGGGGATTTTTGTCATGCAAAAATAAATAAAGCCTTATAAGCATCCAGCACATTTTTGTATTCCTGCAGATCACAGAAATTCTGTGTTCAGTGTTTGTGGGGTGAAACAAGGTAACCTGCAGCCCGGCCATGCCCCTGCAGCTCTGAGCATCATCTGTGGGGTGAGCTGAGGCCACCCAGCATCCCGGGGCACTGGGGATGGTCCTGGCCAGTGCCCCCCCCCAGCATCATCCAGGCCCTGGCTCAGGCTTGTTTTGAGAGTGGGGGGGTGTTGAAGGCTGCTCCCAGACAAGGCATACCAGGGTGAGGGGAGTGACAGTGTTTTGGAGACGGTCAAGGTCCTGCATGCGCGGGCGAGTGGACGGCATGGCAGCCAGTGGTGTGCTGGCATCCTCCAACTGCCCTGGATGCGGTGCCCGAGCGCTGCTGTCACGTCGATGCAGCCTCCTGCTCCATGACGGTCCATCAGAGCGGTGTGTCCATCTGGGTGAGGGTGTTCCCATCTGCCTCACAAAGGGTGCTGGCTACGGCCGGCAGCGCTCCAGCCACCCACCTGCCTCTGAACCAACACAGAGCAGTTTCCCCGTTCCTTTTTCTCTGCCCTAATTTTTTCTTTTATCTGTGCTTGTTTTCCTGCCTGTGCTTGGACGAAGAAGCTGTTTCAGTGTCCGCTTTTTCACTTTTAACTTGTTTACAGACGTTTTTTGCCTTTCAGCATATGGTGCATGCGGCGCTCTGATTGTTTGGGTTTCAGGCGCTACAAGGAATCTTTAGCAACAGGTTTCGATTGCCACTTTCTACGAGGAAATAAATATTTTGAATATTTCCATTGTTATTAGGCTTTGCAAATATTTATAAAAATAACATTTTGGCCTCAGTCATCCCTGAAGCAAAACCTCCCGGTCTGTTAGCCCAAAGCAGGGAGCATTCCCCTGGCCCTGGCCCAGGAGGGATGCTTGTTTTCCTTCCCAGCGTGCAAGCTGGGGAAGAGGACAGGGAAGCCAAGAGGCAGGTGAGGAGGCAGAGCAGAGCCTCGGCTTGCCTGGGCTGCCAGTGGTGGGCTAGAGCAGCGAAGGGCGGGCGCCTAGGAGCCAAAAAGAAACATTTTTCTCTAAATACCAGATTTGTTTTAGTTATTTTGCTGCCTTAAAGAAAAAAAGTGGCCAGGTATTTAGGCCCCAGAGACTCTGTCTTGATAATATTATAATCTTACAGGCAAAACCAAAATATGAGAGAGATCTGCAAAAAGAAGGTTGCATTAACTGACGGGAGCACAGCTTCAGTATGCTGAACACGCTCCCTTATGGGCGCTGCAGTACAGATCAGCCTGGATGTGTGCTGATCCCCTAGCACGTGCAACGTTTTATCTTTCATCCATGCAAAAATTTTCTGACTTCCCATTAAAAACAGCCTTGTTCCTAAGTTGGCATGGCATGGAAGTAAAATGGGTGCCAGCTGCGGGAAGAAATTCCTGTGCTGGGGGAATGCTGGGGTTGGTGCTCAGACTCCCTCTGCTCCTGCGAGCTGGTATTTCTTTCTTTCAGGGGATGTAAATCTTGTTTCACGGCATGAGCCAAACTCCTGACTAATGACTCTGAGGCGTAAACATTGCCTGTGGGCAAGAGCTCCTGTCTGCCTTCTGCAAAGTGCCACATGTCCCCCTGTGCTGCCCCTGGTGCTTCTGGGTGTGGAGGCAGGACCTCCAGCACTCAGAGCTCCTGGGGCGGTGGAGGTGCTTCCTGGTGTTTGAGGTGCCTGGGTCCCATCAGCAACACTCATGCCAAATTATTTTCTGATTGCAGACACAAGTTCTGCTCGTCTTTTGCCTCGCTGGCAGGGAAGGTGGCCGCTCTGCAGCTTGGCGGCTACTGCTGGCGGTTTCTACCCTTCCGAGGAGACTGATTAATGCAGGGGTTTTAATTGTGAGCTAAGTCCTGTTTCGGTGACCCGTTTCCCTGCTGGAGCAGTCCCAGCCACTCCTCTTGTTCCTCTGTGGATCCTTTGTAGACTGACAGCTCTTGTGTCAAGCGAGCATGGATTTGTATACATCACCAGTTTACTTCTGGGGTTGGAGAATAGCCTGCTTTTTAAGGATTTGCAGTAGTTGTGGCAGAGTCCTTTGTACCGCTGGTTCGCTGGCTTTCCCTGCGCCCAGCCTGGGAGCCTTAGCAGAGTTGGTGTCAGTCGACAGTACAGAAAATTGCATATTCTGGGGTGTGTGACATTGGGAAGATGGGCCTGTGGGGTAAATTTTAGGACCTCGACTCAACCATTCCCTTAGTTGGTTATGTTTAAATCACTTTAGTTCATTAGAGAAACAGAAGATGACCTCTGTACTTGGAGATGCGGCCAAACTTCCCCAGCACTCAGGTGACTTTGGATCTGAGCTTTTGGGTTGAATTCCCTGAGTTCTGCATGTATTTGAAAGGCAGAGAGTTCTGACCATCTCTTGTCAGAAGGTGCCGTGCCGGTGGTTACAGCTGCTGCCCAGTGTCCCACCTTCCTTGGTACACCCGCATCCTCAGCAGCAACGTCCATCCATCCCACCAAACTTGGCTGACAATATATATTTTTACTGGAGGTCTTGTGCTAATCAATTTCCACTGTTTTGCTCAAATTTTAGGATTTGTTTTCGCTTTGAACTGTGGGGAGTTAATGTCATAAATCCTTGACCATCAAATCAACCTTGTACCTTAGCAGTATAAAATAAACTCATGTTTAAGTCCAGTGTATCAGCTCAGATCCCCCGCATAGTTGCTGAAAGTACAGGAAAAGGCCGTGTCCTGGTCCTGGCCTAATTCAGCAATCGTTATTCATGCAAAGTCAGTGTTGATGCCACATAATTTTCAAAGGAAGTTCAAAGGCTTTCTGCTTGCTGCCTTTCCTTTCATCTGTCCATTCCAGGTTCCTACTTCTCTTAGTGTCTTTTGTGGGTGACATTTGAAATAAAGGTGTCCCGGGGCTGCCCTGGGCTCTCCTGGTTGTTCTGGTCGAGAGCATCTGTCTATGAAGCGGCTGTGTACTCATGTCATACAAACCAGCATGAGCTCCCTTGAAATGCAGACATTTAAGAGGGATTAAAGGTGTGGCTTTATCTTACATTATTTAAAAAGCTAAAACACAATCAGAGAAATATGGAAGTAAAATGGATTATGCAAAAGCATATTAGGATTGAGCCACTGGCCTTTTAAAGCTAGCAGAGGCTTCACCGACTAATGGAAATATGAAGATGCCTGTTATAAAATTGGCTGCTACTTTTACATCGTTTGGTTCGGCTGTGTTTAATAGATTTCCTTACTGATAGCTGCAAATGCTCTCACTGTGCGCCAGCTCGGTTGGGACACCTTTGTGTGTAGGGAAATCATCTCAGCTGGCATCCATCCGTGCATGGTAAAGAAGAAATGATGTCTCTAATTCAGGACTTTTCATCCCTGTTGAGGTTAAGCGATCCTCTGTGTGTGTAAGGGCGGCACATATAATTACTCTTCACTGCTGTCATCCTTTGAAATGTGGAGAAGGGAGAGGTTTGCGTCTCTGCCATGCCTGACCATGGAGGTGTGAGTGAGGACCTGTCCCCTCTTGCCATACAGAAGAAACATATCCCAGTCCTTTCCTCAGCCGAGCGGCTCAAGCCGGGAAAACTTTCACATCAGCCATCCTGAAATACAGACATCACGGTGACAGTGCAGTGCTCCTTTCCCACCCTCATTAGCTTAGCAGAAAAGGAAGACTAATTAGCCTGTGCTGTGCGCAGTGTGGGTCTGCTCTGTGCTGTTCCTAGGAGCGGAGCCAGCCTCCCTCGTCCGCGTTGACCTCTGCTGCGTGGCTGTCTGGGGATGTTCAGGCAGGCTGCCCTGAGCTGCCTGCACACCCATCGTGTGTGGGTGCAGTGCTGCAGCTCCCATTGAGCGTGCTCCCTCCGGTTTTTGGGGGTCCCAGATGTTTTACCCCGCAGCAATTTTACCCTGCATTTATGTGTGCATTCACGGAGGCTGGCTAGTGCAGGTGCTTTCCTGAGCAAGGATTCAGCAGCCCAGCGCAGTGCAGTGGTCGTGGGGCTGCAGGTGCTAGAAGGCTCTCTCTGCACTTCCAAACTTCAAGCAGTGTCTGTCGAGCATGTGGGAAGGACTGCACGGGGGGTTAAGAAAGGGTTTTCCATTACACTTGCCTGTATGACATGCCTCCGTATCCTCCTTGCAATGTTGATGAAAATAGTCGAAGTACGGAGTGACAGAATGAGAGGAAATGGCCTCAAGCTGCCCCAGGGAAAGTTTAGGTTGGATATTAGGAAAAACTTCTTCACCGAAAGGGTTGTCAGGCAGTGGCACAGGCTGCCCAGGGAGGTGGTGGAGTCTCCATCCCTGGAGGTATTTAAAAGAAGGGCAGACGTGGTGCTTGAGGATATGGTTTAGTGGCGGCCTTGGCAGTGATAGGTTAGCGGTTGGGCTCGATGAACTTAAGGGTCTTTTCCAACCTTAACGATTCTATGATTCTGTGATCTGGTAGGTCGCGCTGCTCCTCATGAGGACCACGAGTTGCTATCTTTTATAAAAATACACAGTTGTTATTTGAAGCGTACTTCACGATGCTTGCGTGAGTTTCCAGCGCCATGCGTGATGTGGAAAGTAACTTGACCACAGGAAGACTGCAATTCACGTTAGCAGCATACAGCCCAGGCTCATTCCTGTAACGTATGACTTTCAGTTGATGCATAAATAAACATAAGGGTGGATAGGCAGGAGACTGCACGATCAGAAAAGCTGAGGTTCCTTTTGCAGTCGTTTCCCCGAATGCGTCGGCCTCAGCTTTGTTCTCCACTGACGTTATTCTTGAATACATGGTCGATTAATCATTAGGGTGGGATTTGTCTCACCTCTCTTCAGTTTTAGTCAGGCATTTGGTCCTAGCTCTCTGTCTGTGGCCAGTGTAGCAGGACAGTCATGAATCCTGTCGTGCCTCTGAAAGTTTAGGCCACTAAAACCTGAATTCAGGTGCTTAAGTAGGTATGTGTTTGAAAATTTTCACCCCAGTCTTTCTGTGCCTGTTTTGTACTTCTGTGGCAGAGGTGTGAGGATGCAGATGCCCCGAGGATGCTGCGGCGTGCTGCTGTGCAGCACCCCCAGTGCCTCTGATCAAATGCAGTGTTTCCCGTTGGGAGTGTGAAACCCTGTTTGTGGGACTGCTGCTGGTCCTGTTCTGCTTCGCCTGCTTTCAAAGCCTACCTTGTGTTTGGCAACAGAAGGCTGAGCATATGTTCAGAAGGGGCGTTATTAGGAGCAATTGGTTGCAACCTTGGTAATACTGGGATTTACAGCCTTCCAGTAATCTCTGGTGCCCATCAGGGTTGAGAAGACGCTCCCAAAGGCGGCTGGGGAGTTGAAGCCTTCTGAAAAGTTGTGTCTGGCTGATGCCTGGCCGTCTCTGATCGGGGATGGGGCTGCTGCTGCCACCCTGCTGAAACATCATCCAGGAGAGCCGTTGCCATCTGTGATTGCATCTGCATTTGTTACGAAGGCTGTCGCTATGCCGGCTGTGCCATCGCTCCCCCAGCCCTGCGGGATGTCACTGTCGCAGCCCCAAAGCGGTGGCTGTGTGGGCTGGTGGGTGCTGGCCAGACCCACGGCTCCGTGTTTGTTCCTGGTGCTCTCTTCTTTCCTGTGACTTTGGGCTGCAAGAATTAACCTGCAAGTCACGCTGGCCATCCCTTGGAGGTTCCCAAAGAGCTGGAAGGGCAGGTGAGGACTGTGGGGGAGGCTGGGGAGGAGGGAAGCAGCAGCGTGAGATTTCCCAAAGCTCTCCCAGTGCATGCCATGCCACGTAGCACAGGGCCCAAAATTCAGGTCCCATAGGAATACTTCAAACAAGGTTTCCAGACACCGTCACTTGGTTTTGAGATGCAAAAGTCACGGGCCGGTCTTGTGCTGAAGCACCAGAGCTGACACACCAGCAGCTCCAGGGAGCACACAGCTCCCAGGCAGGAACCGTCTCTGTCGCGGGCTGGGAGCTTTTGTTGGCAGTGGGACACGTGCCAAGGCTTGGAAAGAGAGCTGACCTGGCTGCTTTCAAATATGCTTTATAAAGCGAGTATGTCTGAACTCATACATGTGGGTTTGACTTTTTTTTGGACATTTCTTCCCTGAGGCATCGTCAGCCGTGGAAGTGTGTAGTAGGGACCTGGCTGATAGCATCTTTGGGTTTTTCCAGATAAGGATAATGAAGCGTGAGTATGATAAGGATGTATGATTGCTGGGAAGAATATATTTTTCCTTGCCAACTCCAACTAAGGGTGAAAGCTGTTTGTGATCTGGAGCACACTTCCTCTGGGTCTGTCTGTCAGAGAAAACATGCTTTGCTGTGGGGTTGGTGCTGCTTCTCCCATCGCTGACAGGTCCTGTGAGCTCTCCTGTGGTGGTTCATTGGAGTCGATGATGGGCTGAGGTAGTCCCAGCCCCGGCACAAGGCATATTGCTCAGGGCTGGGTCTGGTCTGGCCTTCAAGGATGGAGGCTGCACAACCTCTCTGGGCAGCCTGTGCTGGTGTTGGATCGTCCTTACCATATAAAAGGGGTTTTTTTAATGTTTAAGTGGAATTTGAGGTGTTTCAGCATGTGCCCATTGCTTCTTGTCCCGATGCAGGTTGGGGGCAGGTGGCAACGCTGGTGTGGGATTAATTCTGCTGGGTCATCTCAGTCATATGCCGGCTGAGAGCTTTTGCTCGCGCATGGGCTCGTTTTCATTCAGTGCCATGCTCTGCTTCGGCGTGAGCCCGTGAGCTGTTTAACCTAATTACCATCCCAGGGATGGCCTGAGCTCCCAGCGTGGGAAGCCGAGGAAAGCCGGAGCTCGATTTAACAAAGATGTCTTCATTTCAGCACTTCTGAAGAGCTCCGGCTGCAGTGCGTGCACAAGTGACTTAGTCATTAAAAAAACCAGACTGACTCATGGGTGATGATGCCCTTGCATGTAGGTGCCACTTGGGGTGCGTAGCAGGCTGTACAGGTAATAAATAAACATGCCTCCAGGTGAAGGAATTACACAGTGTGCAACAGGGGCTAAAATGTTACTGGAAAAGAGTGTCCTTATAAATAGCTGTTTTCAGCTCTTTCTCTCTTTCAGTGTTTTTAAGCTGAAATCTACTCAGTTTACTGATTTTGCTGACAGCCAGCTCAGTTCCTTCTGCTTGGGATCTGCAAGTCAAGGTCCCTGGTTATTTAGTCAAAGATTGTGAAGCATAATTGAATCCAGCTTCCGCCTCCATAACCGTCCTGACTCTCTAAGTAATTAAGAGGCATTTTATAGTCAGCAATTAAGGACAGCAGCTCTGGCTTAAAGAAGCTGAGGAAGAGCAGGGATGTGGAGTAAGTTTCCCATTTCTGTGCCGTGGGTAGGGGCTGCGGTGAAGCACAGGGGGCTGCCGTGACCTTCCTGCTCAGGTCTTCCATGTGACACCACCATCCCTGCTCCCTGCTGGTATTTCAGTGAAAGTTAGGAAATGCGCTTGAGCTGTTTTAAAAACTGGTGTTTCTCCAGTCAGTAGCCAGATTCACGGGCCGATAGTCACAAACCTATGCAACCTCCTCATGCGGAGCGCAGATTTTTAATGGCTTGTGGAGCGCCTGGAGGCTTGTTTGCTTCTCTGTAAGAACTGGGCTGTTAAATGGTGACGGCTAGGTTGGTTTGAGGTCTCTGCTGGTAGACCTCATCCTGGCAGTGCTGTACCGGATAACTGATTTTAGGGATGATTTAGGGAGGAAATGCCGGTTACGTGTTGGAGATAAAGACAGGCGAGGCATTGTGTTGGGTTTGCCTGGCTTGTTTGAAGTGTGCTAGTGCTGTGTAACGATCGCAGCTGTGCGACTGCTGTGCGGAAGAAGCAGGCGAGTAAATCTGCTAAGAAGATGGGAAGTTGTTTTTCTAGGAGTATTGTTTCTGCTGAGTCGGTGTGCTGGGGTGCGTATTGCATGGGCAGCACACACCCATGGACCAGGGAGGACATGCAGACCCCCCAAGCCCCTTCTGCAAAAAGCAATAATGCAGATACGTTGGCAGCAAGCGTATAAACAACGTACAAACGTGCAAACATACAAACAAGCCTGTTTGTACAGTGTGCAGGTCTCCGACCCCCCTTTGGTTAGGGTCACTGCTGAACTAAGGCTCTGTCCTAAAGGGAAGGTCAGATTCAGGCAAACGATGCCTGGATGTCGGGCAGCACCTGAAGATGCTAGCTGTGCCCACGTGCATCAGTAAAACCCCTTCTGCTTTGTGCTGCCCTGGCACCTCCTTCTGGGCTGTGAGGGTTCACATAATGGTGGGGTCACTGCCTCAATAAATCCAAACCCTTGTATAAAGGAAACGGGCAGCGCTTTTGGTTTTCCAGCATTTTCCTGAGCCAGCCTAGCAGGGTGGGACTTCAGTGAGGGAGCAGGCGATCAGGAGGCAGCTGCCCTGGGCTGGGGCGCATTGAGGGCGGGCAGGCACGGATCAGCCCCCCGCCCTCTTCCTTGCTGTGCTATCCTTGTGTTTAGAGACACTTAAAAAACCTCTGCAAACGGCCTTCTGTTAATGGGGGTTAATTAAAAGAGCATTACTGCTTAATTCGGGACTCTTGGAGAGCAGCAGAGCCTTCTGGAAAGGCGTTTGATAGCTTAACCTCGTTTTTTTTTTTTGGTCTTCCTCTTTTGCTGATATTTACAGTGTCAAGGTCATAAAAAGAGAATTACAGGAGTGGCATGGGAGGGTTGTGCGCTCTGAGCTTTCTTTCATAGGGGTGAGGTATTTGCCGTTTCCCTGAGAGTTTTCCCAGGAAGCCCAGTGTCGTTCTCCCAGGACGTCCTGTCTGGACGGTTGTGCAACCTAATTCAATTTTTCACTGCAGTGACAAAGCATGAAGGCCTTATAATGCAGTGGGGTGGATTTTCAGCCGCTGTGAGCTGATGCTGTCCCCTTGCCGGAGCGGAGGGCGTGGAGGAGCAGAGCTGTAGTCCTTGCTGGGAGCTTGCAGGGAGAGAGCTGTTCCAGGTGATGTTGGGAGCTGGTAACATTGCCGCCTGCTCTAAGGAGCCCAGGCAAAGCTCACCTATGGCTCCGTCCTGAAGAAGGGAAGGCGGTTGCTTTGTACCGCGGCTGGAGGGGTAGGTGCTGGCATTTGCTGAGCACCGAGCCTCCGAGCTGAGGGTTCGAAGCAGCCAGGCTGCCTCCCTGTGCCCTCTGCGCTGGAGCGGGGAGATGGACCACGGAATCCGTGTGCCTTTGAGCAGAGCTTAGGCTTTACAGCGTCTTTCTGGGTAAATGGAAAATATTCTGCTTAACTCGGGGAGCAAGGTTTATGGTCAAGTAGCAGGCAGCTTCCAAAGCATAAGCTAGACAGTGATAAAATGTGTAGATAGTCTTCTAATATCAGTATGACCTGAGTTTTGTGAACACCTGGGGATTTGCTCTGTCTCTGGAATAGAGCAAATCTCTGGATTTTAAGAGGATTCAAAGGTTTGGTCACCTAAACATAGCATCTTTTTAAACACTGTGGGTAACCTGCTTGGCTTCCAGCTCCTGCTTCACAAGTGCACAGCGGTGAGTCCTGTTTCCCACCTGCCCACCCCGTGCTGATGCCCTGGGAACTCCAGGATGTCCCTGGCAGCCATGGTCAAAGAGACGCCGATATTGAGGCAACTGAATGCTGCCCGTGACAGCTAGCATCCCTGGTGTGCTCCGGGCAGGAGGTGTAAGTGTGCAGCCTTGCAGTGCGATGCTCTCTTGCGTTTCTGGTTGCTCTATAGTTTATAAACATTCATCAAAGGGATTTTTGATGAAATACAACTTTCTTCTGTTTACAGTCTTCATGCACCCGGAAAGTCACGAGGTGGGTATCTTGGAGGGTGAGCAGGTGAAATATCTCTAAGATGAAAAGATTAAATTAGAAACATATTTGTGGATAAACAAAGGCCGTTGTAGTAGATGTGTTATCATCAGGTGAGAAATCCTGTGGGAACTAGTAATAAAGACGACACTGGGAGCATGACTGGAGCTAGAGAGAAATCCACCATCTGGCACGTTGGTGTAAGCCCTTTGGGTGATTACTTTTCTCCTTGTGTCCTGGCACATCCTATCGCTGAGGAATCGGATGATAACTTTTATCCTGTTGTAAAGAATGAAGCTAAGAATGGAAAAAAGACAAAAGAAGAAACACAGCCACTGCAGTGGGTGTGCTGTGGGTTTGTGTACGGCACCTGCGCAGAGTTAAGGCCCGACTGAATACACAGAATGGGTTTAGCTATTTGTACATAGCATGTATAAAAAATTAAGCCTGTATTTCTGAGTGTAGGTATCCGTGTATGTGTGGTACAGATGGGAAGTTTCCAGAAATTTGGTATTCATCTTCTCAGAGATATTAAAAATAGCAGAACTGCCTCATCATTTCCCAACATACACATTTTGAGCAAGTAACTTTAATGCGCAAGTCTCTGCCTTAACGACGCTTTCCTGGGTTCACGTCTGAGCGTGGCGTCAGGTAACGTGTGTTGTAGGTGACTCGCTGGCTTACTGTGAGAGCTCATGAGAAGTGGATTAGAAACCATGCAAGGAAAGCTGAGGTCTATGAAGTGTCAGCGACTCTGGTGCGCGCTGGAAACTTCAGCATGCTGATCATAAGCAGGAGCCCAGAAAATGCGGTCAGGCCTTTATTTGGAAAAAGTAACCTAGTAGAAGGTTTTATGGGAAAAGTTCAAACATTTATTGGTCTAGCATCTACCTTTAGGACTGGTTTTGGGATGGCAGCAGTAAAAACACTTAAAGAACAACCAAAGTGTGTTTCCCCAGGTGGAGCTTTTCTGAGGAGGGTTTTGTCCCACGCCCAGGAGCTCAGCAGGTTTTCCATAAGGCCGCAACCCTCTCGGTACCGCTCGGCCAGCTCAGCGTGCCCGGCTGTGGGTCTTTGATCCCAGATTTCACGGAGGAGAACAAATGAAGCGCCGCTGGGTTGAGGGGGGTCAGCTGTATCCACATTGGTCCTTAATGCTGCTTATATTGAGAAGAGCATAGAATCATAGAATCATTAAGGTTGGAAAAGACCCTTAAGACCATCGAGTCCAACTGCTAACCTGTCACTGCCAGGTCCACCACTAAACCATATCCTCAAGCACCACGTCTGCCTGAGGCTTTGGGATTAAAACCCACGCGGGATGAGTGAGGAAAGTTTATGCTTGTAAAAATTCATTTACTTAACCAAAGAGCCGTGGCTTTGCAGCGTCTTGGGTCACTATGTGAACTCTGCTTGCCTGCTACGGGACCTATAAGTGTGGCAAGAAATACTTGTAGAAAAAAATGATGGAGACTGATGTAACACACGTGTCTGAATTCCCAGCGCAGCCTCGGTGGGTTTAGTACAAAGTAACATGTGCTGTGACCGGGTCGCAAGAGTGGGTTCTTGTTCTGCGAGAGGCAGGGGAATATTTTTGCAGCACACGTGCGCTGCTGTGGTTGCATTTAGGACAGCGTTGTGTGCGCTCTCGAGCGAGGAGCCACGCACAGCAAGCCGGCGTTTCAGCAAACCTGCGCGCAGCGCTCGAGGCCATTTCCCCGCTTGCAGCAGCTCTTCATTTATATTTCATGCCAAGTTGTCTGGCAGGGTGTGCGCACTACATAAACGCTAATGTGTTGTTCAGTTTGACATCTGTAGTGCTGTAAAATGTCCGTCTCGAGCAGGAGGGATGAGGAGGAGGGAGCGGACGCTTGCCGGTAAGGGCTACCCAGGCAAAACACGTGGGCACATTCAGGATTAGGACGCGGCAAGGGCAGCTGGTGCCCGTCAAGGACGGGTTTTCTAGGAAGGGAACAAAGGGAGCAAAGACAGAGGTGTTTGCTCAGGAGCCACGTGTGACTGTTGAGTCAAATCCTGATGCCTCATACTTGGCAAATACTTGGAGCCTAACACTTGAATGTTGAAAGGCAATGAAAAAAAAACACTTCAGGAAGGATACATGAAAATGTGACCGAAACAGCAATTATCAGGGGTCGTAGTTTGAAGATGCATAATTTTTAGGCACTTAAAGTTATTCCTGTGAGTGCATGCGTATATGTGCGTGCTTGTATGTCGTGTGTTTTCACTGACTCTTTTATTGTCGACCCAGGCAGACATAATGTAAGGGAGCCTGGGGGGTCAGTTATAACGGAGAAAGAGACAAAGCAGTCTTGCTGTATGAAGGATTTCTTACTGTGGCTAGAAAGTCACACGTTTGTGGTTTACTTTGGCTTCCCGTACGCCTCTTCTGTTGGGCTGCAGTGGTGCCTGCAGTAGTTAGACCTGTAAATATTTCCAGTGTAAACCACAGTTTATAGCTTGCCTTTAAAAATTCACTTGGGATTGAAGCTTGGCGTATGAGAGCCTTTTCTTGTGTTTACATTTTTACACGTAACAAACTTTCAGATAAATTGCTTTCACTGTTCATCGGGTACTTGAGCGCAGAGAAGAGGAATGCAAATAATTGCAGTTTTTGAAAAAGTGCTTAGTGAAAAGTGATAAGCTCTGAGTGCGGGCACAATTGCTCCGTCTCTTGTTTCCCGTTGTTTCTGGGTAAGGGAATTGTCCCTCTGTCGTCTCTTTGAACCCTGTGGACGCACCCTACATCACCTGTTCATCTGTCATGGGGAAAGACTTGTTTTTTCTCTTGACGAAGCACATGTAGGATAAACTGTTATCATCATCAGCTTTTAAAATTGCTCTTAGAGGAAATTTTACTGCTTTTTTATTACTTAATCGAGAGCTTGCGGCTTCTACCCAACTTGACTTTGCAGACTGCGAACAGGTCATTGCTTTTGGTGGTGGTGAAGTGAAGAGCCCTCCATGTGGGAGGGGAGGTCGGAGGTATTGTGTTCCACCCACCCTCTGCAAATCACTTCTCTCGTCCTCGGCGGTGTAATATAAAATGGTGCTCCAAAATGTTCAGCCTGTGTGTGGGTAGCATCTTTCTCCCTCGTCACCCTGCTGCCTGGCTCGCCATGGTTGCCTCCCGCCCAAGGCATCCCCTCACCACCTCAGCTTTTCCTGGAGGGTGCATGGGGCTGACTCTCCTCCTCTTGAAATCAAGGGGCTGTTATGCAGCACCGCTCTATTTCGCAGATGAGATTTACACCTTTGGGAAGAACATGGCCTTTGAACTGACTGTTCGTTGCAGCTGCTTATATGCTGGGATTCTGCAGTCATCTTGCGTGCACAGATGGCAGATGGTTTTTGGCAGCCGCTGATAAGTGCTGCTGCCCTTAATTTTAATTTTTCTTTTCAACAGTGATTGATGAACAGCATTTTGGTTACACAGGCAGCTCTGCAACATTTGCTCCTACTTCAGTAGGGTTTGTAGCGAACAACGTCACAAGGGGGTGGGATCCTCTGATTTACAGTAAAGCTTTTTTCTTTCAATGACATCTGGATAAAAGTTTAAGAGAACAACTGAAACCCATCGGCGTATTTGGGATAATTGTCGGGATGCGTAGGCTTCGCCCCTCTCTCTGTACTGCTGTGTGCCAGCGCAGGTTTGGAAGAGATGTGGAAATCACTGGAAACCCTCATCCATATGTCTTCCACCGTTTCCCTGTCCTGCAGCATCCAGCAGCCGGGCTGAGCGCCTGGTTGCTGTGGCTGGCTGCCCCACGGTGAGGACGCTTCTCGCCCCGAGTGGTTGGGATCATGCGGACTGACCACAGCTCTGCAAGTCTGAGCACAGCCTTTAGCGTGTGTATTTTGGTTCTTTGCAAGACACTTTCTCAGTCATTTCCCTAAAACGGCTTTAATTTTGGATTCTGTGGTTTGCCTTATCGGTAGCGAGTGCCTTCGAATGATTTAATAAAGCCGTGGGCCTTGCTTGGAGCAATCTTCCAGGCCGAGTGAGTCAGCGGTGAGTTGGGCTTTGAAGCTTTTGTAGCATGAAACTCTTTTTCAGTGGTGAATTAATGAGGTTTCAGTTTTTCCTAAATGTGAAATGCATTAGGCCGAGCCTGAATTTTTGAAAGGAACAAAGAGCTCTGTGGTAGCAGCAGTTGTCCTTGGCCACCAAAACCTTGAGAGATTTCCCAGATGAAATTTCAGCAGCGGCGTTGGGGATGTGGTGACAGCCCAGCGAGACCCTGCTTGCCACATGCTCCCCCGCGGAGGTGAAGGGGTTTTGACCCAGGACACGAGCCGTGGCCGTGTTTGTGCAGGGACAAGCCCGGAGCGGCAGGGGGGAAATGCCGGGATTCCCGCTTGCACCTGCAGCTTCCCATGTTGATGCTTTCATCCCTGCGATGCCTGTGCCAGTATTTGTACTGTGGGGATTAACTTCTGTGAAGAGTTTTGAAGTTAAATGCTAATTTATTATAAATATGCAAATGTCAATGCTGGTAAAACAAAGCAGAGAAGCAAAGTGAAAAGCAGCACGTGGAAGCTCAGAGGAGGGGTGATGAGCGCGGCCAGCCACAGAGGGGCTCGGGGAAGTCATAAAGATCCACCGTGGTAGTAAAACACAGACATCGAAAGCAGCCTCGTGGCATCTGAGAGTCAGCCTTGCATGTGGACGTCGTCCACCACCGCCTCATGGGGCAGGGACGCCTTGTCTCTCTCACTGGGAACATCTCCAGTCCGTGCTCCGTCAGGATTCAGGGCTGATGTGCTGCCAGCAGAACTGCTGCTAGCGGGGCCGCTTGTCTGTAAACACCCAGGATGTGACTGACCTCCCAAGAAGTATTTACCCTTCCCTGCTGCTGGATTTCTGCATGGTTTAGTCCTTCCTTGTCTGCTGGGGAACTGCAGGTACTCAACAGCAGTTTTCTGGATCCCAGCTTTCCCCTTCTATGTGTAAAATAGGCATTGCTGGACGACCTCATCGTGCCCACCGAGATGGACGTGGGGAGTCACGGAGTCAGAGATAAAGGATTTGTCTTGGTTTTTTCCAATGAAATTTTCCTTGCAGCCTGCAGCAAGTCCCCCCGTGCTGGCGGGGCTGATCCTGCTCTTCACAGTGCTCTCCCTGCAGAGCCAGGGTGTGTTTAGGAGGAGCAAGGACTCATGCCATGAGACCGTTGGTATTTTTAGACCAAAGACCAATTCAATTAAAAAAAAAAAAAAAAAAAAAGAAGGAGGAGGATTAGAACAATAAGTACATTTAATTTTAGCCTAGCTTGGATTCCTCATACAGTCAACGAACTTTGAGATTGCTTCACTTGCCTTTTGCTTTCCTAAATAAACACACCGTAGCAGGACCAAGAAGTTAAGTAGCGCAGAAAATTGTAAAAAGTTGAATTTTAATATTGTAGAAGAATATTAAGGGTTGTTCTACAGGCTAGGTCCTGAAATTAAATTTTAATACTCTACAAAAATATCGACTGTTGTTTTAGTAGGCAGCTGCTGAAGTTAGCAATAGGCTCCTGCCTCCCTGCCTCCCTGCCTCCCTGCCTCCCTGCCTCCCTGCCTCCCTGCCTCCCTGCCTCCCTGCCTCCCTGCCTCCCTGCCTCCCTGCCTCCCTGCCTCCCTGCCTCCCTGCCTCCCTGCCTCCCTGCCTCCCTGCCTCCCTTTCCCTCGCAGAAGGGGTCAGAGTTAGGGGCAGGGTGAGGGATGGGACGAGGGGGTTCCCTCCCGGGCAGTGCAGTGTGGCACTGCTGCGAGCTGACCTCCTCCAGCGATGGCAAGTGAGGCGAGTTTGGGGCCGGGGTCTAGTTCTTAGGGAGTTTTACGTGAGGCTAAACAGACCTGATTGCCACCAAGCAGCTGCACCGCGGCACTGGGTGATCTCGTCGGTGTGTGTTCCATCTAGGGAGCGTTGTGAGATGAAGAATGCTGCACCAAGGCTTTAGGTGTTGTAGACCTTTAGTAGACCTCAGGTCAGGAGTAACTTAAGTGAGTGGGATGAGTAAGGACGGCTCGCTCATGACGGCTTTATGGCCCTGAGTCTACATCAAACAGGCACCGGCTCCCCTGGAGTTGGTTATCCCAGCAGAGGACAAGAGCCGAGTAGGTGCAAGCCATCCTTCATCGCTCAAGCCTTAAAGGGTGAGCACAAAACCCTGGCTTGCCGCTGCCTGCGCATCCTCTGTTCAGTAAAGATGTCTCTTCGTAACGTTATAAACTGGTTTCTTTTCACACTTGGTAAATTTAGAAAACGTGAAGGAACATTTACAAACTCAAAAATCGTACATATCTGACAACGAAGGGTGACGGTGTCAGTGTCTTTATGAATATACATGAACAGATCTGAACTGCGTGTTATGTTCTCTTTTTATTATTTTTGGAATTCAGTGACTTTTGGATCCTGGTTTCTGGGAAGATGTAGGCACCTCACAGTGCCAAGAAGTAAACCTGGATCCACTCAGGAGCCGATGTTTCGTTCTCAGGCTTGCCCTAGCCAGGGGAGGGGGCTGCTCTGTCTCAGTTTTATGAAGGTGGGAGGTATGGATTTGACTTATGAACCAATTTTGGATCTCCTTTGTAAGAACTCACTAGATACTAATAAAAGTTTTCAATAGTTCAGGCCGTGCCTTAAAACATCCCTGACTGTAATGCAGAAAAAACTAAGATTGCAGCTCATCATGGTGGAGACAGAGGAGATAAAACCAGGAGAACTGGAGGCAAAATGCAATAGACACAGCTGTTACAAAACTCTGTGAGGAACTGAGAAGTTTAACCGATGAGCTGGAGAGTAAGCTCAGGTTAGGAAATTCCAGGTGAGGATAGGGGGTCCTTGAAAGCTGCAGTTGCTGGAGTAAAGAGCAGAGCTTTGATGTCGGTATGTAAATCTGAACCTAATTTACAAGGGCCGAGAATATTGTTTTAAATGTATTAAAGCCCTGATCTTTTTCATCGATGCTGTTGTGAAGCCAAACTACCCAGGTTTGTTTTTCTGTCTGTCTGGTAGTAGTGCTAGTCGGGAATAATCCCCATCAGAGGACGGGCGGGAGGAGAAAGCGAGCCGGGAGTTAGGTCTCAGGAATAAAAGCTCCTCTGCCATGTCTCATAGAGGAGTGGGTGTTAACCTGCACCCTTCCCTGCCATGCTGCAGATGCTGTAGTTGCACGTGAGCTGTTTTTGGGATACCTTTATTTCATTTAAAGTTAACAGTGCCATTATGGAAGTGGGAAGTTTAACTCTTTGCTGAAACGGCTTGTGAATTTTGCCTTCCTCCAGCTCTGAAGTTGGCAGCATTGGTTGACTTGCCTTGCCTTGCCAGGCTGAGCATTGCTGCCGTACCAGCGCCTGGAGTGATTCAGGGATGGCTTTTTCCATCACTGTCTGGTGGATGGAAGTAGGCTGGTGGAAACATCTCATATTTTAGGGGTACATGTGCTCCGATTGTCTTACTAGTGCATGCAGCACCATTCATTGGAACAAATGGATCAGGAGGGCTCTGTCGTGTTTGTTGCTAGCACATTAATGTCATGATTCATAAATAAAAGGCATTTAGACTCAAAGATTATAAGATTAATAAGAAAGAGCAACAGCCTAATGCTATTAATTAGCAATGCTTATGCTTTTGAGCCAGTCAAGTTGCTGCTACGCTTGTTTTCCAAAACACTGAGCCTTTTAATTCATATTAAAACGAGGAATAAGATAGAAAAAAATACATCTCAGTTATCCCACCACCAGCATTGAAGCACGTGCTGCTGTTGCTGGTGTGACCTGGTCTGCAGTTCAAACCTGTACTTATGTGCTGGTCCTTCCCTGAGCGAAACCACGAATGCTGCTGAGTGTTTCAATATTTCTGTAATGCAGATAACCTCGGCCAGTTGGGCGCTTTATCCCTCCACAGCACGTGGGCTACTATTTTAGCATTTTCTCTGCATAATGCTAATAATACGTGGTGCTGCAGGAGTGCTTTGCCCCCGAGGCCTGGGGCCACCACGCGCGACCAGCAGCGGCTCCGTGGGCTGAGCCGGTGCCCCCCTTTTCCATGGAAGGGGACGGTGTGCAGATCCCCAAGGGCCAGGGTTGAGCCCAAGGGTGAAGCCGAGCGCTGCAGCGATGGTGCCTAACTCCTGCAAATCAGTCTCCAAAAAGAGACTTCAGTGCCAAAAAATGGAAACGGAGGCTACGTGGTTTCCATAGTAAATTCAGGTGCTCTGCCGACTCAAAACCCAATTTGAAACTGCTTTTCTGTGGAGACTTCTGAGGGACAAAGGTTGCAACCCGCAAGCCAGCCGGTCACAGCAAACGGAACAAGATTTATTCAGTTTTTAACAGGGCAGCGAAGTGCAACCCACAGATTTTACCTTGAGCTACGGTACAGTTTGGCGCTCAGTGACGAAGCTGTGCTTACATTTATTTCTCTCTACAACTACCTGAAAGGAGGTTGTAGCGAGGTGGGTTTGGTCTCTTCTCCCAAGTTACAAGCGGTAGAACAGGAGTAAATGGCCTCAAGCTGCATCAGGGGAGGTTTAGATTGGGTAGTAGGAAAAATTTCTTGCCTGCAAGAGCGGTCAGGCCCTGGCACAGGCTGCCCAGAGAGGTGGGGGAGTCACCGTCCCTGGGGGGGTTCAAACATGCAGACGTGGCACTTGGGGACATGGTTTAGGAGGCCTGGGGGTGTTGGGTTGGGGGTTGGACGTGATGATCCTAGAGGTCTTTTCCAACCTTAATGTTTCTATGATTCTATAGTCACTCTCTCTCGGGGGGTGGCACATGAAGTGCAAAGCTGCAATGCCTGCACCAGCGTCCTGCTTTCCTCTGGCTGCTCGCGGCCAGAAGATAACGTTGCTGTGTGGGAAACAACATTTTCCTGCCCTGTGCTGGACCACTGCTCTCGCTGTCACACTGAGACGGGTGAAATCATCTCCTCAGGGTGAGGCTAAATCTCGATGAATCCTGGTACGCAGCGGCGTTACCGAGTCATCTGGCCCCATGCTTTGGAGACGCTGTTGGGGCTGTGAGTTTCAATGGAGCTGGGCTTTGTTTCATAGGTTAAAAATACATATATTTCCTTGATGTGCTGTTGGTTTTATTTTTAACTCTTAAGCAATTTAATATTTTGTAGGTCTGCTAGTATTTCCCCCAGTTTTCCATCTGCTACTGTGATTAATTTAAGTTCTAGCTTTATAATGCCAACCCGGAGCAAACGGAATGGAAACCTTACCTATATTATTTGGCATGCAGCATTAGACATGAATAACTTTGGAATTTGTGGGGAAAAGAGAAGTTATGTGGTTTTGGAGCCAAAATGTGGTTGGAAACTGGCCCTTGCGGACAGCACGATGCTGTGCAGGATCTCGCTGCAGTTACTTTTGAGCGCAGTGCTCCAGATTTGTGTTTGTAGGTGTTTCTTGAGGAGTCGGAAACCTCACTCGGAGGCTGTAAAGCGGCAGCGCTCACTGATTTCCTACTGCCTCGCAGGGACCGAGGCAGAATGATGTGCCACAGGTTTGCTTTTTTTTTTCCTCTCTTCAGTCCTAGAAGCGGTGTGACGTAGTGGAAATTTGCAGTATGGTGAGGAAGGTGGGACTAATTCCCTAAGGCTGCGAATCTGTGGGAGGAGGGAGCGGAACAAAGCTGCAGAGCTCACCTGGGTTCAGATACTTGGCCTGGACTGGTGGGCATCAGCGTTTCACTCAGGGCTGTGAGACTCGGAGTGATGACAGGGTTCAGGAAGCAAAAGCCCAAACACAGGGAGGTTGTATCATGGCTGCTACATGGTCCAGCATGGGAGCTGTGGCATGGCCCCGGCAGCCTCGCAGTTTGTGCCACCATGCAGCTTGTTGGACTCGCGGCACTGACTTGAACTAAAACCAGCTTGGCCAGAAACAGTTATTTTTAATCTAGATGGAGTTCAGTACGAGCCATGTAGGCGTGTGCGCGGGGCCGGCTGGGGATGGGGATGCAGAGCAGCAGGGTGCAAGACAGTGGGGCTGCTTCAACTGCTGTTGCCTCTAAAAGGAATGGTCTTTTATGGCCCAAGACGGGATCCTAATGGAAGATGGGTATCCAGTGTAAAGGTGCAGTTCTGCTTCCTGAGCTGATCGAAGTCTGCTCTGCTGGCAGAGGGCCTCCAGCCACGTAAGTGCTGGTGGTGACATGGGGGATGGTAAGGGACGGCGTGGCTGGGGACACAGGCAGGAGCAGAGAGTGGGCCCATCCCTTCTGGCGACAGTGGAGATTTAGATTGTATTGGGAGTGGAATAGTTATGCTATCAAAAGGCTTCAAAGCATGGACTCTAATTAGGGTAAAGATGGGAAGAGAAATCACAGGTCATAGACCTGTAGTTAACTAAAAAACGCGGGTATGTGTGAAGCCCATCATTCCAAGAGCTGGAAGCGGCCAGGAGACATTTGTGAGTCATTTCACTGATCCCCAGAGAGCAAGAAATCCAGACTACTAGTGCATCTGGTTAGTTATGACTAGAGTCAAAACTATTGCAACTGGTAAGGTCAAGCCAGCCAATTCAGTAGCCTTCTTGCCATAGTCAGTGGTGCAACAGCTCAAGCTTATGCAATTAGATATAGTATGCTTGGATTTCAGAAAGCCAATTGGTATAGTGCCATGCATAAACATAAAGAAAATCTATTGCTTCTCATTTAAGTAAAAATACCATGGTTTAGAAGCTAGTTTTCCGTCAGGGAATGGTTGTTAACAGTAAGAGCAGCTGAAGACCAGCATTAGTCCGGGTTTTAGAGAAGGTACGATCTACACCTGCGTTATTTTGTACAAAGAAACAAGGGTTGTTTGGTACAGCCACTCAGCCTTGATGAAGGTGTACGTTGAGTGGGCTCAGGAGTGCTGGGGCAGCAGCCTGGAGGCTGTAGGAGAGCCGAGCCGAAGGACCGGCAGCAGCCAGGGATCAGGAGGTCCGATTCAGCAGATGTCTCATAGTTGGGGAGAAGGGCGTGTGTGGTGCAGAAATAAACTTGCACGACAAGCGGAGAGCCTCAGGTTGTGAGAACGTCTTGCGATAGTTTCCAGTAAATGAGGGCAATTTGATCCAGTTGCTAAGAAAGCCATTCAAACTGATCTGTGTGTAAAACACAAAAGTTGATGTCAAACTGACTCTGCCTGCATGAGAAGCCCTGGCCCAAATGCATTCCCTCCTTAGAGCATGAGTGATGAGGCCAGAGGCAGTAGTTTCCTTCCCAGTTCCCTCCAGAAGAGATGAAGGAAGGGGCTAGAGGGGCTGCTGGGTGACCCGCCGTGGTTTGCCTCAGCGGAGGGCCCTGCCCACAGCACGGTAATGGACTTGGTGCACAAGCGGGTTTCAAAACTGCTTTACATCTCTTATTGGGAAGTGAGTAGGTGCAAATCATCCACTGCTTACTCACAGGGATCTGAGCCTGGTTGCCCACAATGCATTCATAAATAATTTTACCTGTCGGACCAGGGCAGGGGGTATCTGAAGCGAATTGCAGTAGTTGTTGAAATACATGAAATGGTTGTGCGCAGCAAAACGACGCGGAGCGGAGGAGTTCACATTTCAGAATGAGATCAGATTTAATTCATTTCAAAATGAGATCACTGGAACCTGCTGCCTGGGTCTTGTTTTCCCTGTTTCAGGCTTTCATCCGTGCTGAACTCTTGCCATGGCTGAATTCTGCAAAGGTTTCCAGGCAGGTTTCTTGTCTGAGCGCCAGCCTGGTTGGGTAAGCTGATTAGCTGTAAGATCAGAGTTTGACAAGGGGTGTATTGCAGGTAAACAGTGAAGCTTTTCCTACAGCTGGGATTTAGCATAGCTATGAAATATGTTTGCGTCCTCAGAGGTAAGGATTGGTGCTTGAAGAAGCCCCAGGAAAAATACCAAGAAGTGCATTAAAGTGATAAGTAGAACTGATAAGGTACATGGTGAGAGACTGAGAGGAGAATCGAGCGCAGATATGATCACAGTCTATAAGTACTGTCGACATGA
Organism: Phalacrocorax aristotelis; assembly: GCF_949628215.1. Classification (NCBI taxonomy): domain Eukaryota; kingdom Metazoa; phylum Chordata; class Aves; order Suliformes; family Phalacrocoracidae; genus Phalacrocorax; species Phalacrocorax aristotelis. The sequence goes on along the minus strand of NC_134280.1, from coordinate 2,014,763 downwards.
GAGCACAGATGAGCAAAAGGAAGAGTATTTGTTATCTGATGGAAAGCAAGCTTTAGGAAGAGCAGTCATCACAGCAGCAGGGTGGTGGAAGGGGTCCCCAGGAGTGGGTGACACTCGTCAGCCAGGACAGAGGGAGATGAGGTCTTGTGGGACAATGGCAAATACATCTGCAACGTGCAGATCAGGTGGGGAACTGCCCTCTCGTTGCCTCCCTCAGTGGTCCAGCATGGACCAGGAGGTACAAGTGCACCAGAGGGGTGTCTTGGGGGTCTGTGGTATTCCTGGTAAGGAGAGGCATTTGCTGTCACGCCGAAGATGTGGAAGGATGGTGTTCAGGGCATGCATCGCTGTTCCTGCCTGTGCTCCTGTGCTTTTAGGGGGGGTGCTGGCAGGGTGCAGCGGTGGGAGGGGAGGTGGTGGCTGCATCGCGCCAGCGTGCCCGGGGATGCCCTCGGGCGAGGGGGACCCCTGCGCCGAGCCTCATGGGGGGCTGCTCCCTCCGGGCGCAGGGAAGGCAGATGGCTGCAGCAGCTCGGCTCCTCCGCCCTGCCTCCTCGCAGCTATCGCTGCCTGCGGGCAGGAATGCCACATCTGCTCCTGCATCACACCCGAGCCCTCCCGGTTTCCAGCCCGGGCTGCACGAGTAAACCCAGGGAGACGGAAATCTGAAACTGTGGCCATGAGGGAGCGGGGCCAGGAGCAGCCCTGGCCCTGCGCCTGCCTCCCCCCAGGCCTGGGCTGAGCTGAGCTGGGCTGGGCTGGGAGCAGGCTGACAGTCAGCCTGGCCTGTGAGCTAGCAATGCAACGGAGGCATGAAAGCCCTGGGGAGGTGTAGGGAAAGGATAGTCCTGCGTCGTACCCAAGCACTGGAATATGAGCAGGGAAAGTCTCGTCTTTGCAATGGGGAGGTAGTGCTCAGCCAGCCAAAAACGGTGCTGGAAAATGTTGCTGTTGATGGCCAGACACTGCCAGTTAACCTCTTGGCTCTCCTTCAAAGCCGCTCATCCCCCAAAGCTCGCCCAGGTGTTGCGGTGTCCGTCGGTGCTGTATGCACCATGGCACAGGGATTGCCCGTGGCACCTGCGGTCCCCATCCGGGGCTGGGACCTGGTATCAGTGCAGGGGTCTCTGTGGGTCTCTTCCATACCTGGAGCTGAGTACGTTTCCCACGGTGTACTTTAAAAATAGCAATTCCTGATGCATGACAACTCAACCTAGGCATTGAAATTCTTTAATTATCACTCCATCTCATACACAGTACGTCCTGTGTGTCTGCTTGCATTCAGGTGTGGCTGCGTTATCACCCTGGGTCTCACCGGGCCCTTTCTAGGGCTCAAATTCTGGTTTTATAGTGTGCCGTTCAGGGTAAGCAGACTGGGGGCCAGCAGGCTGGGCTCATCGTAACAGAGGCTCTTGATGGGGTTTGTGGCAGCTCGGCCTGTCCATGTCCCTCCTCTTCTGTTACCTGGGAGAGGGTTTGGGCGAGGAAACGGAGGAGCTCTGGGCCCCAGGCTGTACGAGTCCGGCTGTAGCAGAGTATGATCTGGGAGTGTTTGTGAGGATCCCTAGGCCAGCCTGCTTTTAATTAGTCTGTAAAACTGCCTATTGCACAGGTTGTGAAGATGTGTGCTTCTAGAGCAGAGTGTTTCGGTACCTAAACACCGATTTATTGATTACTGCTTCACTTATTTAACAGCCTTTGGTTCTGGCCTCTTTTTGTGCCTCCCGCAGCCTTTTTAGAACTAAACATGGAAGGGTAGTGCCTGCTGGCTCTGGAGACATGCACACCACTGCCCTGATCCGCCTGCAGCGTCCAGTGCCGCAGGGCCCGGCTGGCGCTTCGCTCCCAGACCAGCAGCGGTCCGGGATGGACCGCCAGAGGCTGGTGATCCTGAAGGGTTAATCGGGGATAACTCGGCTGGGAATGCGAGCTGGACTCTGAGCTGGAGACCAAGAGGTGCTTAGTGGGTTTTTCATGCAGCCGCTTCACCTTGCTGCGCGCCGCTGGGCTCGTAGAGAGGCTCTCCAGGCTTGGTGACTGCAAAGCTCTCGAGGCATTCCCGGGTCCCCTAGGAGCGTAAGCACGACAGTTATGCTGCACATTTAGAGACACATCTCTTAAGAAAACTGCCTTGGGAGCGAGCAGCCAGCCTATCCCGCCCTACCCCAAGCCCATGGAAAGATATCTCAGCTGACATCAAAGGAGCCAGCAGATGATAGGCATCTTCTAATTGCTGCCTCTCCCTGCCTTCTGACTCGGTACTGCAGGTTGTCATTCACAGCCTCGTTATCTTTGCCTGTGCGAGTAGCACAACAGTCGCTGGGCAGCAGCAGCCCTACCTGTGGGATCTGTATTATCCAGATAAGGTTGCACATGGTGACATTTAAAAACCTGAATAGTGTCTTGCTGTTGAAATAAAATGAAATGGCATTTCAAGATCTTGTTTGGAGAGAACCAGCCGTCTGCAGTCCCCAGCCCGTGGCCGGAGTGTGCGTTTCCCTTAGGCGTGAGCTTAAACCGGGGCAGGCGGAGGGAAGAGGGGATGTGGTGCACCACAGGGACCCGTCTGGGGTGGAAGGTGGCCGCTGTGCCACCGCAGCACAGGGGAGCCCTGTCCTCTTCTCCGGATGGAGGTGGCTGGCCCTGAGCTCCAGTCGCTCACCTCCTCCCGCGTCCCAGTGTGGCCCGGCACCGAGCTCTGCCCTTCGGTGCCTTGTGATTCACTGGTGCTTTTGGGGCCAAAGATGACATTTAGAGGGAATGTTTCTGAATAACCCTGTCAACAGGAACTCACATAAAACAATTAAAGCAACCGCAGCCATGTTGCATTGGTTTGCTCATGTCTGACTCCATCTGAGCCTGAGCCCTCTGTGGTCCCTCACGTTTGCTTTCTCTTTCTCTGCAGAATGCGATGAACTTGCCGCCTGACAAAGCCCGGCTGCTGAGGCAGTACGACAACGAGAAGAAGTGGGAGCTCATCTGCGACCAGGTAAGGGTGGCCAGAAGGGCTTTTGGCAGACGTCCTGGTGAGAGCACAAACTGGGTTTCGTCAGCAGTGCCCGTGGGCTTGGAAGAGGACCTTGCAGAGGACACGGGTTTGAATGGATTCAAACACTCATATTTTGGCCTTACACATCTTTTTTGCTGCCTAAGTTGCACCTATTGGTGCAATTCATAGAAGCCTTTTAAGAATAATTCCCTTTTTTGCCACAGAGCGACATTTCTTTCCCCTCTGATGTTACCATCACCCCTGTGCCTGTTTCCTCTGGGAAGTGAATGCTGCTTATTTTGCCTGAAGAGACTGACCTTCAGTCTCCTCTCAGCAAGTGCTTCGAGTTTGGTCTTTCTCAACCTGTGTAACATGAACGAATGGTCTCGATTGGTGAGGATTTGGCTTTCCGCATCACGAGCCATCGTCGCGGTAGCTGTCGCCTTCAGGGAGGTGCGACGGTGATGCAGCCTGAACTGCTCTTCGCCTCCAGAGGCTGAACAACAACCTCGGATTAAGCAGCACCATATGCCGAGGCATCTTTTGTATATGAGCTCTGCTGTGGCGTGCGGACTTGGCAGCAATAGAGAACAATTAACAGGCCGTCTCTGCTGTGACAAATGAACAGAAACTGCATTATTTAGAGAAGGTGAAGCATGCAAAAGGTAGGATGTGCATCTGTGAGCCAACAGCAAATTCAGGTTCTGCCATAAACTTCAAAAGTAATCACTAATGAAAATAATTGATCCAGGCCTGAGAAAGTAGGGTGTTTCCTTGAAGTGTAAACACAGCAGTACCAGGATGAGAGTTTGGCAGAAGGTACAGTCATGCTGTGAGGTCAGGAACGTTTTAATAAATAGATTTGTGGGACTTTTCCTATTTAGCTATTACAGAGGTGGAGCTGCTGATAAAATCCAGCTACCTTAAAGTAGAGCTGAATAAAGAATTACTTGCTTTACTTGCTTTTTTCCATGAGTTTTGTGTGCACAGAATGTAAAGCATTGAGCTATTTAAAGTTTCAGTGTAGTGAGACACTGAACAAATTGCTTAATCTACTGTAAGTGATTTGTTTCATGGATGTTTGCTTAGAGCATGCACACTTGGAGCGTGCACACGTAAGCGTGAGCTTTGTGCTGGAGCCTGCGTGCTGTCTTTGCACTGAGTTGGCAGCAGGGCAGGCAGAAGCAGTTAGATCACGGCCTCAGTGTGCAAACTCCCACCTCAGAGCGGATCCACCCTTTGCAACGTGCAGCTGCTGCTGATTCACGCCTGAACTCTGCAGCAGGATAGGAGGGATGAGCAGATGGAAATGCAGTGAAGGAAATTTGCAGTCTGGAGTAACCGCGTATCTTAATAGCTCCTTGCACAACACTGAGTCCACCCCTGGGCTGGGATGAGTCTGCTTCCCGTCGCTTGGAGGGGTAGGCAGAGAAGCAGCGCAGGACTGTTGTAACCAGCCCTGCGGAGCCCAACACTGCGAGGATCCTGAAGGGGATGGGAGGTGACGGTGTGCTGCCCTTCCATCCGAGGCGGGAGATGCTTGGGCGATAAGGGGCTGCGGATCTGTGGTCTGTCGCAGCTCCCCGGCTGCCCTGGCATCCCTGGTGGGTGCTTGCCAGCCGCTGAATGTTAGAGCAGCGAGAAGCAGGCATCTGTAAAAGCACCATAATACCGCAGGTGGGCTGTGAAATATTTGTATATGTCCACATAATTATGGTGCGTGGCTAAAAGCACTTCCTGGAACGGATTTTGTACAGGACGTATGGTTTTGGTGTGAATGCAAATTTTGACAGCTATTTTTTATTGGTATCACCCATTGCACCATTTTCACCCATTTTTGCTTTGTGAAGGACTGAGGATGTAAATTAATGTAACAGCTTGAGGAAATGAACTCTTACCCTCCTGTGCTGGTTTTCAACTTATGTCTGAAAGGAAAAAGGGTCCAGAGGTTGCCCTTAAATTATATTTTCTAAATAGTCTGTAAAGCTGACCCTGGCCATTTGTGAAATATGTTGAGAATATTAGGGGAGAGTTTGGCCCCCAAAAGGAACTCTCATATTTGCAGAAGTGGGGTTAATGAAAGTAAGGAGCTGCCAGTCTTCTAGTAGTAATAACAATAATAACAATAACAACAACAATAATAATAATGATAATAATAATAATAATAATCAGACGTGAGTAGGACTGAGCGTGTTGTAGTGAATTGTTGTAAAGGTTGCTGGGCTGGCTGTGGGGGCTTGTCCTGTGCGGTATTTTCTGCTCCTTTGTCTATAAACCTTGGAAGCCATCTAAGCATTGCTGTAGGTGGCCTGAAACCTTGCTCCCTACCTCTCTGACTTGTGAAGGAGGAGGAGGAGAAGAGCAAAGCCAGTAAACCTGTTGCCCATCCTGGAGAGGGCCAAATGGTGATCATCTGGGGCTGAGCATTGGGAAGGACCCAGGCAGGGAAGAGGATCCCATGTCCTGGCGTGGCGAGCCACCGGAGAGCTTTCCGGAGAGCCACGTTTGGTGGTACTCAGGGCCTCTTTATCCAGCTGCATGCCATGAGGTGTTGGGGAAGGGGGGGCACAGATGTTGAGGGAAGAGGTTGGGGACGTCTTACAAAGTTCTTCGTTGCCCTCTAATGGCAAATTGTGGCAGGGGCATCGCCGTGTCCTCACCTTTGGAGACACTGGAGGTGTGTGCACGGAGTAACAAATTAAGAGACCTAAGGTGAAAGTCATGCAATTTACATCCAAAATATCTTCACCGAGATATTTGTAGAACTCTCTCCCTTTCCTAATGAAACTCCTAATGAAGGCAGGTGCCAGCTGTTTCGGAGGCTGGTGGCCAGCGTGGAGCTCGCTGGGGTGGTGGTGGGTTTCTCCAGCAGCTTCCCAGTTGGGGGTCCTGTGCCACCCCTCAGCTCTGCTTCCAGGGGGCTCGAGCCCCTCTGTGCCTGCGTCAGGGGTAATTACACCTCCAACAAGGCCACGTGTGGTGCATCGGCAAGGTGCCACGTTCCGCTTTAGGGTTTATTTGCAGCTGAGAAGTGTCCAGGTACGGGTCCTGTTGGAAACACAGCCCCAGGTGAGCAGGTTGTGCTGCAGCAGTCCCCGAGTCCTCCAGCTCCCCGGGCGAAACCCCGGCTCTGCCGAAGAGCAGGGTGGTGTTCCCCCGGGAGGGGAGGGCGGCCTGGGCTCGCTGCCCGGCTGAGCATCATGGTGGAGGGCGAGCCCAGGCACAGAAATTTGGCATTGTGAGATTCAGCTATCAAAAATAGACAGTGTACAAGATAGCCTGGAGAAAGATAACATCTGAAACCGCGGAGGGACCGTTGGACTTGTGCTCATTTACACTTAGGTTCAACAAGCGTTGACTATAGTGGTTAGATCTTTCTCTAAATGAGGCAAAAATGTTAATCACTAAGCTCTCTGTTATATCACAAAAGAGGTCAGTGCGCACTAGCGTGTGCTACACACCCACACGCCCTTTAAGCCAGGCTTGCTTTGGTGCCCCTTCCTCCTCTGCCGCTGTTCATTGAGCACTGGAAAGGGAAAATGGCCTGCAGCCTTCCCAGCCTTCCCCTCCATAAACCAGGTCTGGGGAGAGGCAGGTTCTCAATATTATTATTATTTTTGGGTTTTTTTGTGAGATTGTGCGCTATGGGCTGATGGAGAGCGTAACAGCACAGAGCTGCGGTGGTCCGTGCTCGCCATTTCAAAGTCTAGGGCACCAGGGAGTGCTGACAAATATCTCGGTGTCCTTTGGACTTGGGATGGGAGTTATTGAAAGGCAGGCCAGGCCACGTCCAGGCTGCAGGCAGGGCAGTGGTGCAGGCAGCCCTCCGGCGCGTGGCCCGTGGGTCTCGGGTGGATGGCTGATGAGGAAGGGGACAGGCGGCGGCTGCTGGACGGGACTGAGCGAGGAGCAGGGTTTCGCGGGGATGCTGTGCTGTTTGTTGCCTGACACAACTATCTCGGGTGAGCCCCAGACCTCTCCTCAGAAATACGATGAAGAGACAGTGGTTGAAAAGTGACACCTCACGCTGTGTGTTACCATACGGTGCCATTATTGCAGCAGAGATTTTTTGACAACATTCAATGAAGCATTGTCCGCATCTTTGCACATGCTGCAGTAGCCATTTACAGCTCTGTTTTGAGACACTTTGCATTAAAAAAATATTTTGTGTACAGCTGAATCTCCCCTGTTGTGGGTAAAATACAGGCTAGAAAATCCAGTGTTTTATGGACCTCACAAGCAGTTGGATGGTAGAGAATGCTCATGGCTGCATTTATCCATCTGGCTGGCCCTGTGAGACGTGCCTCCCTGGAAATCGAGACAGCGAGTGATGAAGCAGTCGGAGGTACCTGCACAGGGCACGAGGGCTCCAAGGCTCAGCGGCATGAGGCCGGGCAGGGGTTGGCATCCCCGGCTGCTCAGGGAGCTTCTGCGGCTCTCGTGCCTCTTGGCTGCTCCCTTGCAGAAGCGCTGGTTTTGCGGAAAATGAGTAGTGGTGTAAACGGATCCCTCTGCCCCCTAATTAGCACAGAGATGAATGGCTGCTGTAGTTTCATTCCCTAAGAAGACATATAAAGTGACATACTGCCCTGCTGGCGGGCTGGCTGGATTGCTGGGGCAGGACTGAGCTGCCCTCCAGGTCTGTGTGGGATGGGCGATGGGTGGTGGAAACGTGCACCACGTTTACGATGTGTTTGTGCCTTGGGAGTGAGAAGAGATGGGTCTCTGGCCCTGCTTGTCCACCTCCTTTCACCAGCGTTCATTGTGCATGTGCTTTATGCTCTCCTAGCAGCTCCCGCCCGCCCGCCGGGGTTTCTGACAAGCATCAGCACCGAGTTGGATGCAGCGTGTGTTTACCTAATGTATATGAATCTTAAGAATGAAACAAGTTAGTGAAGGTATTAATAACAACAACAACAGCAACAATAATAATAACAACATATGTCACTAATGCAGAAAATGTCCTGAATGTTTTTGGAAGCAAAAGATCTCTGGAAAAGCCATAATTTCCTGGTTACGGAATTAATAAGTTTTCCAGATTTGGGTGAACAAGAGATGTGTCAAGTTCTTTGTAGGATCACATGGAAGAGGAAATGCAGAAAGCCAGCAGTTTCTCTTTGCTGCTGAAGTAAAGCCCCAATCCAGCCCCATTTTTTTGGTATCTGTCAGAAAAGAAAATGCTAATTCTGGAGACTGCTGGTAAAAGAAGCACAGGAGGGGTGTTGTGCTCCCCCGCCCAAGCTTTTTCCTGAATTCTCATCATTTATTACCCTTTAGGGAGGTGCTGGGCACCAGGTCATCTCACTGCTCTCTGGTCCGGTGCTCCTGTCGCTGGCTGCTGGCATGCCCTTCTCTGCGCTTCTCTGCTGTTCTGGCTTATAGCAGCACTCCTCAGCAATTTTTCAAGTAACAAAGAGCCTTTTATCCTTGGGAAATTAAGTTAGTTTGCTTTCGAGGTGGCTGACAAAGGCAGGGTTGAGTTATTGCTGGTCTGCACCTTTCTCCTTTCAGGGCTGTAGATAGTCTTGGTGCTTATATGAGTCACGTAGTGGAGATAAAATAGGTTTCATTGGGATTTATTAACTTTGTTGTGTCTGAATGGCCCAGTCCTGGGGCGACCGGGAGGGGAAGCCACCACGTCCCAGTCACGATGTCACCCACTGGCTTACGCTTTTTGCTCGGCGAAGTTTGGAGACTCAAATAGGGATTGAAAACTTTATATGTGTGTGGTAAAAATCCCCAGCTTCCTCGTTCAAATAGTGTTAAACCCCTCGCCGTATAAATTCATATTTTGAAAGCATATTTGGCCAGTGAGCGATTGCAAATTGCCAAAAGTGGAAAGGAGTTGCAGACAGGAAAAAGCAACAGTTTTTAACTTGTTATTTACGGTATCTAAAGGCAAGTGGATTACGTGTGAACAGCGGTGCCTCACTGTTAGCTGGGAAGCGTGTTTGTCTCTATAGGGAAGTAAATGTTCTCAAGCAGGACCAGAGGACCTTCAGAGGACCCCGGGTTGGCCAGCCTGCACAGTCTCTTACAGCATTTGTGGCAAGCGAAATACCAGACTGCAGTCACGCTGATCGGACGAGCGCCGTGCCCTCCCACCCCCCGCAAGCTCTGGCAGAGCATCATTTTTCTGGGAGGGCGATGGCTGCAAGCAGGCGTTCAGGGTGTCCGGGAGGTGCTGGGGAGCCTCGGGCTGCCCTCGCTGCACAGCGCCGAGCCCTGGTTCTTGCAGCTTGTGATGTATCAGCCCCTAATATAAAACAGTCAAAGCTGGATAAACCGAGACAGTACTCGTAGCCAGGAAAGGGCAATTTTAAAGGCTAATCCCTCATGGCTTTCCAAAGCAGGAAAAAAAACACTTTAAGGGGCTATAAAAATGTTTCCAGGACTAGATGTTTACCACAAGTGGTTCTTGGTCACTAGTTAGCGAAGAGCATCGCTGGTATCTGTTGTTCATGGTTAAGGTCTTTAAAATCCTTCAACCCAAATAATTCTACTATACGGTAACGAGCAGCATCTTTTTTTAATGAAGCTGCTGTAGAGATTATTACATAAATACGTAATTACAGCTATGTTTTAAGAAAACAAACAAAAATATATAGTGTCTGCATCACAGACTACTAAATGTGCTCGTTGAATCTCATTAAGCATTTAATTTTGAAGACTCCAGATATTGAAACTGGCAGTTAGGAAAAGCTCCTTTCACTTTAGCAGATGATAGCTGATTAGTTAGTAAGAGTAACGAATCCGTAAGAGTAAAGCAGCTTCTCTGGAGGATTAGACTGAACACAGCAGAGCTACATTGGCATGAGAGAACCCCCCAAAATGGGAAGGAATAAATATGAGAGCTAACGTGGGGCCTTGTTAGCCTGGGACTTTGCTGTGCCTGCCGGTGCTCTCGTGTCACCCAACGCTCTTCAGGAGCAGACCTTCAGCTTGGTCCTCCACCGCTTCACTCCATCACATGCAGATGCAAAGAATAATATTTGGACGTGGTTATTACGAAGTAGCACAGTGAAAACACTTCTACCTTCATGTGCTTTTTGTAGAGGAGGCTGTGGTTATTCAAATGCTGTAATGTCTCTGGAGCTAATATAAAACTGTTGAGGGGGAAAATGAGAAGTGGTGGTGGTCTCTGAGGTCCAGATACCTCTGTAACTCTTTACTAGTCTACAACAGGCCAGAACCTCTTTTATAGCAAAGTGGTTTTTTTTTTTGTCTGTCTGACAGTGTGAAAAAGTTCTAAAATGGGTTAATGGATGGAAACTGCTCCTAAATAACATATGTTAATGCCCACTGTGCAGCCTCAGTCACAGCATCCTGAGAGGGCTGTAAGTCTGACTGAGAAACTGGCCTAAGTGTGTCCTGTAAAAAGCGCATGAATTAAGCTAGCAATTAAAGTACTTTGGATATTGACATCTTATTCTTCTATAATGACATCTTATTCTTTTAACTGATTTATTTTATGTGATTTTTAAAAAATTTATTATTTTATTTCCTTTAAAGTCCCTGTCAACATCTGTGGGTGTTCCTGCTCCCATTTTCTGGAGGGTTGGGTGCTAGGGCTGGCCATTGTACACCTCTCGGGATGTGGCAGGCGATTTCTGCTTGTGCTGGTGGAGCTGTGTGAAGGAGCCTTGGCACACCGTTCCCAAGCCTGCGTGTGACTCCGTGCGTCTGTCTCGTGAGCCTGTCTTTCCCCACGCACCAGGAGCGGTTCCAATTAGCCGCAGATTTAACTACCAGGGTGTGAAAGGGGCTGCCTGACCTGTGCGGGCCAGCTGAGGTGGGACTGGCTCGAAGCGTCCATGCCTACAGAGCCGAGAGGGAGCCATGGCGGTGGGCACAGTGCTGGGGGAGGATGGAGCAGGACAGACACCCCTGGCATCACTTTGGCCAGAGAGGAGCTGGTGACGAAGAGCTTTGCGTTTTCTGAACTGTTTTTTAGATAAAAGGAAATGCCAATTCCAGGACTGTGGTTGGCCCATACACGTGAAGGTGCATGGAAAAAAAATCCAGTTGTAAAAGGGGAAAGAAATGTCCGCTCTCCGTCTTGGAGAGCTCTCGCCCGGGGCTGATGGACCATAGGGCAGACTTTCGGGTTCATTTTTTCCTTCTGACCATGACAAATTACTTTTTTTACAGCAAGCAGCACGATAATAACACGAACAACTTTTGGTGTTCAGACAGTACATTCTGGTAACTGGGCAGCAGTGCACTATTCATTATGAAATAGCTTTCAGATAATGTAGTCAAAATTGCATCCTGACCTAATAAAGGGAGGTTTCAAATATCAGTTATAAAATGTGAAATTTCAGGAGGAAATTGTTATGAGATCTTTCCTCAAGGGAAAGGGCAGAATAGTTTAAAATTCTTCCAAGATACAAATAGTATCAGAACTTTTGGTAATGCTCTTAACAGGTTTGGACACAGCATACTCCTTGCAGAACAACTCGTGTTTCACAGCAGCCTGGGTAGGATAAATTTCAATCTGGCCGTGCAACTGGTAAAAAAAGCAAGGAAAAATCAAGCAGCTCTCAGAGCACAAACCTTACAGACCTTATATTTGTCATTAAAATCTTCAGTTCGATTCTGGATGTGGTTGATTCTGGACAGCGGATCAAGTGTCCCCCTGTAAGGTGAGGTGTTGGGAAACCTTTGGTGAGAAGCGAGTCTCGAGAGCGGTTGGGAATTTCTTGGCACTGGACTTGCAGCAGGTGAGATGTGGAAGGGAAATCAGGCGTGCTGCTGGTGTATGACAGAAAGCAGGAAAGCAGGCATGGGTAATGAGATGCTTTACAGGGGTAAAGCCCGTTGATCGTGGACAACCTGCCTTTCTCCACGTCCTGAAGTTGGTAAGACTCCAACCTTCGTGGGGAGGAGAAGCACGTGGTGGCTCCTGGGCTTTCCCAGTGGGGCAGGGATGGGTATCTGGTCCATAATTTGCCTGTGGTAGTGTAATTGTGGTCTCGGTAGCATTTGCTGGCTTGCTTCCCGCCATGCTGGAGATCCCTCGGCTCTGCCCTCGTGTGACACAGGCGCTGAAGGTGTCGCTGGGAGCTGTGGGTGGCTGGAATGAGCTCAACCACCAGCACGCTCCCCATGCCAGCAGTGCTGGCAGAAAGAGCGTGGGGAGCTGTGACCCCGAGGCACGATGAACACGGTGGTGCTCAAGCGTTGTGTTGATGTAGGCAGCAGGATGCTGCTGCCATTGGGTGTATTTACATAGAATAAACAAGCCCTCCTGTGCGGTGGCTGGGCAGGGCTGGTAACGAAGCCTGTGTTGTTATTGCTAGGAGAGCTAAGTAAAAACCGAGTATTGGTCTTCGTTTCCATATGGGGCTCCACGAAGACGAGCTGAACTTACCGTGGCCCAAATACTGTGCGACCACTTTGTGTCCATGGCCAGGGAGGCTTTGGCTGTGCTGCGCGGTGCTCGGCCCTCGCCAGTCCGGTGCCCCTTCCAGTAACGGGCACCTGCAGTAGGGTTGGGCTGGGGCCTGGTGGGCCACTTCCAAAGACAGTCCGATTTAATACCAGGGAGTTAAAATATTACTCGTTTCTTGCTAACGCACTACTCTTGCATTCATTTTTATGGAGTCTGAACAATTAAATGACATGTCTTCTCCCATGCATAGACCGTGCAGCACTTTTTTAGGATTGTTCTGAATGATAAAAAAGGTGTCTTGGTTTTTGTGGTGATGGCTTTCAGTCAAACATGGACAGGCGTCTGTTCTTCTAGTGCTTCTCTTTTCTCTCAGTACTCCTGGCTAGCAGAAACCCTGTTATTTTAGACGCATGCGTGTGTATGTATAATTAAAAGTCAAAATAGTCATTGAATATGTAAGGTACATTTTTATGCATCCTATATTAGTATCAAATTTTGGAATATCAAGATATGTGTAAATAAAATATATTTACATGGATATTGTATATGCATAGATTATATACTTATGAATATAAGATATGTACCTATAAAACTATATTATAAATATCTACTGTTTAAGTATTTATCTGTGTGCATGCATTTTATGTATATAGTAAGTAAACATAGAAGATGTTATAAAATGGCTGATGTTTATTCTTATATCCTTTGCAGGAAAGATTTCAAGTGAAGAATCCTCCGCACACATACATCCAGAAGTTGAAAGGCTATCTGGACCCGGCTGTAACCAGGAAGGTGAGGAGCGTCCTGTTTCCTCTCGCCCATCCCTCATTCCTCGGCAAGGATGGTCCCGGGGTCCGGGTTCCTTCCTGCCTTTGTGTAAAAGGCCCCATAAAAGTCTCTGAGAAGAGTTTTGGAGACGGAACAAACTGCAGAGAGAAGCAAAGAGAAGTTGGAAAGACGCTGCTGTTTTTGTAGCTCAGAAAGGACAACAGATATAGCAAAGAAAAGGACCATCTGACACATGAAACAACTTGTTCTAATAACTTCAGCTTCAGTAGTCTGACGGATTATCACTGAGCTGTACTCTAGGTCTGACTTTTCATGTGGGCAGTGCTGGTGGTGAATAAAACCTCTGTCAGATGGTGTTTTTCTCACCCATGTGAAGGGGATGTTGGAGTTTCGAGTCCTTTTCTCTGGGCATTTGCATGACCGAAGTTCAGTACAGCTGGCATAGTTTGCCTCTCACTTGCAGCTCCTCTGAGGCATCAGGGTTGTGAAGTAAAGACATCATCTGGGGTGTATTTACATGGCAGAGCCTCATCCATCCTTCTGCATATTCTTTTGTCCAAAATAGATTGATAATCACTCATGTAAGGCTCAGGCACTTCACTTGGCCTTTCACGTGAACGTCGTGCATCCCTGAATGAGGCTTCTGTTCCGGGATGCATTTGTGGCTGGTTCTGATATTTCTGCGCCGCTCTGATGGCCTTAGTAATAGACTCCAGGATTTTAGAATAATAGTAAACCTGCATCCCATTTAGAGGACTATCGCTGAACCTTTGGTATTTAACCACTTCGGATATCAGCTCATATCCTGTGTTGAGAGTTATAATAGCCATTAAAAAAAACAACCAAAAAAAGGCAGCAAGCGCCTAGCAGATCCTGCCATTGACTGCCTCTGCCTTGTCCTCAACAAGCGCCGCTTTGTGTCGCCGTACAATTAGCCGAGGTTGGTGCCCTGCGGTAAAATACGTATCCTGACACAGGGCTTCCAGGCCGGGGCCGGCTCCAGCCGCGCCGGAGGTGCACCTCCGTCCCTGCGAAAGGCGAAGGGCAAACACTGGGTGCCCTGTGCCTCCAGCGCGCCGTCGCTAGCTCGTGTCTTCAAGGCTGCAGTAATGTCTTCTGACAGTGCTTCTCTTGTTGGAGGCTCTGACAAGGAGTAGGAAACCATTTAGTAGGAAACCTTTAAATTTGCCTGTAGCCGATTGTAGGTTTGTTTTTTTTTTTAAAATGGTGAACAGAGGTCTTTGTGTTTTATTCCTGAAGGGTTTTTGAGATTCATTTAGTGTTTGGCTTTGCTCTGTGGTTACTCTGTAGGCACACATTAAAGCCTTTCTTATCCTAATACCACTATAAGAGTCCCATGACAAAACCTAAGGAGCCTAAAAATAACTCCATTGAGTTCCTCTCTTTTGTTGCGTTATTCTCTATCACCAGCAGCCTTTCCTCAGCCTGGGCTGCGAGGCGGAAAGATTTACAGACGGGCTTCTGGACAGAGGCGCGATATTGTGGTGAGAGCTCGTGTTACCAGGATTATTGCCGTAATTGAGGTGGTGTCAGCATTTTTGCTGATGATCCCCAGTGTGGCCAAGAGAAGGTGGCTCCAAACGCTGCTGCAAAATGTGCGTTTCAGCTTGTAATTGGGGTCTTAATGGCTCTTCCTGGGAAAACAATTGCTTTATGTCTGAGCTGAATTTGAAACAGGAAAATGAAAGTGTTGAAATTACACATTTTTAAAGAAATTGCAGTTTGGTGGCTCCCAGAGCCCAGTAAAGCACAGAGCCGGATCATTGCTCTCTGCCATGGTTGCAAATAGCAGTCCGGCCTCGCTGGGGCATGACGGTCACCCACGGGGCGAGCGAGAACATGCTGCCTATTTCTGCTGTGCCCTCCCACCCCTGCCTCCTGTCTGCCTCTCGCTACATCAATATTTTACCTTTATTTCTAGAGAGGTAAGGTTTTGTATTGTTTGCAGTTGTATTGTGTCAACTCTCTCGGGAGAGAAGGCGCTGTGTTTTTGTACTCGGAGCTAATTAACCGAGGTCCAGAGAAACTCTATGTCTGCTCTCAACTAGCTAGTGCAAAGTAAAAATTAATAGCGCCTTGTGTCTACTAGGACTTTACAGCGAGACATCTATTTTGGTCTGCCAGTGGCTTTCTGAGCTGGGATTTAGTCTTACCTCGGGTAAGCCAGTGGCGCTAACTAGCACGTGATAAAACCCTGGTGAAAAAGGCAGCTGATAACTTTCACGTAGGTCAGCAAGGCAAGGTAAATCCTATCCTTTCATCATCTTCACCTCAATAAATGAACTCACGAGAATTATTAACTGCCAAGTAGTCCCCTTGATCTTAGTCTGGCTTTGTGGTGGTGCCCTGAGAATAAACCCTTTTTTCCGTAGTATTCCGAGCATAGTCCTACTTGCAGCAGCATCTCTTGCGTCCTAAGCATTTAGAAGCCCTTTCCAAACACATCAAGTCTGTGCGAGTGATAACTGATGCCCGAGTTGGTTGTTAAGTACCACAATTCCAAGGTGATTATCATTGTCCATCCACTTCTGCTCTCATTTAGCTTGTTCATGAATGGGAATTTACCAAAGTCAACTGCTCCAGAATAATTTATCGAGCTGTTTTAGTAGATTTCCATGGGCAAGGAGCCCCAGGCAGGAGAGAAGGCGACAGTCTTTCCCCAGCTGGGAGAGGAGGCGGCATCGCTGGCTCACTCTGTTGGCACACCGAAGGCAGCCCTTGCTCCACGTTGCTTTTGCAGAGGTTGGAGATGAGCTGCTTGACTCGACTTGAGATGAGTTGGTGTGTGTTTAGGGGTCTTCTGCCATGACTGGTGCCTGCTTTGAGCCGTGGAGCAAAGTGGGGCTCTCACTGCCTCCCAGTGACTTTTTCCCAGGTCACCCTTTCTGCTCCTATACGGAGATGACATAAAACCTCATCTCCTTTCTGCTGTGTTGCTGCCCAGTGTTTTACTTCTGACGTTTTATGGCCTTTTCCCAGCATCTCATTTTGCAGATACAACTTAGTGTGCACAAATTATTAAAGCATGCAGATGGCAGCACGTGTGTATTTCATTATTGGCTCACACCCACAGGTTTGGTAATTACACAGAAATCATGGCAGGTTTTTTGGTGTGGGTGTAAAGTCGTGAAAGCGAGATTAAAACACCAGGCTGAGATAAGAAGCCTGAACACTGTCGTTCTCAGTGGAGAGCTTGATACTAAAACAAAGCTTGTATTGTAAAGAAATGTTTATTTATCTACAGACTTTTAATTTTCTTAATCCTGGAAACTCAAAAATGTGCATGGGAAGAGAAGTTATTTTTCTGCGCATGTTTTTGTTGACTGCCGGACTATTGTTGTTGCATTCCTCAGGATTTAGAGGGCTTCTCAGTTTACCTTAATGTTTTATTTATTCAATCTGTGCTGTGTGAGATGTTGATATTTTTAATAGCATCACATGAGTCTAATTGTTATTTTTGCCTGCTCACTCAATTACAGAAATTCAGAAGACGAGTCCAAGAGTCCACTCAGGTACTCCGAGAACTGGAAATTTCTTTAAGAACGAATCACATCGGGTAAGAATTTTTGGTGGCCTCTGGTCTAAGTTTTTTTTTGTTTGTTTTACATCTACTGAGGAGGCCTTTGGGAAAGTTTCTCTTTGCTTGCCAAGCAGTGATACCACTTGATGGATCGTCGAAGCCTGAAGGGCTCAGTTAAGGGGTAGCTGGGCATCTCCGGAGAATAATTCAGCTCTAATCCTTTCATGATAGGGTTCACCCACATCACTAGGAAGGCTGCGAGAAGATTGCAGTCAACTTCTGCTCACCCTAAGTTAGTCACAGCAGCAGTGAGCATGTCTGTGTCTAGAATAGTAATAGTATTGCAGCTATAAATATATATAAAAAAAACCCCCATGCTGTTTTATAGCTTTAACATGATGCAGTTCATGAAGCCTGGCTTTCCCAGTATTTTACTTCTACAAAGCACAAAATTCCTCTCAAATAGCAAACGTAAAAGAATCTGAGAGACTTCAGTTTTTATTGAACGTGCCGTTCCCATCTCTGTTTCCACCGGTCTCGCCTCTCTGCTTTGGGTCTTGGGACCAGAAGCCAGTTCAGCACTGGTGCATCAGCCAGGAAGGTTTCTTCAGTGTTTTGTTTCATGATCTCACACTGTGTCCAGCTCAATTACATAAATTTTATTGGACGCTCCTCTTATTTTGTGGAAACAAGGGCATTTTGAACTGTGGGAGGAAGAGCCGTTCTCCCTCTGTGGGAGCTGGCTCCCCAGCGTGGCGTGCATGGACGCTGTGCACAGCACCAGGGGACCCTCCTGCAAGCTGTGCCGTCGCAAATATGTCCAGCAAACTTCTCCCCCGCCCCTGCTCTGGCTCCTGCTATGTTTTCCCTGTTTTCCAACCCAGAAGATTCCCCACCAAAGACTTAGGGCATCCGAAGCATGACGCTCTGCAGATTTATGATGGCTCATGGGTGTGCGGAAGGAACCGTGATGGTGCACCAGATGAATAAAGGAGGCTGACAAGACCAATGTTTATTTATTTAGTTTAGTCGGCTGAAAGATGTGTTTCAAAATATATTTTATAAATATGCCAGGTTGTTTATTTTAGTAGGTAGGCAGCGAAAGATTTAAAGCCTGAAGACTGGAGTAACTCAGAGGCAATGAATTCCCACTCTGCTGAGAGCAGGGGATCCACAGCTGCGAGGCCCTGGAGGCAGAGCGAGCCCGGAGCCCCAGTTCCTTCCCTGGCTCCCCACTTGTTCCAGTGGCACCTAACCTGCTCCTGGTGGAGTTTTGGCTGCCCCGCTTGGGTTTGGAGGAGAGCTGGGCTGGGGCTGTGCTGAGGCTCCTTGCTTGCCTGGGTTTGCCCCCAGATGTATGGATTTTCAAACTTTATTAGGCACTTTCAAGTTTTTGAAAGCTTTGGAAAGTAAGAGTCTTTTCTGAATGGAAGATAATTCTGCGTAATTCTCAGGGACCAAAATTCACAGTAAGAGATTAACATCTTTTAAAAAAAGAAGGCAGAATTACTTAAATGTACATCCAGGATGCCAGATCTCGCCCTTGGTGCTATTACTCTTTTGCTGTTGTGCTGTCTGTATGCTTTTGAAATGCTGCTAGAGATCAAGATGTAGAAGAAAAGTAAACCAGGTCCCTGCAACTCATGCATTAGAAGTTGGCTGTAGCCGCTGCTTGGTGGTTTGTTGTCGTGGTTCAGCCACGTGGTTCAGCTACAGTGAAGAAAATTAACTCCATCCCAGCTAAAACCAAGACGTTTGTGCAGCGGCGCATGCCAGGGAGGAGATGAGCCTGGCTTTGGAGCGAAGCTGGGCAGCAGCCGAGCTCCCTGGTGCACCCCCGGCCCTCGTGCAGCAACACCGCTGTGGTGGGGAAGGCACTTACCCACTCCGGAGCTCAGGACTTAGAAGAAGTACTCTGAAACATCTAGTTTCCGAGCAGTGTGTGTAGGGGGTTTTATGCTGTTACTGGTGGAATGTTTTTCCTATCACGGTGCTGCAAAAAAGCTCCTTTCAGTACATTTATAAAGTCCTCTGAAGGACTCTTTTAAGGTCTTCTAAATGATAAAGGGCATTTTAAAAAAGCCTTCTTTTCCTGTCTGAGAAAGCAAAGTTTTGCTCAGCAGTGCTGCCTTTCCTGCAACAGACCTGCCTCTAGTTGATCTGACAAGAATTCCAGTAACTGCACGAAGCCTGTGAAATGCTCTGATGTCTAATGATTTTTCCTACAGATGGGTCAGGGAGTTCCTGAATGAAGAAAACAAAGGCCTGGATGTTCTGGTGGAGTACTTGTCGTTTGCACAGTATGCAGTCACGTAAGTAAGACATGCCTACTACTCTCTGGGCTTGCAGGGCGGAGCAAGACTCTTGCCATCGCTACCCAGCAAGAGAGGGAGGTGCTGGGGCAGATGCTCAGCTTTTCTAGCAGAGCTTTCCTGCCAGCAGCTTGGTATAATACTCTGTGTGTACCTTAATGCAGAGAAAATGGTAACATTAATCCAAAACCATTGGATCGTAACATGTTGCAGAGAAAAAAGCGCCTAAGTTTAAGCCTTGACATTATTTATATCTAAGACTGCATTGACATATATTTTAGCTTTGGCCTCTGAGCGTCTTAGAGGTTCAGAGCAAAAACATTCAGCAAACGCGTGGAAGCATGCAGGCTTCCTTAGAAATAGGTTTGCAATTAGTGTCCGACCCCAAGGAATTATAACACTGCCTACCTTGTTCAAAGCAACATCCACACACGAACCACCTCTCACAAGGCTCGCGGCAAGCAAAGTTGTTGCCGTTGTGCGCGGTAGCTGCGCTGCAAGACCAGAGAAGGAATTTCGAGGTGATTTTGCAAGTCCTATGGAAGAACCTTTTGCCGTTCTGACATCTGGTTAGCTGGGAGTCAGATTTGGTCGCTCGGGTAATGAATCATTAAATGTACTCTATTAAAACAGTTGGGGAAAAATCAGCTTTCGTTACTCGTTATATCACACAATATGAACTAGATGTTCAGCTTGTTCTGTATATCCACAGGCTTTCACTTCAGGATATTGTAGGAATAGATTTTTTGTATAAAATTGTATGAAAAGAAGCGGTAGGTTAAAGATACCGTTGTAGTTAGGAACTCGAGCTGAGCAGAGTTGATGTTTTTAGAAAAGATGCCATCAGATATATATATACCATTGCACAGAAAAGCGATTTTTGGTGGGGTTGCAATAAAATTAATGAAGGAAAATTATATGTTATAAGATGTTACTAACACTGGAAAAAACTGTGCACAGCAAAAAGAAGTGTTTGTATAAAGACTTCTTCCTAAAATTATACAAATGTATGCAAGTTAGCTTGCTGGGTTTTTCCCCTCTCTAACATGGTAAACATGAGTAATAACCTCAAAAGCTGTAAGGGGAACAAGAAATTTTTGCTGGAAATAGCAGTATAATGGGCAACAAGTCAGAAATCAAAAACCTGTAATGATTATGGTAATGTAGTAATGTATGCTGGGAGATTCATGAGGGCCAGCAAGCCAGTGTAAATGCTCGGTCACGTATTGATGGAGGAAACTGAGTTCGTACTTGCACAAAGTATTGATTTATTGAAATAAAATGGAGATGGCTGTAAGCATTCTCCCTCTTTCCTTCAAGGCAGGGCTAATCATCAGCAAAGCAGCCACTGTTGCATTTGTTTTGCGTTGAAATAGAATAGTAGGTAGCTGTTTGATCCTTCTCAGATTGTGCGCTCGTGTGGTTAGCTGCTCCCTTCGTCAAGGCCCACATTTGCTGCACTACGCATCTGAAGCTCGCACCGAATTGCAGCCGAAGGGAAGTTAGCCTGCACTGCTTTCTTCCTTTCTCTTTGTAATCTTTTGGGACCTACTAAGATCGGCAGATGTTGAACAGGAAGGAGAATGCTGTGTGCATCTTTTCTGTCTAAGCCGGCGTTGGAATTTCGGTTTCCTTTCAGGTTTGACTTTGAAAGTTTGGAGAACAATGTGGAAAACTCAATGGACAAGTCCAAACCTTGGAGCCGATCGATTGAGGACCTGCACAGGGGCAGTAATTTACCCTCGCCAGTTGGCAACAGCATTTCCCGCTCTGGCAGACACTCAACTCTACGGTAAGGAGTTAAACCGGGCAGTGGGTGACCTGCAAACAGCGAGTGCCCAAGTGAGAAGGGTCAGTATGGTTTTCCAGTTAGAATATTTTTCATCTTCCCTCTTTTCACAGTATAGGCTTGATACATATAGGAAATGTGTCAGCGTACTGATGCTTTTGAGGTGGAAAGAAGTGCTAAGCTAGTAACGCGGGGCAGCATTACACAGCAATTGGGGAAGAGACGAGAATAGCTCTGCCTCCCTTTCCGATGGCAGAATGATCTAAGGATGCACAATACGTTTCCGTCAGGTACAATGTGGCTTGCACAGAGGAAGCAATTCCTCTTCTCCAAAGAGTGCCTCAAGATTTCCATGGACCCAGCCAGTCTGGGGCTCCGATCTGGTGTCTCGTCCAAAAAGGTCTCTTCTAGCAGCACATTCCTTCCGTGCTGCTATGAACAAGAGGGTTTTTTTTTTTTAAAGGCCACTTCCATCCTTCAGACCTGCTGTAAATACTAGCACCGTCCCAGGCTTTACTATTGTCATGGTTTAGCCCCAGAAAATTAACTCTATGACAGCTATGAAGTGTCTCTTTCTCAATAGTGGGGTCTTTTTAGTTTGTGGACAAGACAGGATCACTTCCCAGGACTGAATGGCAGTCAATACTACATTCCTTCCATGCTTCACTATTATAAAACATCACCTTTAGACTAGCAGTACTGTTACCTAGGGGCGTGGCTCAGAGTGCTGAAAGGTATTTACTCATATGCTTTTTCATCTTTTTTGGCTTTTGTGGGGTTTTGTTATAGTACTGTGAGCATAAAGGAGTCCAAAAAAGATGGAGCTGGGGAGGACTTGCAGCTTTTTCCGACATCTTCCAGCTGAGGTTCAGTTTTGGTTTGTCAGTCAGTGGTAGCGTTGGCTCTCTAGCTGATGTTCAGTGAGCGCTTTCCACCCGCAGCCTGAGCGGTAGCGGATGTGGTACCGGGAAGATGTAGTTCACAGCCCTCAGGCAGTGGAGAGGAGACAGACCCACAGCTCTGGTAAAGCGATACAGGCTGTGGAGTGCAGCAGAATCACTTGACCGGTTGAGTTTTTTCTCTAAAGGTTGCAGAGGTGTTCTTAATGATTTTTGTTTTCTTTGACCTTTCAATTACTGTGACAGAAAAATGGTGAATTCTTGTGCTCGCAGGAGGATGTCTGATTCTGCTCTCTGTCTTTGGGAGGCATGCTTGTGACTAGTTACACTAGAAATGCCTAAGTCAGGTATACATTACATGTCTCTTACATTTTTTTCTCTTCATTTCCTTCCATCCTTTGCCCTTTTTCATGTCCCCCTTTATTCCTTACCTTTTTTATTTTTCATTTCAACATCCCCTTCCTTGCATCCTTCATTCCCCTCCCTCTTTTAAATGCTCTTCTCCAATTCTCTCTCTCTCATCCTTCCCTCCTTTGCTCTCATCCGCCTTTCACACACCATCAGATTGGTTTCTCTGCCTGAGCAACTTCAGTTCAAACGCTGCCAGAGCTGCTTTTCAGCCACCTGCCTCTGGAGCGGCTTCACTTTGCGCTCTGCTGATGAGGCTTCCAGCCGGAAACTCTCGTAAGTCCCAGGTGCAAGGTTTAGACAGAGGACGGGCCGTGCAGGGCATGGGAGCCACGTGGCTAGCGCTGCTCCCCATGCCTTATAATCTAGTAATCATACGTCTTGGTAAAGCAACCGCCTGAGCATCAGGGGGGGTTTTCAGCCTCCAAAACGTGTGGTTATCACATTATAACTGCAAAGTGTAGTTTGCTTCCGTAGAATGGGATTTTTCTAAAAAAAAAAAAAAAAAAAAAAAAAAAAAAATTTGTGTTTTACTTTGAAACAAGATACTAGCTTACTTTATCACCTTGCAAATAGTATTACTAGTTTTATACCCGAGACATAGAGCCCTTAGTCATTGTCTGTGTTATTTCATCTTTTTTATTACAAACAGAGACTTCACTCGTATCCAACATTGGCTCAGAAATGTAACCTAGTACAGTGTTTTTCAGCCAAGCGCCCCCTCCTGCCTGCAGAGCCATCTTCGTACCGGGGCAGCTTGGGCAGAATCCGTCCAACATTTAAGTGGAATTAGCATCTTGGGTTTGTGTTTCATTAAAAAAAAAAAACCACTTGTGTTTTAAAATATGTACTTTTTCAATAGCTGGGGACTGTGTGTATTTAAAAAACTAAAGGTAAAAGTAGATGGGAAGTTTTTAAGAAGGCTTTTTATGTATAATTAGTAAATATTGGTTAACTGAAACTGAATCTTTTCCTGAGAATGAGCTAGCGCTGATCAGATGAGGAGGGTGTGCAGGATGGCATTGCTGGTCAAAACCAGGAGGTTCCTGCCCCGTTGCTGGGTAGACGACATGTCTGGGACATGTGGAGACCCAGGCCATAGATGCTTCTGTGTGGAAGTTCCTCTTCTGTCTGTTATAAAAGCCATTAAAATGGAGAGAAGGGAAGAAGGGGCCCTCCCCCTTGGGTGAAAAAGGAGAATTCTGACAATCTTACCAGGGTAATCCAGAATTCAGGAGCTGGGCTCATCCCTGCTACGCCATAGCAGTATGAAAAATGGGAACAGATTTGGCCTGGATGCATTTTTGTTAAAAGAGCAAGAAGATTTGGGGAGATGATGTTTTCATGCCACCTTTAATCCTCTTTTTCTTGTTTTCAGTGCTTGTGTGGCAGGATCATGGCACCAGCTTTCCCGCCTGTCCTCAGGGTTCAGCCGCAGTAAACCTGCTGCAGCCCTCAGGACCCTGCACCATCCCAGCTGATCTGTGCTGTACCCATTTAGTTACAGCCAAAGGAATAGGAGATAAGCACAAAGTGACGCTAGGAAGTACTGGCAGGATGATACCCCTTGCGTGCCTGCAAACGATGGGGCTCCACCGTAGCGAGTTGCCCCTGCAACCAGCCAGGGCAGGCTTGCTGCGGCGGGAGCTCACCCGGCGGTGACATGGGCACGGAGGCTTTCTGTCCGTCCGTTTGCGTGGCTGAGGCTGTCCAGTTCTAATTCTGACTTTAACTGGCTTCCTGTAGCTCTTCTTAGTCGCGCTAAACCCTGCCAATTCCCTGCTCGCTGGGTTTCCTTGGCAACTGAGGTTTCTTTTTTTTCAAGAGGAGGCACGGGGATTTGGGAAGCAAACACCAAAATGAGGGCAGAAGGATAAAAACAGGGATGAACCTTTGGGGATTTTATTGCTCCTTTTTTGGGGGGAAAAGAGCATTACTTTCACATGAGAGTCATACTCTCCTGTCAGATAAATATTAATGCGGAGTTTGTAATGTCCCAGCCCATTAGAAATTCCCTTTCTTCTGAGTCAAATACTTCAATTTTTATGTGGATTGAACTGAGAAACTTCATCTCTTTCTTCAAAATCTGTGGAGTCTGTAATGAGAGAGTGGTCCAGGCAAACGTATCTCAATCCATAAGCGGGCTTTGAATGCATTCACTGATCAGACTCAAGTTTGGCACTGCTTCTCAGGCTGCAATGACTTGGACTTTGCCGCTACCACTTTCACTGCTCAGGAACCAGCTGACTTGGTCATCATAATTTTTGTCAGACACTTGCTAATTTAACTGGGCGTGTTTTTGAGCAGTCAGTTGTCGGTCTCATGATTCCTGTGGTTTCTCTACGTGAGAACCACAATTTTCACAGACCTCGGACAGGCGGGAGTCAGGCAGTGGTGTCGCTGGCAGCCGAGGGTAGCTCCAGTGCAGCCCTTCCGTGTAGCCTGCTTGGTGGTGGTGTGGGGGTGTTTGTCGGTGAATGCCCTGGTCGAACTGGGGGAGAATCCCCTACAGTACCCGTCTGTGTTTGCTGACAGAGGTGAAGAAACACGCTCGTTCCCTTGCTGGAGGTTGCATGGGATGGGCCCAGCGTTGCAGAGCTGAGCACCACCTGTGCGTGCATTTACACCTGTAGTCAGGCACTGGCTGCATCCCCTGGGCGGAGGGAGGGAGACCAAAGCCGGCTGTTTGCATTTCTTTTCTTGCCTTTTTTAAGCAGCAAATACCTCCTCAGCTTCATAGATTAATAATTTTCCCACATTCTTTTAGATGAAGACAAAACCAGCAGGCTCAAAGTCATTTATTTTCTTTACATTCATAGCACAAACCAGCTTTGCTGCCCGTGTCCGAAGCGGCAGAGAGGAGGCATTTTCGGGCAGCACAGCTACCTGCTCTGGCACTCCCACGGCAGATGTTTATGTCCCAGTGTGGGCAGAGGAGCTGATCGTACCTCACTGGTTTTAGTGCCTGTGGGGGCCACTGCTGAGCACCAGCTTGTGGTCTTTCCTTCTCCAAGGCCTCATCCCCTGTAGAGGGGTGCAAGTTCGGGGTCCCCATGTCCAGCAGACCCAGCTTGTAACTTGCTTTAAGAGGAGATAAGAGAAATCCAAAGTTAGTAGGAAGTGCCAGGACCTTCCCCTTCCAAAGTCCCTTTCTGCTGTCAGAAGAAACAGAGGCCTCAAGCTGCATCAGGGGAGGTTTAGGTTGGATATTAGGAACAGTTTGTTTACTGCAAGAGCGGTCAGGCCCTGGCACAGGCTGCCCAGAGAGGTGGGGGAGTCACCGTCCCTAGGGGGGGTTCAAAACCCGTGCAGACGTGGCACTTGGGGACATGGTTTAGGAGGCCTGGGGGTGTTGGGTTGGGGGTTGGACTGGATGATCCTAGAGGTCTTTTCCAACCTTAATGATTCTATGATAAGGATGTTCACAATACAAACACCACCACCTCCAAACCACCACCACCAAAACTACAGAAATGCAATCCAAAACCACCAAGCCCCGATGACAACCAGGAGTTGCAGCCCACACAGAGCTGGGCGAGCTGCCACGGGAGTGGTGAGGTCCACCCTGGGCTGTCCTCCGCTCTCCTTGCTCTTACTGTGGGGGAGGCAGTGTAGACAAAGGAGGGCATGATATTCTTTAGCAGATAAGAAGATAGAAATGATAGAAGAAACCAGCTGTAACTTGTATTTGTTATTAACGCGGTGCATTAGAAGTCTATGCCATTGGACTGGGCACATGTCCTTGTTTTAAGCACGAAAGTCCTCTCACTGCAGTTGGTGTTAGAGAGCAGGAGTTTGTACTGAGATTTGTGATCGCTTACCATGGTGGAAAAGGCTTTTATTTACTTTGAGTATCCAAATTTGTTGTGTAGGTGTTTTAATTATCCATCTGTGGGTCTTCAGCGTCAGCACGAGCTGTTTTGCACCAGAAGATGCCCTTGTGTGTGGTGTTTTCTAGGTCTCTGTTGTGCAAAGTGCTGGATGAGTCCAGGACTCGCTGGACATTTTTAGCGGTTCTGGCTGATCACGTTAACAAAGTAATGTGGACATGGAGGCAGGAGGGGTTTTTCATTTGTTAAATAATTGAATAAAAATGATGAGTAAGTTATTCTTGAACAGAAACATAATTCTTTTAAATCAGGGCGAGAAAAGGAACCTTAAACCGTACCATGTATTTCAGCATAGGTTTAGCCTCGGTTTTAATGGTGGTTGGTTTTCCCACGCGGGTGCAGTGTCGCGGCTGTGGAAATGCCAGATCCTGCCTCCCTCCCCGTAGCCTCCAGCAGCAAAGGCACGAAGCTGTGGGGTAGCTTCCTCCCCACGTGTGACGGCCCGTACCCACCGCCGATGGCTGGCAGGAGGAAAGCATTACACACTGCAGGAGCTTGCACGTGGTCAGGTTTTCTGTTTCTGCTTTTTTTCAGAAGTAAGGTTTTATAGTTCTTCTTTAAAGGAGGGGCAGAGGAAATGAAAGAGGAACCATCTGAATTTAATTACCAGGATAAATATACTCTTGGTGACATAATCTTTGACCTGCAGCAGACAGGAAATCAAAACCAACGATTCATCCAGATGCTCGGATCAGCCTAATGTTTAGTAACAAGAAATGAAATAAAAGCAAAAGAAGATCATCCACCCTGGCTTGGCTCATGTTGCGTAAAGGGAGGTGTTAGAGCTACTGCCAGTCTGCCCTGCCTTTAGGAAGGAAACAAACAGGGGTCGTTGCAATTGCCGCTAATACAGAGAAAGCGTCTTGAGCCTTAGTTCCAGTGTGCAGAGTCGTCGTAAAAGAGTTTCTGTACAAAAAAATCCTCATTAATTCTTGGCATTTGTGTCTGTGTGAAGAAATTTGCATCTGTTGAAGGGAAGCGATCTAAATCTAGGGCAGAATCCCATCTGTGCTGGAGATATTTTCTCTGCACTGCAGCTCTCAATTGCATATTCTGTACCCGTTTCTCAGCCTCATCGTAAACTGAAGCGGGTGGAAGCTCGGCGAGCCGGAGGGTGTGGGCTGGGAATATCACTGATGATATCACTGAGTAACACGCCACCGACTGGGGCCGTGCGGGATGGTGGGGAAGGCAGGAGGGCTGCTGCGGAGAGAGCGCGGAGCGAGGTGTGCAGCCTGGGCTGGAGCTGCGTACCTGCCCCGGGGCAGGGTCCCCAGAGAGGAGGGTCATCCTGCGTTTTGGGAAGAGGACAGAACAGCTGCCTCTGACTTTGCCTTCTGGCTGGTCCTGAGGCTCTTCCAAGTGAACATCTCCAGGCTTCAAGGCAGCGGTTTTCCTGGCTGGGGGCAGGTAGTGCCGTACGGGGTGCCTGCAGCCCTCCTTGGGTTTCTGTGGGTTTTTTCCACTTCTTCAGAAGAGGCGAATATTGGCTTCACCTCAGACCTTCCTTCTGGTGCCTGCATTGCTTTGCAGAGAAGGGGTTTGCTTCGGTGCCTGGAAATCCATGTAGGTAGTGAGCGGTGTAGAGGGTGTAGAGGAGAGCATCTCTCAGCCTGGGAAGACTCTGTCCAGGTGGCTGGATCCCGGGATGAGTTCCTAGGGAGATCAGACCCAGTGTGCTCCAGGGTCCTGCCGCACTGCGGAGTGCCTTTGCTCCCCGATTCTGTTTCTCCTCACTCCTCAAGCAGCTGGAAATACCAAATTCTGGCTTTATGGTTATCTTTTATTTGTTTAAGGAGACATGGCTCCCATTTGTTACAGCTGGCTAAACTCCGTGAGGTGTTTAAAGGCGTTCTGAAATTTAAGGAGTTGATACACCAGGCACCGAGGACAATTTTTCTTCTATCAGATTTCTGGCTATCAGACGAAGATTTAATCACTCTGCTTATTTAAAATTTAAAGGAAAATAATGTGTGCAGCCTTTACTAGTTTAAAACTGAGATAAGTCATCGTAGGAACGATCTCTGTGTGACTAGAAATGACTTTTAAGTCTCCTTATTGCAGTGTTTTTCATATTTAGTGGAATGAATGTATGGAAATAAGCTAGTGTGGTGTGGTTACATGTTCTCCAGCCATCACTGGCAGCACTTCCATACTTCCCAGTTCGGACTCAGTGTAGGGCTCCCAGGCAAAGGTTGCGCTGCTCTTTTTTTGTCTCAGGAAGGGAGGTTTGGAAAACAGATGAGTCCCTGAGCGCAGGGTCTGTGTGTGGGCAGGCAGCCCCTCCGCAGGGACGCAGGTGGGACGGCAGGACAGCCCCGGCTGGAGCTCCCTGGCTGGCCCCATTCCCACCAGGACCAGCTGGACAAAGTGTCCCGGAGCCCAGGTGCGAGGTGCAGTGCGGCACCCCCTCCAAAATGCTCGCAGTGCCTTGGGGCCAGCGGGACAGCCCCACAGCGTGGGGAGCAGCCTAATCCTGTCCTGGTCTGCCGAGGCACAGCTTGTGCCTTTCCTCGAGGTCTGCTCCCCGAAACCCAGCTCCTGTGCTTTAACTGCTTGCGCCGGCTCAGGCAAAACTAGGTCATGTTTCCTGCAAACCTGAAATCCGTCTGGAGTGCCCTGAGCCAATTTATGCATATATATATATATATATATATATGGGAAAAAAAAGCAGTTTGACTGAATTCTGCTTTGAATTTTGGGGTTTCTTTCATCTCGGCACTTCTGGAAAATGAAAGCAAAGGGAAGTAATTGCTGAAGCCCGAGAGTCGCTGGCTCTGCGTGGGGAGGGTGGTTTTGCTGCGTGTTCTGCGCTCATCCCGCGCTGGAGCTGCGGGGTGGGGAAG
Source organism: Phalacrocorax aristotelis (assembly GCF_949628215.1). Lineage (NCBI taxonomy): Eukaryota > Metazoa > Chordata > Aves > Suliformes > Phalacrocoracidae > Phalacrocorax > Phalacrocorax aristotelis. The sequence continues at coordinate 1,985,906 of NC_134280.1, read as the reverse complement.
GCTCCTGCAGCCGCACGGGCGGACACAGCGAGGGTGCTGCTGAGCCGTGGCGGCTGCCGGCACACGGTGCGCCCAGACCCTCCTGCCGGGTTCGTTTTGCTTTGTCCATTCAAAGTGAGAAAATTTACAAGCGTGTTCTTTGCGTTGGAGAGTGAGCTAGTGAGTCAGAATAAAACGAGCCTGTTATTATTTGTTCATGTGTTTATTATTAATCTTTACTATTACTATTATTATCATCATCATTAATGTTATTCACTGATTTTAAAAGCTACGCTCTTTTCTAAACAAAATGAGTAGCATAGGTTAGACAAGTAACTTGCACAGTAGCATTAGCAACAAACAGGGCAACCCCCCCAGACGCACTCGAAATATGCAGAGGAAGCTAAAGGAAACAGTGAAACAGTAGAAACAGAGGAAACAGAAGAAAGAGTGAAGTGTGATAACAGCAACGCCGTATCTCATACCCTCTCTGGTGCTGCCCAGGAGCAGACGCTTCGTCCAGCAGATGCTTAGAGCACTTGCTTAGTCCGAGCAATGCAGGTACCCAGTGATGTTTCTCCTGCTATGTGCTCCTGCTTCCAGCAGCCTGCAGATTTAAGCATCCTGACCTAAGGATTGCCTCTGGAGTTTAATAGTTCTTGATGGACTTTTTTGCTCTTTGAATCGGTGTAAGTGCTTCTGGAGCCCGCGCTAGGCTGTGGGCTCCACAGCAGTCGTGCTGACGAGCTCTTGCTCTCTGGAGCGCTGTGTGAAAGGGTGCCTCGAAAATTAGCAGGTTTGCTTTGATCCTGTCACCTGGTAATTACATGCGATGCCACGTAGTTCCTGTGTTACGAGAAATAATGACAGACGGTTCCACGTTGACTATCTCCATGACTCTCATGCTTTCTTGGAGTGTTGGGGTAGTTCTCAGGAGGAAAAGCCTGGGTCTGCATGTCCCGTGGAAGCTCTCCCGTTCTCCAGCTCACCTTCTCACCCCCTGCCTTTGGCGTGTGTTTGCAGTTGTGCTTTGGGTGCCAGCACTGATTTGTTTAACTCCTGGTTAGGGACTGGAGTGAGAGCTAAGGATGCTGTAATCCAGAAGCTTTCCCCGCTGCAGTTGTTTTCCCAAATCAAACTGAAGAAAAGCCTTCCCGTGTATGTTCTCTGGGCAGCAAAGGTGGCACTGGTGAGTGCGAGGCCAGCTGCAGTTGTCTGAAGAAGCCTTGTTTTTACTGGAGGTTGTATTTACCCCACCAGTCAAGCTTCATCTATGAATTTCTCTTTCTTCCCCCAGCAGAGTTGCTCTTTTGCGTAACAGATATCAGAATTTGCGCATCACCTGCATCACGTTATCTTTCTTTCTGTCTTCCTATTAGCAGACTTTATACTTTCTTCCTCCGTTTTCAGGCCCGAGTGTGATAGTTGGAAATGCAAAAGGATTACTGTGCCTGCCTAGAGGTTTCATCAGCCTCCAAGCGTGTGAGCCGATGACCTTTTGGTCTCCGCTCTCACCTGCATAGGTGTAAATCAGGAGTAAATCTCTGGATGCTGCAGCCCTGTGACTAATTGAGAACCTGCTTGGACCTTCTCTCGGGGCTGTTTTTACACTGGACCTTGGGGGAGCAGGATGAAGAACATGTTTTTCCAACCCCAAATGCCACCCTTCAACGTTGGCTGCCAACTTCCCCCGCAGTGCCGCTGGCTGGGGCTGCTCGCGGCAGGCCGCACAGCTTTGCAGAGAACCCCCGTGTCCCTGGCACAGCTGGGGGGGCCCCGCAGACACCCCACCCCAGTTTGGATGGGGCTTGTCCTGCGTGGTGTGCTGGTGCCGGGGCTCGCTGGGGCAGCACCACAGACACCATCAGTCCATTGCAGCAGTTAGCACATCGCTGTCGAGTTTCTTGACCATAATCATAATCGGCTCATTGCTTATTCGATTTCACATATGTAAGAACATATATGTGTTTCATATGGCAGCCCGTCTCCTTGTCTCCAATTTCCTGAGCTCAGCTCGTGAAGCGTGTTTTTTCTTAAAGAAAATAAGCAGTATCTTTGGAAGAGCTGAAACGTGGTTTTCATTTACTCTGCCATAGAAATGACAGATTTAAAGATTTCCCGTTGTGTCTATTCCATGTACTTATTTAATTGAATTCAAGGTTGATTTACCAGTTAGGGGTGACAATTAAAATAATTAATGCCTCTGTTTTGAAGAAAGTTCCTAAGGTCTGTATTTTCCTCAAATAATTTGGAGGGCTTTCAGAAAGCTCAGCTGCAGCATAGAAGAGAGGCACCATTCTTGAACGAAATGCAGCGGGAATTAATACATTTGCTGATGCCTACAGATGTGCAGTTCCGTTAAAAGTCTGTGCCGCTGCTTGTGCAGAGGAAAGTGCACGGGGAAAAAAAAAAACAGCAAACCTCTGGTTGTGGGTGGATCCTTCTTCCCCCGTTGCATGCCACGAGAGGTGGAGGCACCTGGCTTTGGATGAGCTGTGCTGTGGCTGGCGGTGTCAGCTGCGCCGGGTGGAAGAGCCGAGGCTGGCAGCTGGTGCGCTGTGCTGGCCCGGGGCTGGGCAGCGGTGGCCAGCAGGCAGCAGTGGAGCCGTGCATCTGGAGCTTCGGATGCTGCCAGTGTAAACATCCTGTGACCTCTCTTTCTGCTCTATTTGTGTGTGCATTGTCCGCTCGTCGTCTGCTCTGCAGAACTGAGAGATGTCTGCATTTTCACCCAGTGGAGGAGTATTTCCATTCCTTTATTCTTACCACCTAAAAATAGCCTGGCAATTGATAAGAGCTGTTTTTGTTTGCAGGTATAACACGTTGCCAAGCCGAAGAACACTAAAAAATTCCAGATTAGTGAGTAAAAAAGATGATGTTCATGTCTGCATCATGTGTTTACGGGCCATAATGAATTACCAGGTATTTCCCTTTTTGTTCTTTTGGACCACATTTTGTTGTTGGGAGGGGGGGAGGAAGAGGTCAGTGGTGACTTGTTAAGGGAAAATGATGCGAAGGTTGAAATTCTTACTCATTCTTGGGCAGCGTAGCTGGGAAGCAATGTAACCCGGTCCTTGTGTACCCACGCAGATGGTTTCGTACAGATGTGAAGACACACGTAGATAAGAGCATTTGCACATCGGGCCAGTTCCTGTTCGCAGTGATGGGCTCGGTTTGCACTACTTGACCAGACATGCAGCTACGCAACTGAAGTTATGATTTGTCTCAGAATTTAGTTCTGAAACTTATGAAATGTGAGAATTTTTCAGAAGAGCTGTACGCTGGTAGAAAATCTAAGCTTCCGCTCTTGTTACATGTTTATCGCAAGGCAATTGCAATAACTGCAAGTCAAAGAATAAACTAGACCAAAGCTAATCTTATTTCCATGAGTTTCTTTTCAGTGGGATGCTGTGATAGTATGGCATGTCCAGGTAGCTTCAGAGACTTGGGTTTTTTTGCTAAAACAGTAGCAGCTAAAAGTTCCGTGCTTCAAAGAAAGGTTGTGGTGAACACCTTTATTACGAGTTGTATGGTTGTACGGGGTATTTCTAACACAGCTGCATATGTGAGCTCTGCCCTTGGGGGTACCGGCCCCCTGGGATTTACAGGGTTTCTTACCTCTGATGGGAAGGGTGCAAATAACAATCTTGTACTAATAACCAATACAGTATTTTCCAAAGCAATTTTTTTTTTTTCATTTTTGGAGAGCAAGGGCGGCAGTGCTGGGGCCATAACTGCATGATGCAGTCGCTCTGTGGCAACGTGCACGCTGGAAAAGAAGGGATTTTGGCAGCTGAATCGCAGATCCCTCTTTAGAGAGTAAATTATGCACTTGACCGTCAGAAATACAAAGGGGAGGGAGGGGAAAGGATGAGTGGAGGGGTTGGCAGTGGGGTAGGAGCAGCTCTTGGACCCCTCTTTTTTTGGCTGATGTGGCCAAACCGAGTACTTTCGACACTGTTAGGGGCAGAGAAGTTGTTAGGCACGGTGGTAGATGGAAATGGGCTGACTTGGTAAACTCGACAACATTTTGTTTGGCTTACAGCATTGTGAAAGACTGCTGCCAGATCTGGTCAGAGATATGGAATCTCTTGGATTTTAAAAATAATAATGTCAGTCTCAAAACTGAGATTATATTTTCCCCTTCTCTTTTTCAGTATGGATTCAATATGGTCATGTCACATCCACACGCCGTTAATGAAATTGCACTAAGTTTGAACAACAAGAATCCCAGGTAGGCTGCACTTGCTTTTAGAGAGTTTAAGAAGTAGGTAAGTAGAGTACATGGAAAGGGATTTTCAAGGGTATGTTTATGCACAGGCCTGTAGCAAAAATTGTACTTCGTTCTGAATCAGATTAACTCTGTATTACGGTGCAAACAGATGAGCAATTGCCATCGAGTTCCTTTGGTTTCAGGAGCTACTGACTCGTCAGCTGAAAATTTGCTGCTTAAGCACTCCAGCTCTATTGCAGTGCAAAGAAGACCTTGCTGCTAATGAGCAGCTTAGCATGGGATTTTCCTGAAGAACAGGAAAATCTTCTTAACTAGATTTTGTCTGAGGGGTCCTTAAGTTTGAATTTCTTTGAGAGAGGGTTTCATTCTTGTTCTGTATCGGGTTGCTGTTCGGCCGCAGCAGCGATGTTGTGGAACTGAAGGCTGCAAGGCTGTGTCCCCTCCTCTCCCCGCACACACTGGTGACCCTGGCAGCCGCTTCCAGCAAAGCCTGGAGCTGCCAATGTCCTGCATGCCTAACGAAACCAAATCTGACGTACTGATGTTTGCGAGGAAAAGTAAAACTAGGGGATGAGACAAAACTAAACAGCACTACATACATGTATATATAGTCTTTGCTTAGGCTGTCCACTTGCCTTGCAGTGCACTGCTTGAAATCTTGTCCTGATGGAAGTAGGTGCTTCCTTCCTTTCTTTTATTAGCCCTTAGCCAGCAAGCCTGGGAAGGATATGGGAAGTTTATTGTTGTTAGAATTTTTGGTGTCCTGTACCTGGAAATCAGGTGATCAAGAGAGAGCCTAAGTTTTCATTTTTGAAAGAAGTGGCTTATTTAGATTGCTGTTTATTAAAAAAAAAAAAAAAGCTCTCCAACATGTCTAAAATAATCTGAAGGCAAAACTTCATGTTAGTGCTGTTCAAAATGTAATTTATTTTTTTTTTTTTAGCCCCATCATGATTTTTGAAGGAACTGGAGGTTTGAGCGCTTAGGGCTGTCTGAGGTGTGTGAAAAGGGAAGCAGCAGCTCTGAGAGACGCTGCAGCGCTGACCCCGTCCCCAGACCGCGCACACCGTGGAGCTAAGCACCGCGGGAGCGGGCAGGCCCGGTGGCTGTAGGGACTCTGTCTCCTCTGGGTGTGCCCAAACGGCTGCCGCAGCATCAGAGACCTCACGGAGATGGCCCTCCCCTCTCCCGCACGCACGGTTCACAGCCCGCCCTTGGAGGGGATATTACTGAAGATCTGTAGTAAGAACCCCTTGATTCTGTCTGAAAGAACTTGGATTTTCTTCTTGTGGCAGGGAAAAAAAATGATGAGTAAGAATTGAAAATGATACATTTAAAATTTCCTAGGAAAGTGAACATTTTTTCTGGTTTCCAAAGATAACCTTGACACTTTGAAAGCCAAAAGGTATTTCCTTTTCTGTAACATCTGGTTTGAGTCATGGCTTTAGCATGAGACTAATTTCATATGTGTCTGCATGGTTTTAATATCTGCTCAGAGCTCATCGGACCGTAAAGTCCGGTTGGTGCTTTTGCCTTATGTGAACCCTATAAGAAAGTACTGGGTATTATTTATACTGGAGTTACACTGAGTCTGCTGCATGCTTTTCTTTCAGTAATCTGTTGTCTTCTCTCATTAATATGCCCGCGTTAGCACTGCTGTCAATCATTTGCCCAGATTTGATTCAAGAGGGGAAAGACGTGCTAAGGCGTCCTGTATTTACTTCAGCAAACCACGTTTGTTGTTTTTTTTTTTTTGTGGGTGTGAATAATACAAATTATCACAGAAAATAATTCAGATTTGTGTCAGGAAAAATATAGATTTGAACTACAAGCACATTCATTAAAACCTGGGCTCAGGAAATGGGCTGCGTTGTGGTGAAGACAGCTGACTAACAGCTGGTGTGCGGTGATCCTGGCTTGTGTAAAACTGCCTCCTCTCCGCGTTTGTGCAGGTGAACTCTCCGGGAGCAGAAGCTGTCGAAGGCTGACATGGTCTGCCTTTACCGGAGTTATGCAACTGCCTTGGGTTTGCTTGAATTTCCACAAGTATAATTTGTGATTTGAATTTTTGCATGGTTTGAGAAGCGTTAAAATGGGGGAAAACTGCATGATCCTGGGAGAGTCGAAGTGCCCTGGATCAGATGATGCTGAGTACTGTGTGTCTTGAAGGTTTACTGATTTCAAGTGATTAGATATACACGGGATGCAAACTACATCTCCCAGAGTCTCTGCATCCCTTTTGCAAACAGGTGGAAAGAAGGTGGTTCATCACGTGGAGGTCATTGACTGTTGCCGTTGCTTTTCTTTGCAGGACAAAGGCCCTTGTCTTGGAACTTCTAGCGGCTGTTTGCCTCGTCAGAGGAGGGCATGAAATCATTTTGTCTGCATTCGATAACTTTAAGGAGGTACGTTACTCTGCTTTATTAGAATTTGATGCGCGTCTCAATGGTTCTCTTACGTGGTGTCGGCTAAAGCTTTCTCATTCAGCTGAATTTCCTAGATTTCCATAAACTGCAGATATTCCATAAGTCACTTGGAGCTGCAGAGAATCAGACAGTGGCGTTGATGCCGTCATTTTGTGCACTTTGCATAAAAGAGCCATAATGCCAGCAAGATGAATCCGGATTGTGAATTGCTCCCTTTATTTTTCCGTCAGTCAAGCTGTGTCGCTGAAGTAGAAAACTAACGGAGATCTTGAGAGCTTTAGTCCCGTTCTGTCTCTGAACACTTTTGTATGTTCTTAGATAAAACAACCAGGAATGGTGTATTAGATCTCCCATTTTCAGAGCTGTTTACACAAGTCCTGGAAGTGCAAAACTCTTGGTTTTACTGTCAGTAGGAATTTTATTTGTGAAGAAATTACAAAATCAAGTCTCTGTGGTGGATTACTGACTGCTGAAATTAAGACAGGTATGCCAGTAGGCTCGAGTGGAGCAACAGTGTCATTCATAGGTGTACACGTTCAAGCGTACCACATGTGTGCATGCAGTGGTTAATGGGATTTGAGAACATTGTGTGAAGGTTCAGAAGCGCTAGTGTGAGGATCAAGTCCTCGAAAGGTGCTGCTGCTAATTTATTTTTAATATTGCCTGTATGTGTGGAAAAAATGAATCTACACTCAGTAGCTCAAAGATTGTTACACCTGATGAGTCCCAGCTGGACTGTGTATAAACATGTAGCATGTTTTTCCTTAATGCCGCTGTGCCGTAAGAGGGTTAACACAGGTGACCAGCAAGCCAGGTTGTTAATTTTTTTACTTTTTGTGTTTGGGGAGTTATTTCTGATGGGGAGATACCAATCTGTGATTTACACCCACTGTAAATATTTGCATGTTGTAGAGCTGCACCATAACTGCGTTTCTGAGGTGCTCATCATTATATGGAGCCAGAGCAAAAGGCCTGAAGTAGTCTCCGGTGTGGGCCTGCTGTAGAAACCTCAGCTTTGCAAGACCAGACCTGTCCTAGCTGTGAGCTGTGTTGTGCATGTAGAGCTACCTGAGGGCAGAGGCAAGGGCACCGGTGCGGCCGCTGGCGAGCCTTCCCCGGCTGTGAAGTGGAAGCCGAGTCAGCAGTATTGCGGGACCACGGAGAAAGCCTTGCTTCTGGGTTACACCAGCGGAAGGGATGGTCCGAATACGGAAATAAGACGTTCTGCTTCCAGCTGGGGAAAGGTCTGCAGTCCTTCGATGCGGGCACAGAGCTGGAACTGGAAATTGTAGTTTGGTTCTTTCATTTATTCATCGGTAGCCGTGGGCGAGCTGCCGGTATCCTTGTCTTTATGTGCACCTTTGTGAAATGAAGGAATCGTGGAAGCACATGCAGATGAGATTGTTATGAAAAACAATAGGAGAGAAGTGCTTTAAGTAGGAAATTACATGCAAAGGACAATGGTGTTATTCAGGGTTAAATTCTTCTGGCTTACTACTACTTTATTATAGAAGAAATATGACTCGTTGGGGAGGACAGTGTGAGGGATTACAGATATGTTAGGCAAATGACTACAGCCGAAATACAGTCGGGACAGTCTGTAAGGCTCATTAAATAGGCCCTTTGCCTGTCACAGGGATGGATGTGTAAAGTCCCCTTTGCTCTCTTACCTTCCTGACATCTTCAGTCAAGCTTTTGCTCTTTATGTTCTTCCAAGTGCTGTATCATCGCTCTTCTACCGCTGGCATTCAGAAACTCCTGAAAATGCCATTGATTTATTCCATTCCTCTTTGTCTTTGATCGAGTCGTTTGCTGTAGTGGAACTGTTGGCTGTTGCAGGTGAAGCGGGTGTGCAAGGAGGGGATTTTACCCTTCTCAGTTCTGTGTTTTGCTGTTCTTTTCTTTATCCAGTTATGCTGCTTATTTCTTGCTCCGTGCTGTTGTTTTCCAGTTTCCTCCTGGGCAAGTTTTCAGTAATGGTTTCAGGTTTTCCTGTTTATAACTCACTCAACTGGTATATTAAAAATCTCTGAGTTGCTGACAAGTAAAGTACCCAGGGTTAGATTTCTAGCAGTATACTTCCAATTTAAATTACTGTGAGCTCAATAATATTTGTGTGGCTTCTGTAACTATGCGTTGCAGGGTTGCCACAGCTCCTCTGTGGTTCTTTCATCAGACACTGTGTGCATATTTAGGACAGATTAGACTCGTCAGACTAGATCTCTGCCACTCCGTCTCCTTGCCATAAAATAACTTCAAAAGAAACCTGAACTCCTGCCTAACACTCACCCTGTAATAAAGTCAGTAGGGAAAACAGGATATTTTGGACCAAATTCTGCTCTCATTTGCATCAGGGTGAACATCAAATATTTCATTAGGCTTTGAGCTTTGCTCTGATGTAAATGAGGACAGAATTTGGTTCTCAGGGTCTGACTGAGCTGGAAGATGGCAGTTGATCTGAGTCTTGTCAAGAATTCTTTTTGAAAATTACTTCTAATTTGAAAATGATTTTACAAGCCAGTCTTTTTCTGGCTGGAGTCAGGATATTCAAATGGAGAACGGTTTGTTCTGTTAAGCTGTCTCTTGGAAATTATTCTTGTTTAGTTACTTGGCCTGAAATAATTGATTCTTGTGCGCAGGTTGTTTCTCTTTGCAGGGGACTCGGCTCTGCGCCTTACAGACATAGCCAAGGGCTCGCTTTTTAGTACAGGGCTAAGATCATGTTGAACAGGTCACTTCTGAACACAGAAACGTGGATATTTCAAAGCCACCGAGAAGTTTACAACAAACCAGGAGCTTCAGATGGAACTGAATAAAGCAGAACTCAGTGGGAAAAGAAAATCCAGAACCATTGTTACTGATGGGGGCTGGAGCCCAGAGAGGGACGGAGTCGTTTGGGATGGGTGGAAGGAAAGGCAGGTGTTCCGAGCCGTTCAGTAGGGCTGAGGAAAGCAGGCTTCACGCAGTCGTGGTGGTGGTAGGAAGCACGAGCCCCCTGTTTCAGTCCGGTGAGTGGCAGAGCTGTTGAATACATATTTCTTTTTTAATTTTGCCAAAAGGCAGGAAGCGGTTACAACGATATCCTCATCCGTGTTGGACAGAATGAATCAGTGGTTTTAAGGGAGAGACCAGTATTAGTTTCTCATCCATCTTTGTGTTTCTCCTTTGTGTTCCCTGTAATGTTGAAGGAGTTCGCATGTTGAGTTGAGCAAGGGATGGTTTAGGTAAGTCTCTCGGGGTGCACGTGTCTGCTTTCTGCAGCCTGCTTTACATTTTGGGAACTATTCGGCATTGGCGGAACAGCAACTTCCAGCTCTCCAAGAAAAAAAAATGTCCCAAATGTTCACACGCCCTCTCAGTTGGGTCGTTCCTTCCAGGCCGGTGCAGACGTTGGGTGACTTGTCCCCAGTTTCCAGCCTAAATTAATCTCATCCTTTTTCAGAAGGTCTTTCTCCAGCATAAACGGGGAAAAAAGTTCAAATTAAACTGTGAAGACCCTGTCCTTGCTTTTCCTGGGCAAGGTGGATATTTACACCATGCCATGTTTCTCTTTTTGAAGACGTTGGTTTCATCACTCTCATTGCTTTTGAAGCCCAGGTGCTGCTTAGCCTCTAGGTCAAGAAAAGCCTCAGCAGCCCGGCTAAGCTCGTACTTGCAGGACGGTCAGATCCTAGTTACGAGGAGCACCACTAGCCGGGAAGGCCCGCAGATGTTCTGGTTTTCCTGCAGCCCCTCTCAGTGCCGTCAGGCCTCAGGCAGCTTCTGAAAGGTCGCAGAGCAGAAGTGCGAGGAGGTGGTGGTGGTGCTTGGGGGCTGCTGCCCAGCAGCCGGCTCCAGCTGTGCTCCGCCACCTGCACTCTGCAGCTGGAAAACTTCCTTTTCCTGAGTGATGCTTGACTGAAATCTGCTGTATTTCTGGGAAATAGTTTGGAGTTACTGTGCCACAGGCAACCCACCGGAATAGCTGGGGCCTTTGGCTGTTCCCTTATCTTTTTGATACTTTCTGGCCTGTTGCCGGTTGTGTTTGCAGCCGCCTCTTATTGCCAACACCTCGCACTGAAGGCAAACGCTGCTCGAGTGGGATATCGCAGCCTTGGCTGGGTGAGCTCTTCGGCACGGCCGCGACCCCTGCCTTTACCTGCTTGCCAGTGGGCTTCCTTCGCAGCGTTCCCGGCCCTTTGTGCTCGTTTCCATGGATTTCTGAGAACCGGCAACACAGTTTTATCCGAGTTGCCGGGGATTGGTGTTGCAGGACAAGCAAATGCACTTCAGCAGAATGCCAGGGGAAGAAAATGAGAGCAGAGTCAGCTGCAGGACAGCTCTGGGGGACCTCTGAGGTTCCCAGACCAGATGCTAAGAGCTTGTGCCCCATTTAAATTAAAGCAGGCCGAGTGCACTGTCAGAAAACAAGATATATTTTCCTAATGCTTGCTCGGAGTAGCTAATTCATTTTAATAGCATGATTGCATGTGTGGGTATGCAGAGAATTAAGCTGCCATCTTTTACTGCCAACAATAAAACTTTGTTTTACTGTTATTTCATTTATTACTCCCCTTACTCTTTCCTGGAAGTGCTGTTCTGAACTCGTACAGGCGCGCTGTGCTGGAGCTTGGGTGCGTCGATGTCCTGGTGAATCTGCCCGCGGCCATCAGAAGTGGTGAGAGCCAGCACGGTGCAAGTGTGTGCCTTCTCACATGCTTCTGCTCACTTCACATAGACACGGCGTGAAGACGGTGCCGCTTAAACCACAGCATGGCCACGCAGCGGTAACTCAGCCAGGCCCCAAAATGAGCATCCTTCCAAAGCTGCCCTTGCTCTCTGTCGTTTTACTGACGCCTTGCCGTAATCAAAGTGCTTTCATTCGTTGTTGCCTTGTCAAGGAAGAATGTTTTCATGTTGATGAGATTCTACAGGTTGAGAAGACCTTTTAATCATCTCTGCCATTGACTGGATGCTTCTAATGTACTTGTACGCTGGGAGCGAATAGCATGGGAAATATTTTGCTGCAGTTGATACTGGTTGGAAGATGAAGAAGGTTTTACAGAGCTGAGAAAAAGAATATGAGGATAACCAAATCTGCTCTTCTCACGTCAAGATTTCTGTGGTGAGACGAAGGTGTCTTCAGCAGGTAGAAAACCCAAGCGCTTTCCGTCCGAGAGGGCAGCTGTAATTTGAGTCAACTGAGCCCTGCCAGGTCTTGGTCCAGGAGGCATGAAACAGCCTGTGGGAAAGTGCGGCTTCCCACGCGGCTGGTATTTTGAATTGGGGGAAAATAAATTTGAAATGCAGCAAAATATTGAAGGGGGAAATCTCAGTGCACTGAACCCTGTGTGCCCTGCCTTCCCTTTGTCAGCGGGAAGGAAGGGCTGATCACCGGCTGTCCCTATCTGCAGGGCTGGTGAGGAACCGCCGTCGGCTGGCCCGCAGCGGCGTGGTGCCTGCCTGCGCGATCGCACGTGGCGGGCTCCGCCTCGCACCTTGGCAAAGCAATCCCTCGGGTGCAAGAGCAGTTTTTAACTCAGGGCACATTTTCCTCTCTCTTTTCTGCTTCGAGTGCCGAAACCCCACGTTGCTTTGCCTTCCTCTTGGAAGCACAGCTCATAAAGGAGTTCCAGCTCTCCTGGCTGACCTCTGTTATGTCCTACTGAAGACCAGTGTACCGCTTAACTGGGGCCAGCTCTCTCTTGGAGGCCCTTCCCAGCCTGAAGTGAGCTTGGATGGGAAACTGATAAGGATGCCCTGATGAAGACTATGGCTCGGACTCCTTGGGCCAGCTCCGAGCAGCGCAGTGGGTCAGGTCTGCTTCACGGTAAAGTTTCTTATGGTTGTGAGAACCTTGTAGAAAATTACCTAATGCTTTTCCCATTATATGTTTATATACATACATATATGTGTAAATGTTTGTGTGTATATATATACACGCGCGCGCTTTTG